>NC_056534.1:25469303-25787485 GCF_910596095.1 Thunnus maccoyii
ACCTCATGCCTGCTTCCTCGACAGGGTCCCAGTGTGTGTTTATGTGTGTTTGCATGCATGTGTGTGTGTGTGTGTGTGTCCAGTGGTCACTCTAGTCTGTGTTGTTGCCCCCCCCACCCCCCACCCCCCCTCATTATGTCAGCCCCCAGATCTCTCTTTCTCTTTCTCTCTCTCTTGCTACTAACTGGAGTGGGCAGCTATAAAAGGCAAATGGACAGTCTAACCCCCCCACACCCACCACCACCCCCCCCCTCCCCGCTACCGCCCTGCCCCCACCGGTCCTAAAAAAGCCTCCCACCAGTGGGATCGCAGGATAAGTTTTAACAACGCTGCAAGCCAGGGCAGTTTATTATACACGTGTGTGTTTCTGATCATGAAAGAGTCTGTAAATCAGTGTGTTACTTTGTTCTTGTTTGTCCGTGTGTGCAGATATGCCCTCCATCCAGTCTTTAATGTTTTGAATCATGGCTTTTATTGGTCGACGTCTCTCTCTTTTTTTTTTTTTTTTCCTGTGTTCCTTTGCCTCCATTTTGCCATGGAAACCCAGCATGTATTGTAATGCCTTTGTGAGTGTGCTTTTTTTTTTCGTCTTTTTTTCTTCAGGCTGGTGGCTGGTTGCCATAGGCGGGCCATGGGCAGCAGCCAAGCCTTACAAGGCCGTGCACCACTCAGGTGGGTGCTACAGTGTGTGTTGTTAGTTACACGGCACCGATTCTTCATCTACCCCTGCTCGGCAAATGATCAGAAATGTGTTGAGATATCAATGGCTGTGCATCCGTTCAAACCTGACCCACAGTACTACAGGATCTAAAATTCATTATTCAGTCACGTAGTGCAGTCCAAGTCAAATATTTTAAAGATTTTAAAATACATCTGGTTAATTTCAAGTAAATCGCTTTAATGAGATGACTGACTGTAATAACAATGTACTAAAGCAGCTGGTAGTTAGTGGAGCTCTTCAGCAGCCCTTCAGCTCACAAGAGGACCAGCAGCTTCATTATGTGTCATTTATGAGGTGTTTTGTGTGTGTGTGTGCGCGCGTGTGTGTGTGTGTGTTTTTCTGAGGTACGGGGTGGTTACTCAGAGGTTAACGGTGTTAAATAATACTGTTTTGTAGATGTTTACTGTGCTAATGAGCCCTGTGTGTGTGTGTGTGTGTGTGTGTGTGTGTGTGTGTGTGCGTGTGTGTAGTTTAATATTTTATTAACACTTTATCAATCTTTGTAACTAAGAGACTAACAGAGCTAGCGGATATGTTTGTAAATGTTTCATCCAATACTTAGTAGTTCAGCATGTGTGATGTTAGTTCAGCTGGGTTCTTCATTGATGTATTTTCAATGAAACTACTGTGATGTCCCTTAAAATGAATACCTAATGCTTAAGTTGTATGTGTAGTTATAGTAAAGACAAGTTTATGAGATAGTTCTCTTGTACAGACTTGTTTGAACACAGTAAATTGTAAAGAAAAGTAGCTTTATCGTTTGGCCACAAGATGGAGTAACAGCTCCTTAAATAGAGACAAGTCAGGGACCATGTGGACTGCTTGAGCTGATATCGTACCCAATGTCAGTTCTTTGTTTCAGTCATAAAATGTTATAGGTGTGTTATGCATGTAAGTTTAGTCAAGTGATATTTTTATTATGACTATAAAAATGGTAAAAAAAAAAAAAAAAAAACAGCAACTAAATACTGATAGTCTGTAGTGAACGTGGTCTTTGTTGCTCCACCTTGTTCGTAATAAGTTCCTGTTCCTTTGAGGGATGTCCAATATTCAGTGACGTTGGCTTATATTCCATATTCAGAAAGTCCAGTGGCGGGGTGTGGAATCTCCTACTGCGAGAGTGGTTCTCCTGCGGGTGCTGAACAAAAAGCAGGTAAGATCATTTCAGGATGTTGAACTTACTTTTATCCTCCAAGAAAAAATAAAACCAAAAAAGTACCTTGGAATTGACTGTATCTTCTAGACATGCGCTTCTCAATTTCACTTTGACCGTGCGGAAAAGTTTATCAATGCTGTGTTTTTACCACTGAATGTAGTTTAACAGTAATAACAGCTGTCTAAATAATGAAAACTTTAAATTGCCATCCATGTTTTATTTTTTTTATTACAGATACACTTGTAATATAAACTTTGAAACTATTCTCCCCTCTGAATATCTTATTAGTTTACAGGACATTGATACAGGGCTTCTAAAGCAGCTTTCAAAGGTGCAAGGCGGGATTTCATTTCTTAATTCGCCATTTCACAAGTATTGGAGTCTCACTGGCTGTTGATGTGGAAAGTGCTTTTACACTTGCTCCTATGTATGGACTCGGCAGGAAATACATGTGCAGTGAACATCATCTCTTTCTCATCAGGCTAAATGTAGTGACAGGGTCGAGCAATCAACCGTAGGCTCTTACCCACTCTTATTTTTAAATAAACTTCTTTTTATGCTGTCTAACCAACAGGAACAGTGAGAGACAAGTGTTGCCTCTTTTTCTTCACATGCTTTGTAGAAATAGTAAGGGAGTCTTTTAATAGAGTCAAAGACATTCAGAAAGTTATCTTCGTCTCAAAGTGTCAAATAAATGGTAACATCATAAATGTATGCAACAAACCCTCCTACTGTGAGTGTTAAAATGTGGTCTCTTTACTTCTTCGGAAACACTTTGTTTCAGAGGTGGATCTAAAAAGACGCCACAAGAAGGAGTTTAACTTGACTCGGTTGGACTTGTACAGATTCCAAACTATCTCTCATTAACCAAATATTGTTATTCCTCTCCGCAGAACAAGTTTTTCATCATGAACACAGACAAACATCCTGCTGGATTTACCCCCTCAGAGGAAGACGGGACGGGTGAGTATCTGATTCCTTCTCTATAGTATGAAAGCCTACGTGATCAGGCTAGCACTCATTTCTCCACAACTGCCACCATCCTGCCTCCCGCACTGCCTGAGCGCACATGACTGTAGAGTACTGAAAGCTGAAGGCGTACATGTGGAGGGATTTGTGCAGGCTGCAGCTGATAGCAGCCCATAAAGTCGCCAATGTCATCATGCACATGTATTATTCTCGAAGGGTTTTTAATATATCCTTCTTACTTTTCAATGAAACAAAAAGTAACACAAAGTATTTACACATACACAATGTGTCAACATGTCACTGTTTCAGACGTTTGCCGTGATGCTGCAGATGCAAAGCCAAAGGAAGAGGAAGAAGAGAGGGAGGATAACTCGTTAAGCGAGAATGGAATGCAGTGTGCTGAAGGTGTGATGGATCCACGTAAATGTACCTACACACACACATATGCTAAATATCTTTGACATCTTTCCATCACGCTTTACATTTTAGCCATTAAGCTCACAGCCTTTTTTTTGTTCATGGACAATGTATACAGTCAGAAAAAATGTTAAGGACGCTGCTACAGCCTCAACAAAACACTCATATTTGAGTCTCACATCTACTGAAAGAACTAAAAAAAATGTCTTTATTATTAGCGTGGCCACTATGTATTTCTGTGTTTATGTGAACGTATGTTTTAAATAATTTCACATACCAAAGTGTGGTAGAATTTTCTTAACACATAGAATAGGTTTTTATTCTTTGACTTCAGTTAAACATGAAATAAACATGTTAAAACGACTTAGTAAGAGGCTTTCATCAAACAGCAGTGGAATATTATCTACTAGGGAGAGATGACATATGAAAAGTCCGAGGTGCCTGATGTAAGGATTTTGAAGGTTTCAGGTGCTTTGGTTACCTTGCGGTTTGGTCAAAGGCACTTTTTTGTGTCCTCTGCACCGGTGCTCATCATGATGTTTCATTCCATTCCGTCTAAAGTAATTTGCAAGTAGTTCTCAGAATAATTTGGTATAACTCTCAGTATTTGATTTAGTCAGTTTTTAACAGTTTAGGTGGAGTTAGAGCAGTAAGATGAGTCCCAGGTCTGCTTTATTTATGCAGTGTGATGTATGGTATCATATAGTTTGGGTAACACTTACATTTTTTACAGCCCACAGCGTAATTACTAATAGTGTACCAGTACAGTGTGTACCTATATATATATGTGTGTGTGTGTAGGTACAGGGGAACAAGATGTGAAGTTATAGAAAAAAGGTAATACTAGGCACTGATTCTGGAAAAGGATAATGCTGTGCATGCAAAAGTACATGCTTTTAATTTAATTCTAATGCTGTGAGCACCACAAATTAAATTCTATTCACCTCACTTGTGGTAAAGGTGGAGGCAGAATCATCTTTGAGCATGCCAGTATTGTTTGTCACAAATATTGTCTTTTCAATTAAATATGATTTTGATGACAATATAAAGCTTTAACAGGGAGATCTGTCTCAGGCAGAGATCAAGCCTGATGAATTTAATCTACCTCTGATTCTGGTAGCTAAAATGATATGAGCATTTACATAAATTGTTACCCCCTTATTGCATAACTTCACATCTTGTTCTGCTGTACCTATATATATGTATTGGTACATACTGCACTGGTGCACCATTAGTACAAAAGATTACACTGTAACTCTGGAGTAATTATGCTGTACATTGCAGGCTGTAATCTAAAGCAGGACCATAATTAGATATTCTAACATCATTGATATGATGACATTGCCTTATATAAACTCTGCAGTGTACCCTCACACAAAGCAGGAAGATTTGAACTGTGATTAGCTTGTTTCACTCATAATAATTTGAGTCTCAAAATGTTTTTATCAGACTTTCGACCTCAGTGCTCCATATGTCGCTTAGAAAAAAGAACATGGTGTTACAGACAGCTCTCCTATTTATTTCTGACTGCCACCCATCTGCCCCACCGGGTGCACTTCCTAAAGCCCTGCTCTGCGTCTGATGCATAGCCTGCGGTTGACTGCTCTTAGACCCTGGACTCTATATCGGGCCTCTCGGAGCTCTGTGTGTGCAAAGTTTCCATAGCACCTCTGAGCGCTTTCCACAATACAAGGCGCTGCTCTTCAGCTCATCACCAGTCACCGCCAAGACCACAGTGTGGTTTCTGGATGGAACTGAGTGTACGGGGGGTTGGTTGACACTTAGTAAGAGGCTAGGTGAGAGGTCCTGCAAACCAAGCCTCAGGACTCTTGCATGTTGTGGTGATGAGACGTATGCATATGTGTGAACAGATCCTGTATGGTATGGAACTTTGTTCTATGATAGGTAGAACTTGACTTGACTTGAAGTTAAGACTTGTGGCTGAGCATATGGTAAGTATAAAAGAAAAAAAAACAGGGAAAACTTGCACGTTGTTGAGTGCTGCAGGCCGATGGAAGAACTTTGTCTGTTTTCAGCATCTGTGACACATGCAATATATAATCAATGTGAAATCTCTTTTTAAAAGCAGATGAGGAATTGGTGTTGTTGTCGTGAGGCGCCTGCTGCGTCTCTCTCCTGCCCTGGTTCTAGTTTCTGTGTATTCAGAGGAAATGCCTTCCCCTTATCTCAAGCACACATCTTCTGAATCTTTTTGTGACACTATACATCGGCCCAAATAAAGCTACCCACACTTTGGAGACGTGCTAGTACTGATATCAAACTAACAACTATAAATACAAATGTAGAAGTGAAGATGTCAGTGTTTCACATTCTTGTTGGAGTGGGGTCTCATCAAGCTTATTTAGCACCTTACTTGGAAGTGAGAAAAAGAAATATCAACTTTTGTATATGTGCTATACATCACTCAATATCTTTGTTTTATTGTCACATGATTCAGTCACTTCATGTCTGTGTAGAGCAAATGTCCTTCCAAATATATCCTTTGCTTGTCTCTTGCTTCCTCCTTGCTTAGGTGCAATAAAGACCGAGGCTGAAGAGATGGACGATAATGAGCAGTACTCCAAGACTGAAAAAGAAAGCGAGATTGTACCAAAAGAGGAAGCAGAGGGGGCCAGCGAGGACGGGATGGAGGAAGGATTTGATGAAGAGAGGACAGAGGGGGACGATGATGAGGAGAGGGATGGGGAGGGGGATGAAGAGGGAGATACTCTGAGCGAGCCGCAGGACCTGTCGCTTGTAGACTATTCACGCTACGACAGTGCCACCCTGACAGACGCCCACACAGCAGCAACGACAGAAGGGGCCTACGTGCCTGGAGCTGTGGCCCCCCGCATCCAGGCAACAGGCAAGCTCAACTGTGACATCTGTGGCCTTTCCTGCGTCAGCATCAACGTACTGTTGGTGCACAAACGTAGCCACACGGGTAAGCACAGGAACACAACCCAAACACCTGACCTCAAATACAACAGTTGTGCAATCATCACACTGTTGATAGCATTAGGAGATAGTGTCTTGTATTGGCTAGTTCAAAATGTTGAGTCGACTAACTACGATTAGGAATGCAAGATTCTGCATCAGACATGACGCATGTGTCCTAACCAGTGCTACAGAAACAGCAAGAGATTGTGAAATACCCTCCTATTGTTATTCATATGTAAAGCACATGCAATAACTTAGTGATTTGACCACAGTGACACATAAGGCAACACATAGTACATCTACGGTCTTTATCATGCCCTGAATTGTGCAATTCATGCAGTAACTCCCTTATTTATATGGTTCATCAAGGTTTAAAGTATACAACTTAGGAGCATTAGTAGAGCTACAGTACGGAAAAAGAATCCTCAACCTGAACACTCATAGTACACATATAAGTTTTCTGTTGTGGTCAGCTTATTCTCTATCCACATACACATTTGTCATTGCTGTATTAGCACACATATTAAACAAAAAATGAAATCTACAAACCCTGTAAAGAATTAAGGTCAGAGTTCTGCTCTTATATGTAGCATATCATTTCTTCCATAATTCTTCAGTATGACTAAAAACACAGAAGTGGTATATTGATCATTTTTGATTATAAGAAATTAAGATATTAAAGCTGCCACGCTCCCTGTTGTAATCCATGGTGCCTTTACGTCGCTGGATTCAATGTGATTGCATCATGACTTATTTTCAAAGATCAGTCATATTGAATTTAAGAGAACGAGGTTATTGATTTGAGTTGTAAAACGTACATTGACGTTACAATTTTGCGTGACACAAAGTTGTAACGTCAATGTATGTTTTACAACTAAAATGAGTAAAGATGAGTAAAGCTGAATAGCAGAATAATGCCGCCTTCAGATGGAACTAATGAGGCTGTATTTTCAACATGGGAAGTCTACTACACAATATTCTGGGTGTTTGTGTGGTTTGAGCCGTGAAAACATTGTTTCTAGGTTTCTGACAGTCAAAGTGGATGTCGCCTTGTTCCCTTTTCAAAGATGGTGTTTTCTGCAAATCATTGTAATACAAGGAACAAAAAAGGGGTTGATAATTAAAGTATATGATAAAAAAAAGTTTATTTTTTTAAAATATCAACATAGGAGCTATCACAGAATTGTTGTGAACACCACATTATGTGACTTACAATGAGTGAACTGTTGTGTCATCAAAGAGTTAAGAAGTAAATATGTTGAAATGTGAAATGCACAGGACTGTTTTCCATGGTGCTCATGTGTTTTTGTCTCATTCAGGTGAGAGGCCATTCCATTGCAGTCAATGCGGGGCCTCCTTTACCCAGAAGGGAAACCTGCTTCGCCACATCAAACTGCACTCCGGGGAGAAGCCTTTCAAATGCCCCATGTGCAGCTACGCCTGCCGTCGGCGTGACGCTCTGAGCGGGCACCTGCGCACACATTCTGGTACCAGCCAGCCACATACACACTCTCAATCACTCACACGTGAGGCTGATGTGCACTGATATAATATGCACCGGTGTACAGTATCGTGTTGGTTGGTTTCTCACTCCTTCAGGTTGTTTTCTCACTTCTTTTTAAGCCTGCACACATGAGGTCTGCTGAGCCTGCATGGTTCTTCCAGTAACACCCTGCCATGCACTCATTCGGTTACACACATCACATATGACATCTTACTCATTCACCTCTGGAAACTTACTCATTCACTGTCAGTTCACGTGTTTCACCTGCAGACATTCTGCAGATCATCAGTTTTGTATGAAACCATGTACTTAAAGAGATAATACTCATTGCGCTGTTTAAGTGTTGTCAAATGGATGTTTCATGTGTTAATGTTTAACTGACACTCCTGCTCACAGTAGAGAAGCCCTTCAAGTGCAACCACTGCAGTCGCAGCTACAAGCAGCGCAGCTCCCTCGAAGAGCACAGAGAGAGGTGCCATGTGTACATTCAGAGCAAAGGTCCTGCTGAAAGAGGTGAGCAGGCATCGCAACACTCAACGTGTCTCACCACCACGTTCTGACACTCACTTCATCAAAACATCATCGAAACTCCCAACTTGTATTCTTTGCAGACACACACACACTTCACACATGCACATGTAGCTGTTAATGTAATCAGACCACTGCACAGTCTACATAAACACATTTGTACATACACAGCAGGCTTACAACTAAAGCTGTTATTGCTTACAGATCCTGTTTTTATAGCCTCATTAAATTAATGAGCTTATGGCTGTTACCCCATCATTAGAGCTAAATAGGTTATGGCTGCTGTGGTGTGGCGGCACAGCGCTGTGAAGACCGCTTTTCATGTCTATAGCAGCAAAGGGGAAGAGAGTTATGTAGGGCAAATGTTTCAGCCCAGCCACCCAGCACACACATACAAACATAACCCTCTATGTCTGTAACCTCCCCCCAAAAATGCCTTTACTGACAGGACAGTTGCACAGTTGCAACACACACAATGCTATGCTTCTGTGGTCACCAAATGTCGTAAGTTTACGCCTGATAGTGCCGTAGTGGTGAGGAAGTACATCCTCATCCTGTGGTCTCCTCTCCTGCACTGGTGAAGTAAAAAAGTACCAGGAAGTGAGGTCAAAGGAGCTTCTGATCTCAAATTAATATCTCGTTCCTCCCAGTGCGACTTTTCTGAGCAGCTAGGGTGTTTTGCAAGATTTTTTTTTTTTTTTTTTTTTTTTTTTTTTTTGCCTCACTTTATAAACTCAAAGACATTGACAGGTGGACAGTCGCAGCTCAGTGGAAAGCTTGATTGTAGTTTTCATTTCCTCCTGTGCCTCAACTCCTTTTACTCTCACTTTCTTGCTCTCAAGCAGAGGACGGCCACACATCCAGGACTCCGATGGGCACTGAGCGTGCTCTGCTGCTCGACAGGCTCGCCAGCAATGTAGCCAAACGGAAGAGTTCAATGCCACAGAAGTTCACCGGTAAGAGCAGCGTAACTCACAACACAGACATGTAGGAGTTGAGCAGAGACACTGACTTCAAACAGAGAGTTGTGTTTTAATATTAAAGGAGCTTATAGCATTCATTTCAAATTTGTTTTTCATTCATTTAGATTGAAACAAAAAATGTGAATGTCTGCATTTTTTAGTTTGATTGATATGTTTATTTACTTAATATTTGCTATTTTACCCTTATATCTTAATTTTAATACTGTCCACTTGTTTACTGACTTTTTAAATGTGAAACTTCAGAGCTGCTACAGCTATATGCTGCTCTGTTTTTTTGTGCTTTCTGCTGTGCATTTATGCTACTTTAGATGACAGAATTCATGTTTTGTACAGTATGTGAAGTTGTCTGTCTGAGCTACTTGTTTGTTTGTCTGTCTGTTTGTCTTTGTGGGCCTCCATCTCTTGCCAAAAAGGAATTGAGGGCAGAGCACCTGCCTCATACCTGCACACCTCACAGAGTGTTCTCCACTGCCCTAAATTCTCAGCAAGAACTATGTCATAGGTGGGTATTGGTAACCATACATGCGTGAATAAATGGATACATGTTAAAAAGGGTAACATGCTCTTGAAACCTCTCGGTTTAATTATTCACTTTGTGTAATTTCATTCAAACTCAGCGTATTTGCCTGAGTGATAAATGATCAAAAGATATGAGTTTCAGTAAATGGCTGTCTTGGTACAGCAATTTCCCAAACTTTATGGGCGTTAACACACACACACAACGATTTTCAATAGTTGGCTTTCACCTTTCTGGTTAAGTCTAACTAACATTGGGTTGTAGTTTCACAATCAAGCCTCAAGCTGCTCGCAAAACGAGGGTGTATTGGCAAAAAAAACCTCCTACGTCTCTCTATCAGGTTGACAAATGAAGTGAGATCTTTCAATATGACAACCACAGGGGGAAAAGAGAAGTAATGTCTGCAACCGCAGAGAGAGAGAACAGGCGGGAGGCGAGAAACGTGAGCAGGTGCTTCTATGTCTATACTTCTGTGGTGCAGCTGCACTAGAGGCCTTCGTCTGCGTCGTCTGCTTCCTCTCAGCCCTCTGTCCTCTCATGCCTCCAAGCTCAACTGCTGGCTCAGGATGCTAGATGCTTTAAAGTCTCTTTTGTCCTGTGAACCTGGCGTTCCCCAGTGTTGCTATGGAGGTTTTCCTTTTTGTTGCCTGGGGCTACACATTTTTCTCCTTTGCCTCCACTCAACACCAAAGTGAGGACCCCTTAGAGTCCTGTCAGGATTACTGTTAGATCTTTTTCCATCTGTAAGCAATAACTGCTTTAACTGCTGCTTGCTGTCTGTTGTATTTCTCTGGTCATGCTCTTAGATGAAGTATATGATACCTCCTCCTGCGGAGTCTTGAGTGCTCTTTCTTCTCGTGTTGCTGGTCTAGGCGACAACGGTGTCTGCCTGGACTTGAGCTTTAACAGGGAGCTGGTTCCCCGAACTGACGTCAAGGACCCTCTGCCGAGTTCCCCAGGCCCCGACTCCCACCATCAACAACAATCGATGCTCACAGACAGCGACCCGGCTCCCTCCCACAGGCCCTACCCCATCCCGTTAAGCCGCAACGACATCAGCCCCATGGGCCTCACTAACGGCCACAAGATGGGCATGCCACTCCTGGGCCTCCCTCATACCGCCCAACCACCCCTCGGCATGGACTCATTCCACACTGACGGCTCCCAGATCTCCCAGCCCATCATGTACAGCTTAGGGCACCTGCTGGGGGGGCTGAACCACCAGAACGGTGTCCCTCACCCACACGCCCAGCCCATCCCTTTGTCCCCTCTGGAGGCTTTGCGGGTGGTGCGGGCCGACGGAGAGGCCGGAGGGCTGCCCGGGGCGGTGTATCCCTGCGGCCACTGCAGGGTGATCTTTCTAGACTATGTTATGTTCACCATCCACATGGGATGCCACGGCTTCCGCGACCCACTCGAATGCAACGTGTGCGGCCACCGCAGTCGGGACCGTTACGAGTTCTCCTCACATATAGCCCGTGGCGAGCACCGCCTAGAACTGAAGTAGCTTTCATTCATGCAGACATTTACATGCTTATACAAACACACATACACACACACACACCTGCTCATACAGATAACACTGTATGAGCACACACACAGATTTACTCATATAAGTAGCTAGTAGTATCAGAAATGAAAGCATGAAGTAGCAGCTATCTCTCTCTCTGTCTTGTGTCTGTGTTCGAGTGTATGTGTGTGCATGTGTGTGTGCGTGTGTGTGTGTGTGTGAGAGAGAGAGAGAGACGTTAAAGGAGTGTGACGGGTTTCAGAGTGTTCTTAGTCATACTGTACTCATCTGAAAAGATGGTCTGTAAAGTGTTTATGCGGGAGTAATTCTACTTCCTATTCATACATAAATTTTTACTTAATGTTCTTCGTTGTAGCCACTGTTTATATCATACAGAACTACATTCAAATGTTCAACAAAGTAGCAAATATGAGTGAATTGCTATCTGCTGTAAATGTTTTATTGTTATCTTTGTAAAGGTGTAAAAAATAAAAGCAAACCCTTTTTTTTCTTTATCACACCTACTGTAGATCTGCACCTTGTTGAGAGAGGTTTTGCTTCTCTGAAAAAGACTTGCCAATTCAAGACTACAGAAAAAAAATCCTATTATCTAGAAGGTCACATGTCTCCTTGTAGGCTGTGGTTTTGAGAGTGCAGTTCACGGCTTCAAAGGACATCACTTCGCTCTGCACCATGTGTTGGTTTCTCACTCCTGAATATTACATTCATTTAGTGCTCCCGCGAGTTAGAAATGGCACAGTTTTGCAGAGATGTTTTTGTCACATAGTACAAAAGTAGAAATAGGACTTACAAATCTATTTCTAATCTCTAGCACTGAGGTTATGGGGATATAAATGGATTTTGAGGTAGGTCTAAATTAAATATATGGTGTTGCTGAACATCATAAGAATTCTCTGACATCAAGTTAAGGCTGTATTGTCAATGTTAAATGTTAAATCAGGAACAAAGAGAATGTGTACCTGTGCCCCTGCAGTATCTGAGAATTGGTATGTTCAGAAAATGATCACATGAGGGCGGAAATGTCGAATGGCACTTGTCTTGGTTAGGAGACTGTTTCCTAATTTCATCATAGGATTGAGGCATCACTGTGTCTTTCCCGGATGCTGAGGAGATGAATGTTAGAGGATCGCAAGTCTCTTCACACCAGCATCCATCTGCTGGTGGAAACTTGGTACTGCACGACGGTGAATTAGTCTCGAGATGTTTTTCGGTGTGCAGTATCGCTCACACAGTTGGATGTTTGAACTTCACTTTGTAGAATGATGTATGCGCAGAGTTTGACACTAGAAGGCTGTTTTCACATTCAGCTGCTGAAAGTGGAGAGTTTCTCTGTGCTTATTGAAAATCAGATTTTAAGGAGGTTAGCCTACAAGTTTGATTTGTGACATCACAACTAGTTTGGAGCCGATCCTGGTCCAATATTTAACTTACACAAGTGTGATGTAGAAACTTTTAGCCTCCAGTGCACAAACACTGTGTAAGGACGCTTTTAATCAATAGTTCATTCTTCCCACTTCTGTTTCACTTCACCCACATAATGGACAGTAAAATTACTTCAGTCTGTAAGACTCAATATATGGTAACTTATCTGCATATGGGAACTTTTGACCGGAAATTTTTAAAATGACCAGGTTTGGGAAGCTCCACTGTCTTGGGGCACTGACAGCTAAATCTGTCTATTCAGATTGTATCAGGGGGGTTTTGGCAAATACATTACACAGACTCTGACTAGCATTAGTCACTAAGTTAATGTGTTGTTGCATTGGACTGTGCGTGCATGTGAATGTGGAGGCAGTTCACCCACATCTCAGTGCAGGGACTTGGTCACGCCTTGGTGCCTTCAGACTAGAACAGGGTGTTAGCTTCATCCAGCTGCCACCACACTATCTGTCCTCTCCATCAGTGCCAGTTCCCTTTTTCTCTCTCTTTGCGTTTGAAGAGAAGTGACACTTGTGAAGCAAACTGTCATCACAGCCTCATGTCCATATGTCAGATTAAAAAGCCCAGTCATCCATTTCAAAAGTACAACCACACTGCTTCTCTTTTTCCAATTATAAGAGGCTGACTTCAGGGTATTTTTCTTCTGAGTAGCTTGATAAAGTTGTTTGTTTGTATGCAGAAATTTAAGGTTGCAGTTGATATTAGAGTAGTTTCAGGTAATCTAGCAGGATAAGGAAAAAAGACGCCATACAAAATATAATCTCTGAACATAAGAATAAACATGTAAGAAAACAAAAATGGGAATTGAGTTTTGAAAGCCCTGCTTTCTGCCTAAACTGTGTGTGTGTGTGTGTGTGTGTGTGTGTGTGTGTGTGTGTGTGTGTGTGTGTGTGTGTGTGTGTGTGTGTGTGTGTGTGTGTGTGTGTGTGTGTGTAGTCCCATTTCCACCATAAAACTGGCCTGCCAGACAGAGTTTACTCAGCCAGTCGAGACAGGAGTCATAAAGCAACAATGACGCAAGTCCAGTCCAAATGAGAGGCTTCTGGTGACATCTGCTGACTGAATTATAGGAGTCAACTTGACAGCCCAAAATCAAAATGAAATCCATGCTATTGTATTTTAACTGTAATGACGACACACTGTACACTGGCCTTAAAAGTGACCGAGGAATCAAATTAAGTTTGTTTTTGAAGCATGAAACCTTGATACTGAGGAACTGGGTTCACTGACAAACTGGAATTTCATGTCTGTTTGCTCTTTATTTTTGTGGCTGAAAGAAAAGAGAAATTGGTCTACTAATAAAGACATATATATGTTGTTGATTGCTTGTAGATAATCAAATAAAAAAATAAATCAGAATCAAGCAAACTGAATTATTATGGCAGTAATATCAACACAGGTGTATCATCCACCACTGTGGATGTTTTTTATTTCTGACCCGGACACTGGATGGTGAAACAGCTTGTAATTGTTGCCCGGTTGTTCTGTGGAAATCCTGAAGATGGCGCTGTTGAAACAAAATTGATAGAGTAACAGCGCAGCCAGCGGTTTTGACTGATTGATACACATGTTTATTCATCTAAATTTAAAAAAATAGTTCATCAGAAGAGGGGTATACGGGTGCAGTTTTCTCACATGGATAATAAAATAATACAAAATAATGTTAGAATCTGAAAACACGCGTTGACAGAGAGGGTTCATGTTGAAAATAACAATAACTTGCTACCTTTGCTGTGACTTATTACGACCCAGAGGAGTAGGTCTGAGCATGCGCACTGCATCGGCTCTATGGGGACGGGGAGGACATCACGGAAAAAACGTAGCAGCAGCACCACAAACCCCACGCCGAGATTTCGTCTCTCCGCTGCGCTAAAACTGCGCGACGAAAGCGGCCCACGACTATGCCCGGTGCGGCGTTAAAGTGCGGGACGACCACTTGACAGGCCTGGGTGAGGTCTAAGCCGTTGCCGGGAGGGGGAAATACATTTCTTCATATGGGAGCAGCATGCGGGAAATGGTCGGAGGTTGCTGCGTGTGTTCAGACGAGCGAGGCTGGGCTGAGAATCCGCTGGTTTACTGTGATGGACACGGCTGCAGCGTCGCCGTCCACCAAGGTAACATTAGCCGCTGTTAGCGTGTAATTACCGGGCAGCTGTGGCGGCTGGAGGCAGCCAGAGGTGCTGGTGGGTCAGTCGGTTTGTAGGTGGGTCTGTCGCTGTCTACGTGCGTGTTTGTGTGTGTTGCTGTGTGTGGGAGGGGTAGGTAGGCGTGCTGTTTGTTGTTTCCTCTCAGCACACATGATTAAACACGCAGGGCCAAGCAGAGTGACACCGAGCCAGGATGGCGCCTTGATGGCACTTCAGGTCTGTGCGTGTGTGGCTGTCTGGCCCGGTTCACCACATACTGCAAGAGGCGTGTTTTTGCGACAAAACTGCCCGGCAAGGCCCGCCGGTTTGGACATTGTGAAACCTCGTTGTGTCCACTTGCTTTGTTGTTTTTAATGCAACTACAAAAGGCAGCAGTTAACTTACAGGTTCATATTTCTGAGTAAAATTCAGCTCTCTGTCTGTTGTTGAAACCAACTACTTGAGGTTGGTCTAGATTTATGATGGAGGGACTTCACTCTGCAGGTTAAATTTCTGAAGTAGAGATGATTTTTCTTCCTAAAAGTCAGGTTAACTGTTATTAAATGTAATAAAGAAATATTTGTTAGAAGCTGACACAACACGTAGAGTTGAGAACTGTCTTCGTAGCTTATATTCAACCTGTAGTCAAAATCCTATGTGGATTAAAATGTCAAACAGCAGCGCTTAACATTACTGACAGGACAACACAGTAAAAGAGATATCTGTAAAATACATCACACATACAATAACTGAGCAATACAAATGTACTGCATATGAGCTTTTATATTATATTCATGTATGTGTTGGAAAATTGTGGATGACCATATGACAAAAAAATCATGTCAGTGACCTGTGTGTGTGTGTGTGTTTGTGTGTATCCCAGCATGCTACGGCATTGTCCAGGTGCCCACCGGCCCGTGGTTCTGTCGGAAGTGTGAGTCACAGGAGCGGGCGGCACGTGTGGTGAGTATGCCAAAACACAACATGACACATCCTCCCACTGCTGCCTCTGATGTCACACTCTCAACACTCTCCTATCCCTCCACAGAGGTGTGAGCTGTGCCCCCACAAAGATGGCGCACTCAAGAGGACGGACAGCGGAGGTAAATGTGTGGATGCTGCCCATCTCTTTGCTCTCCAGCCATTTCCCTCTCTCTCTCTCTTTCCCTCTACTTTCAAAGCCCTGCTTACATTTTGAATGATGAAACAGCAGGACCGCCCCCTGGCCTGAAATAGAATCAAAGCTCTAGATTTCCACTTCATTCATAAAGAGACCGATCATGCCATTAATCCAGTGCTGTTCTCTCTGTCAGGCTGGGCCCATGTCGTGTGTGCGCTCTACATCCCTGAGGTGCAGTTTGCCAACGTCCTCACCATGGAACCCATCATCCTGCAGTACGTCCCGCACGAGAGATACATCAAGGTACTGTCACACACCGCTGACATGTGAAGTGAGCAGCTGTCAGATCCTCTGTCTGGAAACTTAAATTAAGGATATCAGGTTTCTTCTCAGTATTACTGCAAGGCATGAGAATGGTGTTGATGTGACCATGCTTATCTGAAAAGCACCAGTTTTGTTTTTTTTTCCTGGAGTGTCTGAAACACTCAAACATAATTAGAGATGAAAAAGCATCTAAGCCATAAAAAAGGTATCAAACATGAATATTTTTTCACCTGAATTATGGAGCACAAGTTTTGAAAAGTGTTCCTTTCCAAAAAATGGCACCAAATGCTCAGTCAGATTATTGTTTACCTGTTCTCCCTTGTATTTTACTTGGGCAAGGTTCTTTTAAATCATATGCGTTAAAGAAATTTGTTTTATTCTTCAAAGAGTTTTTTTGTAATTTTGTAATCTTTTGTTATTTGTTTAGAAGTAAGATCGGAAAAATGATTGATTTGTTGTCTGTACTCAAACTCAGATATTATATTGACACCTATACTGACAACTTAGGAGGTACCCAGTCCCATCGGTGTCACGACTAACACAACTCACAGAGGGAGCACTTTGTTTAAGACCTCCAGTTTTTCCATCAGTGTCAACAATCCCATAAGGAGACATCCATCATAAAAGAAGAAAGATTTTCGCCAACAACAATAGCTTCAACACAGCCTGAGACATGTGGGAAACAGCACAACTCATGCTTTTCCCTTAACAGGAAAAACTGCACTACACACTCCACATCTCTATCGCTCTCTCTCCACCCACACGTCCCGTACCAGCCCAGAGCTGAATGTGGCAAGGTCACGCCTGCTCTCTGGAGGTAGTTGAAAGTCATTCTGGGAAATGTGGGAGATTTTTCAACTGAGGTAGAACTAGATGAAGCAGGTCGAGCAAACCGCAAAAAAGCACATTTACTACATTTCATGACTAATTAGTCATTGTAATGTTACTGAAACATGCTGAAGCAGTGATTCAGTCGACAGAAAATGAAAAAGTTGCAGCATCTCCAAGCGGAGGATTTCCTGCACATCATTATGAATGTAATAATTTCAGATTTTGGACTGTTAGCTAGACAAAACAAGTGTCACTTTGGGCTATTGTGATTGACTTTTTTTTTTTTTTTCTTACTATTTTTGACATTTTATAGATGAAACAGTTGCTTGAAAAAAAGGATGTATAAAGTAATAGATCATAAAAGTCATTATTTGTAGCCCCAACATGAGCATCACGAATTGATAATGTCCACCAGGGAATTATCTTCAACTGTAATTGTATTTAATCTCCATGCCCCCCCCCACTCCCCAAAAAAACGGCTTCATGCTGCATACTGACGAAAAGCAAAGATAATAGGACCTCACACAGAGTCCTAACATGCAGCCTAACACCAGCTACAGAAAACAGACCGGACACATCTTTCATCATATGTACAGTCATGTTTACACATTCAGAAATGCTTTTAAAATATTTTGCTAATATCAATTTTTTTCACCGTGTGAAGCAAACTGTTAAACCGCAAACTAATCTCAGGCCATTACAGCTTTGTCATACATCAGCTGTCTTGTAACTTTAGCCATTTGTACCTTTTTTCATGCCTGTATAGCCTTTGGTAGTTGGCAAAGGTAGTGAGCAGTGTATCCAGCATGCACCAGAGTGCGGCTTTTAAAGCAATGCGCATTACAAAGAAATCAATATTTGACACATGGACTCATTGGACTGAGCAGCCAGACGCTGACATGCTGTGTGTGTGTGTGTGTGTATATGTGTGTGTGCATGCCTGCATATAAATGTACACATGTGAGTGTTTGAGTGCCTGGTTTCATATTACTGTGTCAGCTACAGTAAATTGCATGCAGCTTTTCCCCGTCAGAGCCATTCATCCAGATTTTGCTGCCTGCATTCCTAGACAGCATTACAAAGGACAGTGAAAACTTGAGAAGCCACTCTTCCTTTTTACACGCTCAGCGTAGTTATGTCTCTGGCCTTTTATTACATAGCCGATATCCTCTCAGGGTAACAGAGAGCGGAGTAGGGTGTGTGGAGTAGTGGGAGACAGAGGAAAGGGAAGAGAAAAAGGCGAAACAGAGAGGGCTGAAGCAGAAAGGTAAAGAGCCCGCTGTTCCTTTGTCCCGCACCTGTTGCTAGGCCTCTTCTGCCCCCCACCAGTCAGCCCGGCTCACAGGGGGAAAAGCTGAGAAAGAAGCACAAAAGCCGTGTGTGCGCATGCATGCGTTTGTCTGCTTGTGTATGCTTACATTTATTATGTGTGCAAAGCAACATGTCAGTGAAGACTGATGCTGCTCTCACACAGGATGTAAAAATTCCAGCCTTGAGCTTTAAAGTCTTGGCTGCACTTGACGAATTCTTTGATGCATTAAAGCGAGTGCCTTTTCGCCCCGCGTTTTATCATGAAAGCATCCTGAGCCTATATCTTTTAGAAATAAGAAGGAAATGACGACGACTGTAGGTAACAGGAAGAGAAAAGACGTTTTAGATTGTCGGCGCATCAGGACACAAGTGAAGTCTGAGGTGAAATCTCGCTCCTGGAAACAAATACACAGCTAGTTACAGTCCCTTCAATGTCAGCTTTTTTCACAACATCCCAAACATCTGGTCAACAGTTTTGCTGTACAAAGCGGCAAGCACCAAGCAAACTGTGTTCTGTCTGAAAACCCCATCTGTTGTCTTGACAAGCAAAACTTCCTAATCATTTATAGCTGCGGCTGGACTCACATTAAGAGGCTTTTCATCTTTCCCGCACTGCTATCACAATGGTTTACTTTAATTGCCAAATAACATGAATGTTTGAGTTTGTCCAAGGAGCACTGGTGCAACAGAAGGAAACAAGTTCTCACACACACTGTACTACAGCGTAAGACTGTACAACACAGCTTTCAACATGAATCTGATGTTTTGAATTGTCAAGGATCTTTCTGTGATCTTCACACATCTCCAGGTCAACACAGCATCTGTTAATTATAATAACTTATTTGTCTCCGTATCTTCACCTCTGCTTCTCTCTCTGTCTTTTCTGCTTCACCAGACATGTTACATCTGTGAGGACCACGGGAGGGAGAGCAAGGCTGCCTGCGGAGCCTGCATGACCTGCAATAGACAGGGCTGCAGACAGGCTTTCCATGTCACCTGGTAAGTGTTAAAGGGGGTGTGTGTGTGTGTGTGTGTGTGTGTTCATGGTTGCGTGGATTTGTCGTCTACAGCATAGTGATATTTTTTCAAAGGATTATGCACAGCAAGCTGTTCAGTGTCACAAAGTCCCTTTTAACAAGATCTGTTAAGATTTCATTATCCTGAAAGAATTGCAGTGATGATCTTATAGGAGAACTCTCAGAAATTCATTATTTAAGATAAAATATTGAGTTAAATGATTTGTATAAAATAGTAGATAAAAATGCCCCAGTAGGACAATTTCTGTAACCAAGAAGTCACATCTTTTTGGAACAAGGGTCAAGAGTTTATCAGATTTGATCTTATCTGCCTCAAAAGGCCCATAATGTATCTTCCATAGCTGTATTTCCTTTACTTTTTCTCCACTATGTCTCTCAATCTTTCTCCTTATCTCTTTACATTTTCATTCATCTGCTTTGTGCCTTGATTCTGTCTAAACAACTGATTCCCATCACAATATAACTGGTTGACAACTTAAAATCAAGTCTGGAAGATGAACAACAAAGATTTTTGTGTGCAGAGAACTTTTATTTAATCCATCCAGCCATGATCAATAACAAAGGCTCTCAGGTGTCACTGTCAGCGTGTGTGTGTGTGTGTGTGTGTGTGTGTGTGTGTGTGTGTGTGTGTGTGTTGCTCTCCTGTTTCCTCTCTTGTCTAACCCTGTGACACTGTTCAGTGCTCAGATGGCCGGTCTGCTGTGTGAGGAGGAAGGCCCAGAAGCCGACAACGTGAAATATTGTGGCTACTGCAAGCATCATTACAACAAAATGGTAAGACGGACAGCCGATTAGAGACTGCAAACCAACATTCTTAGACGAAACTTTGGAAAAAAACATGGGATTATTGAGTTATAGACGGTTACAAAACCACATGATGAGATAGTAGAAGCTATAAAAATGAGAGTAAATTGTTCCAAATCCTCTTTCACTGTAAATGTAAGGTGTTTTCTGGTTAACAATAAACATTACTGCTAAACATAACTATAACCATAAACGTAACACTTATGTTTATCATGTAGTTCATCAAGTTTTTACCCCAATAATCAAACTCAATTGCTGTTTTGTTTTCACATCATTACTCACTACAGTGGCTATGTGCAGAATTATCTCTTGGCCGGGCTCGCTGATTTCCTGGAGTCTCCAGTGGTTTTCTGGCAACCTCATGGTGACGACAAGACTCCAGAAAGTCACTGCACCCAGCCAAGTAATAGCCAGACACATAACCTCTACGAAACAGTGATTTGATGTTTTTGTACAGATTAAACTAAAGCAATACAACGTATTAAATAATGAGCTTTAGAGGTGCTGGTTGGTTGATGTTTTTACTTTGGGACAGAGCCAGGTTAGCTGTTTCCAGTCTTTATTCTAAGCTAACCAGCTGCTGGCTATAAGATCTTCCCATCTAACTCTCAGGAAGAAAGCGAATTAGTGTATTTCCCAAAACTATTCCTTTAAAGTATTATTTAAAAAAAAAAGCCTAGCATCTGTAATTTTTTTTAAAATGAAGTCTTCAGAGATTCTCTGGTTTTACCATCTTTTGGCTTTTACAGCAGAAGAAGCTGCGCTCCAGTGAAAATACAGGCGGCTCCTTCAGTCACTCCAGGGGCCGCTCCACCTCTCCATCACAGGACAAACACCACCACCACAGACAGAGGAAGGTAAACGTGTGTGTGTGTGTGTGTGTGTGTGTGTGTAACTGACAGGGCTGGTTATGCAGAGTATAGAAATCTGTTAAGTACCAAAAGTTGGCATCACATGTCTTTTCAGATTTGTAGTCTTGTTTACTTTTATCAGATAGTTTTGATTTTGATTAAAATTGCAACCAATTTTTGACTATTTTACCGCAACAAAGTTCTTGTGCAGCTGCCAAACAACATTTAATTTTTGAAATCTTTGGCAGTGTCCAACATATCATTTTTTCCCCACTGGCCCACTTGGCCAGTAGATCAGACTTTTACTGGCACCTTGTATATTTTTACTGGCCCTGCAGCCAAAAAGTGAAAATAAGTCTTTTTTTTCCATAATTTTGGTGATTTGTTTATTGTCTTCATAACACATACAACAGTGAAGTTCGCTTTAGATTTGGTTGTTTTCCTTTAGTTATGGATATGTAATGTTGATATATTACACAAATACGCAAAATACAAAATGAGACACATATTGGATCAGTAAATGAATGTTGTATAAATGTAGGTTCCTTCATATTTTGTGTAAAGCCAGAGAGTATGAAGTACTGAGGGAGAAGAGAGCAAAATTTATGACAATAACATTTCAGTTAGTATCGATGACCTTGATAATAATCTCGTGTCAAGAACTGAAACCATGCTGAGAGATATGCAGAAATGTACTCATTAAGACAGAACAGTGAGAACATAATGGCGTTTGTTTGTGTGTGCGTGTTCACTCCCAGCTCCTTCTGTCTGCAGCCACCTGTCCACTACAGACATGGAGTTGAACTGTAATGAATGATTGAATGAAAAGGAGACATGCAGGAAAAAAAGCGTCTGTGTCCACACTAAATTATCTGTCGAGTGTTTGATGGTTATTTAGAGCATAACCGCTGTGAAACAATCAGGAAAATAATGTTTTATTTCTCTCATTCACCGGCTTTGTTCTCGCTACCGCCGCTCACTCTCCTCGCTCGACCACCGCTGCTCTCTCTCTCACTCACCCTCTCAGCTCGCTCACCCTCTCTCTCTCTCTCTCTTTTTCTCTTGTCTTTTTTTAAAATGAGTAAGGAAGCCAACAGCAAAGCCTAAATCAACTTTTATCAAACATAGAGAAACGTCCTCCCCTCGTCATAAACTGTATACCCACGACTCTACATAAACTTTTACTGGCCATCGGTTACGTTGGACCCTGTTTGGCTTCTTCTGTTGAACAAAAAAATGTTTCCCCAGTTAAATATCAAAGTAAAGTTTTGAAAAAAGTATTGTTTTAGTGTCCCTACCAAAACTGAGGTATCATATAGGCTCAGGTTCCCAGCCGTAGTTTTTCTGTGTGCGCGTGCGTGCTTGTTTGTGTTAGTGGCTAGTGTAAACCCAGTAGGATGTGGTTTGACTCTTTACATACCGGGTCCCTGTGTATTGCTGTCTGTTCAGAGTCATAAGGACAAGATTCGACCAAAAGAGCGCCACAAGAAGTCCTCTGACAGCCTGAGCTCTTCAGTGACAACCAGCAGTATAGACAAGGTATGAACTGCAGACCCACAGGTGACTCCAGATGCTGCATGAGATAGAAGTGCAGTGTTTCCCCCTAGGTTGAACTCATGCCTTTGCTTTTATGACCTTGTGTGTGTCGGGACAGATCTCTTCCAGTCATCACAGCAGCAAGGACAGTGAGGCCAAGTCCAAGAAGCTGAGCTCACACAGTCACGGTCATCGCAGCAAGAAGACAGGAAGCACTGGCAAGAGCTGCTCCTCCTCCTCCTGCTCCTCCAGTCCATTCAACACAGGTACCACATGACGAATGAAACAGGAGCCAGAGTGCAAATGTTGAAGCATCACATCAGACCTGATTGAAGAAGGTGACCAGTCTGTCTAGAATAATAAATGTGTTGTTTCTCTCGAAGGTGGCTCCCTGTCTTCAGCTCAGGATTTCCATCAGTTCTCATCTTCCTCCCGCCTGGAGCGTGACCACGATCGGGGAGGTGACGACCACAGCGGTGAGGATCGTAAAGAGCGCCACAGGAGGGCACCGGTCCCGGAAGACGAGGATGAAGAAGAGGACGAAAAGGAGGTAGACAAAGACGATGAGGAAGACGAGGAGGAGGAAGAAGAGGACAGTAAATACCACAAGCCACCAGCGTTGACTCCTGCTGACGGCCCGCTCGCGGGGTCGCAGGGTCATGACAGATCGGACGGCAACTCGAGCCCTTTCGAGAACAAGGTCACGATCTCCACCTTTGGGTCCATCATGCGCATCACCTCCACGTCAGGGCTGGGCAGCAGCAGTAAGATCCGGAAGATCTCCTCCTCCGGGGACTACAAACCCTCCAAGTCTATCTGCAAGCCGTCTCAACTGAGCACGCCGCCTATCCTGGAGGAGGCAGGCCTAGAGGACAAAGCTACGCCTCCACCGCTGCCCCGAGAACGGAGGCACCGCGGCAACAAGAAGAGCCGCCACGGTCCAGGCCGCCCACGGGGCAGCAAGAACCGAGAGAGGAGAGAGGAGGAGCATCACCACCACCATCACCACACGGCGCCACCGCCTCCAGCCTTCACCCCCTCCTCGCTCTACACGAGCCCATCTTCCATCTCCCACCCAGCCTTCCCCTCCACACTGCCTCCCACCACCACCACCACCACCACCCCTTCTTCCTCTTCTGCCTCATCTTTCTCCTCATCCTCTGCCGGCAGTTTTTCCACAGGGCGTGGCAACTCACTGCTCGGCTCTGGTGAGTGTATGCGAGTCGGTGTGTGCGTGTGTGTGTGTGGTAACCCTCTAGCTTCCTGTGTGTGGGAAAAAAAATCACTATCAGCCTGCACTTTGGTGTGTTCATACGCAGCTTGACTCAGAAGTGTTGAAATATTTCCACTACGCTTCTGCCAAGTCAGCACCAGAGTAGCAGCTTATCTATATCCAGTATCAGGCCCTCACATTGTAGTAAACAAGACAGTGGTAGGAAAGAGCCCAGCAGGACAAATAAATATACAGTCTCATGGCACTATGGTTTTAAAATTCAGAATATTTTGTAAATTTGTCTCACAGTGTTTATTTAATCTGCATGAGCAGAGATATTGTCCTAGATAGTGGTTTTTCTGTGCGCTGCTTGTATATTTCCTGTCCTACTTACAGCTTCTCTCAAGTACCTGAACGCTCAGGTTGTGTATCGCTGTCTTTTAGGGTCTTACAGCCTCTGAGAAATGATAATGAATACCTTTTTGTTTAACTTCTCTCATATGTCTCACTCAGGTATCTATTCCAGTCTCAAGGACCCTCTCACGTTGGGTGGGGGTGTCTGCAGTACCCCTCTCTCCCTGGGTGGAGGGGTGTGTAGCACCTCCTTGTCCCTGGGAGGGGGCATGTGTAGCACCCCTCTTTCCTCAGGACTCCTCTCATCCCACGTCTCCTCACTCTCACTTCCGTCAGTCAACTCTGTCTCAAACACACAGGTACTTATGAAAATAGGAAACACACACTGAAGATTATCAGTCAGCATGAAGGGTGAAGGGTGAAATGTCCTGTAGAAATGCTGCAAAGATGCCAATTTCTTAAAAAAAAAAAAAAAAAATCAGTTAGTTGTATCTTGTCATGGGGGACCACTTTCAACTTTTTGTATTTTAAAAAAGACACTGACTTAGTTTCACAAGTGCTACAGTATATAAATAAAATGATTATTGTAGCTGATAACACTACACTATCTTCTACGTAGAGCTCAATGTGGATTTCCTGTTCAAAGAACATAATTACATCTTGTACATCTAGTGCTACAACAACTTATCACAATCAGTTACACCTAAAATAAATTAATTAAATATTCATTGATAACTGAACAGTTTTGAATGCTAAAGCAAATTTGCTACTTGTCTCAGTTTCATATTGTAAACTGAATGTCTTGACGTTTTAAATGAGAAAAAAAACAAGGAGATCCTGGGAACTTGTGATGGGCATCTTTCACATTTGATGATTAATTGAAAAAATAGTCAACATACTAATTGATGATAAGCCCTTGTTACATTACCTTAATTGATTGTTTTAAGCAAAAGGTACTTTTTCGACAATATGTTCAACATCATCCAAGAATTTGCAATGAGTTTTATAGATCAAGAAAATCTCTTTTTATTATGTAATATTGGTGTATTACATGCATGGACTGATAAGGATCAGCCACTATTAATATTGGTAATTGTGGTTATTTTGTGCAGATGTTGCATCTCTCACATTCCGTTTGTAAATGAACTCCTTTGTGTGCTGGTTGTACTTGGTTTTTTTTTTACAAGTTAACGTCATATGAAGAGTAGACATTTTTGTACCAATGTCCTTTCCAGATAGTCTGGATGATTTCTTTGTCAGTCAGGTGTTGATGTTCACTGCCTTGTAGGTCCATCCAGGTTCCAGCACCTCCTACAGTCTGACCTCCACACAACCTTTCGCCAGCTGTCTCTCTACAGCCCCGCCACTGCCACCACTACTGAGCCAAGCCCAGACCTCACTGCCAGGTGAGAGGAAGAGAGTTAAAAAAAAAAAAGATAGATCAGATATCAACAGGATTTGATTGCATTTACTGAGAATCTGTAGCTAATCATAGATGAACTTCCACAAGAAAGCCTTCTTCTGGTATTAATGTTCTTTTACCTCTTAGAAACGGATGTACATTTCTCTATATAGAGCAGGAGATATTATGCTTTGATGACACATGTACTATCATTCTTTGAAACAAAGGAGAAGTGAAGCTCATGAGTCTTTGTCTCTGTTCATAGAGTCCGACCTCGATGACTGTCGCTTCCCGTGTCAGGGGAACTCACCGAGAGAGAGTCTTTCCTCACAGTATGTCTCATCCTTTACCCTCTCATCTTCATTAGTATTTTTCTTATTAAACTGAGAATACGTCAAAGGATTTTTACACTCCTCCAGTGCTTCTTAAAATGAGTAAGCAAGGAGAAGAAGACAAGGACACTAAAACACAGTTTCAGATAGTATTCATCCACCGCATGAAAAATAGTTTGGATACATTTTCCCAGCACTCTAGCTGTCGTCAGATCAGTTTCTGTTTCAGTAACCAGCAACAGGCAAACGGGAAAATGGCAGCTGGTTAACTACCAAAGTGACTGGGTGGATTAGATAAATCGACTAACCACAGCCACAGGGTCTTGTTGGTAGTTTCCCACTCTGACTGCTGCACTGACTTCTTACCACTGTCATCTTTTCCTCCATGTTGGTTTCCCCCCTCCTCCACACCCAGGTCTCCTATGAGCTGTCTTCCTCTTCTGTTTGACCAGAGAGACGGGTTGGGTTCAGGAGTCAGAGCGCGTCCTGAGAACGTCCCTCCAGCCAGCTCCCACATAGAGCTCCTGCTGGAGAAACATGGCAACGGAGAGATGGGAGTCAACAGTGAGTGAGCCTCAATACTCTACCTCCTGTTCAGAGCAGTTTGACTCAGTGCCAATACTAAACAGATACAATACATCAGCGGTTTCCAACTTCTTCTGACTTTTCTCTAATTTTTCCTTTTTTTCTTGTGACGTGCTGATACTTTCACCTCTTCAGGCCTCTAGAAACCTTTAAATGAAAGTATCTGAGAAGAAAAAATAACTGCTCACAACTCACAGCCACACTAATGCCATGACCTGTGATGGGGGGTCACTAGTAGCTTCATTTTAAGGGGTCACAAGCTGAAAGGGTTGGGACCTTCTGCAATACACTGACAAAAACATCAGGGCTCATACAAGACAGGACTGATACTGTTGGGGTCAACGGCTCATATCCATGCACATGCATATGATGCTGTTTACCTAAGCTGAGCAGTTCTCTCTGAAAACGCAACATGCTGCTATCTAGAGTTGATTAATGTACCTCAAGATGCTGTTGGGGACAAAAAGAACAGCATGCTGCGACAATAATGACAGCAGCTTCTTATGTTCCTTCTGTTTTTTGTTGAGTTAACTATTGAACCAGGTTGCAAAGAGCTTTTTATTCAAGTTTTTCTCTGGGGATATCATCAGCTGTCGCTTGTTTTCTAGTCTATTCTTTGCTCCTTCTACTCCACCCAGTGCTGTCATCATCCTCAGTTTTTTCTTCAAACTTGTTTAAGTTTTGTTATTCTCTACTTTTTATTACATCTTTGTACCATTGTTTCCTCTCCCAAAATGAAACTTCCCAAAATGGACCCTTCTTTCTTCCCCAGCCCTCATAATCTCTCATAACTGTGTATATTTTTAGGCATCTTAGCCTCCCATCCTCTGTAAAAGGAAATGCCCCGCAGTCTCCACCTTGAATATATTCCTCTATGCCCCAGGGAGAGTTTGTTTTAGACTAATGAGTGTTTACGGCCATTCCACACTGCAGAAATGAGAGAGAAGAGTGTGTTTGATCTCCTTGACTGTGATACTGGGCATGCCGCAACGGCAGCTCCATAGAAAATCAATTAAAAAGCATTTAGAGGATGGGGTTGAATTTCTAGTTCAGATCTGATGGCCTTACTGTAAAGTAACACCAGATATCACTAGTTCATGTCAGCACTTTATTACAGATTTAAGTTTAATTTCTCTGTTTTACAGCTTTGGCAGTAATTTATAGAAAAGATAAGTGGAAGTACAAAATGTTGCTTCAGAAATATTTTATTTAGTATTGAATATAAACAGGATTGTCTCATATTGTATTGAAAATGAACTCCAGTAGCAGCTAAGTTTCTTTTACCTGCCAACCATTAAAGCCCCAACACCCCCATAGTCCTCTCTAAAAAGTGTTTTCGCCTAATCCAGAATAGGACTGTGTGGGTTTGTGCACACTGTTATCTTTTTCAAACCTGTTAGGGTTGGACAGCTTAGAAGTTACTCATGTACACTACCTACATGTACACTGTTTGCAATCACTTCCTTATTCATTCATTCATTCACTATTCTCTACATGATAAGTGCTAATAAGTTTCTAGACAGCAGTAAGTTGAGATTTCAGACACTTATGAGCCATCATTATTTGGTGATAGTGTAGGGAATAGGGAGTCCTTTAGGACACACAGTCGTAGTTTGGTGACCTGTTGTATTTTCCAGCATAGCTCTGCCCAGCGCCAAGCTGGGGCCTAATCAGGCAGAGTAACTGAAAACACCTGTGTGGGGGAGCAGACCCTTTACGCTGGACTCAAAGGCCTCGTTCAGACTGCCAGCCCAAATCCATTTTTTGGAATATCCAGACTGTATCCAGGTTGATTTTAGAAAGTTTGGACAGCAAAAAAAACACATGAAATGCTATCTTTGCAAATCAGATCAAAGCTGATTTGAAATGCGATTCCAATCAGATTTCTACAGATACGTCACAGTCCGGACGCTCTGGCTGCTCGAATCAGATTTGAAAGTGTCTTGCGTGTCATTCGCAACAAAACATCAAATCCAAAGTGACAGAAATGCATCACAGCGGCTGAGCAGAATCCATGCAGCTACTAGCAGAGCAGAATGGAGGACAACACAGAGAACAACAGTCTGTGGACAGACACTGAAACAAATTGTCTGCTGGCACTTTTGGGGGGGATGATGGATCTACATTTGTCATGCTTCTGCGTCGGAAAGTCGCATCACCAGCATACGTAGTTACTGACGCCTACATTGTTACCACAGCAACCCACGCAGATAGTTTGGTGATGTCTGGACACACAAGTCTGACCACAGTCTGTCTTAAAAATCTGATTTGACAAACAAATCTGATTTGCCTGCAGTATGAACAAAGCCAAAGAAAGCTCACAGCAGGTTGCCAAGCCAACTTTTTAGATAGATATTTCCCTGTGCATTAGATTGTTTAATCATAACTAAGTTATTCTGATACACAGTGTATATTCACAGGAATATTATACAGCAGTTGTAGGTTCTCTGTTAGTTGACTTAAACAAAAAAACAACTGCTCTTTAACATCTTTAAATTGATTGGCATACTTCTCACATTGTTTGTAACTGCAACACTATTTAATAGTAATTTACAATATATATTTTCTTAAGTGAGGGGAGAGAAAAATGTGCCCAGAATCAATGTATTTGGATTTGGATTTTGAAAACATTGACAGATAATGAAAGCTAATGACACCAGCATTTCATGTGGTTACACTTAGTATAAAGTTGCCTTCACAGTCTTTGTCCATGCTTGTCATAGTCCATCTCACCACATTTGGACACTTCATCCCTGCATCACATCCCACCACTTATCACCGTATACACACAGTTTTTACTCCACTGAGATGATGTTTGTGTTACTCTCCTTCCTCGTTCCTCCTCTAGTCGTAGAGATGCTCCAGTCACTTCACTCCCTGCAGCAGGAGAACCAGCGCCTCCAGGACCAGATCCTCAGCCTCACGGCCAAGAGGGAGCGGCTGCAGCTGCTCAACACGGAGCTGGCCGTATCTTTCCCTCCACACATTCTTTCCTTCCAGGGCTCCATGCACACCTCTGCCCAGATCAACTTCCTGTCATCCAACCAAGGTCAGATTCTTTTGTCTCCTCTACCCGCTTTCATATCAAAACACACTATTCCTGTGGTGTCATACACTACACCCCCCCCCCCATCTACTGTTAGTCTGTATTTCTCTTCACCCCTTCATCCTCCCCACAACAGTCCCACTGCATGTAGCATTTTTCACCAATGTATTTTTGTCGGGTTAGTTGTGATGCAGTAAACATGGTTATTAGTGTAAACCTCTTATTTAGTAGTTTTTACCCTGTCATTGTGCCTCTCTTTTCCTCAGACCCCCTGAGCACCAATAAGAGTCCCCTGTCCAAAAGCTGCTTCTTTAATGACACCTCCTTTGTTACCTCCTCTGAGGTGAGAACCTGTAGATCCTCTACCACACACACCTTAGTGAAACACTGTAAGCAACTATGTTTTGGCCTTTTAAACGTCTTTGTAGCAAAGACTTTGTGTGTCGTACCCCCAATGCAACGACGAAAATGGTAACAATGATCACTGATGTTGTCTGATACATCACTGTACACTGTTCATGTCTTTAGTTCACCTTAAACTAAGCTGAGACTTAAATAGCTAAAACGCACTTGTCATGTTTCTCTTCAGGAGCTCCACTCTGGTAGTCCGTCCCGCAGTAGCTCCTCCCTCTCCTTCCAGAGTACTCCTCCTCCTCAGCAGAGCCCCGCCTCTTTCGGTCAGCCCCTGCTGAACGGACTGAGTCGAGGTTTGAGCGACGGTTTGGGGGGCATCAGTCAGGCCGGCACCTCCGCTCTGCCCATGGGCGGGCTCATGGCGTCTCTCGCAGGAAGTCCTCAGCTGAATATGAACGGTGTGCTGGGCAGTCTGAACGGTGTGATCCAGTCTCCTGTACAAAGCGCCCCTCAGCCCACACTCCCCGCTCTGCGCCCCCAGCCTCCACCACTCAACCCCCAGGCAATGGCACAGGGCTTTCAGCTTCCCAAGTGTGTGAGCCCGTATGTACCCACCCTGTCTTTAAATCAGCTGAAGAAGAAATCCACCTTAGAACACACAGTGTAAATGACCCCATAGTGAGAATGTACGATGACCAAAACACCTCACAATGTAATATATCACAGCCATGGGCTGAATACCAGCGAAACTCAAAATGCTTTTTGCCGTGACTGTTAGTTATTGATTGATGGTCAGTACTGAGGTCATGGTTTCTTGTGTTGATAAGCATATGTGCTATCACGGGGCTATTCACTTTGTTGTGAGAGGCTACTTCTGGCTACTAGCAGGCAGCTGTTTCAGTGAAAAAGCTCTAAAAGCTCACTGTGCACTACCTGCTCAGCACCAAACAGACACAGCTAGTGACACATAGTCAAGCCTTTAGAAGTGAAAAAGCCAGTTATTTCCCTCAGGAGTTTATAGAGAGCTGACAGCAAAAACAGAGCTAAAAGAGAGTGAATATTGGACTTAGATTCACCAGGTGGACGGAAACACAACTCCATATGAATGTTAATGTAACTCCATAACTGCTAGATGTGTAAATAAGCAACTGTTTGGTAACAAGTTTAACATATCAGCTTAAAAGGAGATTTTATTTGAATGTTGTCGTTTCCGCTGCCCTCAAGTGGTCCAAAAATCAATCATTGCAGTACTTTTCATCTAGAGTTGATTCTTGACCTCTGAAACAGAGAAAACAATCTCACTGAAAGATCCATGTAGTTTCTGTTCACCCAGTTTACAAAGTTTTATAATGAAGGAAATGCAGCAATCGCAAACAGCGACTGTTGTGTGTCAAAATTGTACAACATCCGCAACTTAATCATTGAGTTGCAGCATGTGTCCGTTTCAGTAAAGGTCTATTTTGTGTAAATAAAACAACTGAAAGTAGATCATAGAGGCCTGTTGGCTGAGTTGCTGGTTCATCAGTCTCAAAACAATGCAAAGTTACATAACAGTATAATTGTTTGGAGTTATGGGAGTGTGCTGGTGTATGGTCTGGTGTGCGATGCATGTTGATGTGTGTGTTTCAGGTCTTCTCTCCTGTCAGAGCAGCAGAAGCAGCTTTTTCTCGAGCAGCAGCAGCAACAGCAGCAGCTCCAGCAGTTCCTCACGTCACAGAACTTCACTCCTGTAATTACTCTCTCTGTCACTTTGTCTTATCAGCACCTGGTCTTCACATTTTCTCTGTTTTGATATTGATCATATGGAGTATTCTCTCTAGAGTGTGCACACTGTCAGACTCAGTTGTTCATTTGGGCAGAAATAATAATATATAATAATATAAATATTCATCAGAATCACCTGACGTCAGAGGGCATCTGTGACTAGTTACGTTTTTCTCTCTAAATAAGTCTGTTTATGACAGTTGTGTCATTTGATTAGTTTTAATGTAATTTTCAGTCAGCAGAAGTAATGTGTGCTCACACACACACACACACATACCTACATTGCTAAGTATCACCTTCTCAGCTGCAGTTAGTTTTTGGAAAATGAATCAAGTTTATTTGTACAGCACAGCACAGTGACAGTCTCAAAGGACTTGACAAGTCTACAGGACACGTTTTGGGATTTTGGGTTACATGAGTGACAACATTTTCCAGCTATGTGCAGCTGAATCAGAGTCAAAACAGACAAAGATGGAAGATAATTACATACATGTCATCGGATTATAGATTGAACATGATTTCATATCTGTTGGATATTGGATCCAAGAGTTGCCGGAGCCGGTGTTCAAGTGCCACATCCTTCACACTACAATCACAGTACAGAGAGTATAAAGAGCCAATTTTACTTGTGTCCAATACAAAGTAACTTTTGAAGAATTTCTCAGAAACAAGCATCATTTTCTGATAGCGCAGAAGTGACCAGTACTTACCTGGTTAGTGTCCTATGAGTGGCGAAGAACAAAGATGTGGCAATATGGTTATTAAGCATAATGCTGTAATGTTAAACACGAGAATAAGACTTCATATATTGTCGGTTAATTGTGATTATACACAACGGCTTTAAAGATAAAGGAGAATAACAATATGCAGTAGCTGGTAAATGACTAGTAGCTGAGGGAATGGATCGTCAGGAGTTCTCTTGAGCAACAGCAAACCAACCATCATTCATTTTCCTATTTGACTTGCAAAGTAGTGAAATTTTTTGGTAGGGGTTGGAACAAGTTGGAGCCAGTCAGGCACTGTGACACCAAGTAGATCATTCCTACTCAAAAGTAAAAACTTTTCCCAGTTCCCAGGTATCCTAAACGCCCCATGAACTCACTGTCTTCTCCCCCTCCACCAGGAGCAGCAGGTGGTGGTGTGCCAGATGCTTCAGCAGCAGAGACAGAGGGAGCTGCAGCGCCTCACGCTGACAGGAGCTCTCACCTCCACCCCTAACTCACCCATGATCGCCCAGTCACCCAACCTGCTGTCCTCAGCCACAGCCTCACCCCTGCAGGGCGGCCAAGGAGGCAGCCTCTTTGGCCTGCAGGACAACGCACTTCACAAGCCCGGGGTGAGTGATACTGTAGGTTTTTTCTGAATTGTTGTGTATGCTGTCATGTTTTCAGCTTGGGAAATTTAAAAAAGACATGGTGTCATTGTGTTTTCAGGCTGCAGGAGAAAAGGGTGGAGACAAGAATGGTTGACATCTCTGGGTAATACAGGAGCAGCTCATATGAAGACATTGGGCATCTCGCCCGATTGAAGAACTGAGGAACTTACGTGACTTTTGAACGACTTTCCTTCTCTGTCATCTTTATCTTACACCCTCTTTTATGAATGTATAACAGGATGGACTTAAACGTCAAGGTGAAGTTTTTCGTGTTTTGAAATTCTTTATATCAGAGGTTCTTCTCATAGGTTTTTTTTGTGTAGGCAGCTTTCAGAGAGCATGAATACAGTGGTCTCTCCTTAAATTGCACTAATTTGTTAGCTAGACCAATGGGGCTGCGTATGTAGGCAGAGCCAGAGCTCCTGCTCATCCCTGCAGGTGCTGTGGAGGCTCTTGGTTTGAAGTGTGAACTCGAGCACTGACCGTTCATGAATTCTCTCCACGACTTGAACCAGAGTTTCATTCAGTCGGTGAGAATAACAGACTTCTGCCACTTCTTGCAACCTCAACTGTCTTCCTTGATATTTTGTCTTCCCTTTGTGTTCACTCCCACCCACATTTCATCCAGATCTTCTATATGTCGCAGCCTCTCACAGGCACTTATTATGTAAAAGATAAATATTCTGTCATTTTCAATGTGTGGTTAGTGGCGTTTCAACATTAAGCTAGTTATTACCTCAGACTTTTCTGCCACCTATTTTCCATTATTGAGATGCGTGGTTCCCATTTTGTGCTGATTCATTACCGCAATAGCCTTCACTGGATATAAATGGCCACCAAAAATCTTGCTGTTAACTCAAAGGTATTAACTCATGTCAGTGTAAAAATGGCACTGAATCCACGTGTCCAAAATGGCGCCATCGTCCACTAGAGACTGGCACCAGATTTTATTCAACAACACCATAAGAGTTTCTAAGACTTTTATATCCTTCCAGTTGCTATCGAGATTAAGCAGACGAAACCAAACATTTGGAAATTGTAAGTAAGAAAATTGTTTTTCCTAAACAAGTGTGCACTTTGCATGTTAGTAGCTAACAGAGCAAATTAGCCATCAACTCAGTACCTTATAAAGGATGCTTGGTACTTACTAGGCCACTAGGAACTGACAGGTTTTTGATTTATATGTGTATTTTGCACTCTGTCCTGAAGTGTCAGTTTTTTGTTACTTTCATACATAGATATTCTTTTCATGTCCGCTAACTAGTTGTTACTTTTAGCAATACTGGATAGATAATGCCTTAATGATGCTAGATATACAGAGGAAACCACAAGCCCAAAGGCTTACTCTCTTGTCGTCTTTCTTTGATAGTGTTTTTTATCTGGGGTACATGGAGGGGTACGTTAGTACAATGAAAGCACTCTTCCTAAACCCGTTTATACTTTTGATAGCTAACTAATGATTTCAACAGTTGAAATGTGTGAATAACCGTATAGTGGTAACTGAAGTGTCAAATCATTTTCTATTGTAAGTTTTGTGTTCAGATGCAATGTTCTTTAGTTGTTTGTGCTTCAGAGAACTGAGAAACAAGGACTTATTGAAAATCTTACAGTGAAGCCTGCACAGTGGTGTCATAGGAGATAGCTGAGGACAGCCAAGATGTAAACTATTATTGAAGTGCTGTCACAACAGTGTATGATAAATAGTGTAGCTGTAATCAGCTCTGAGAAGATGGTGACTTGCCAATGTTGTTACTGTTGGCCTTTACATGTCATGACGTAAGCCAACATAGAGACTATGATAAGCTTCTGTTTCCCTCCACTCCATGTTATCATGTGATGCCTCTGTTTGGCTCAGTTTTACTGACAAAGGCCACTCGCAAATTCATCTTTTACCTTCAAAGTGAGGTTATTTTATCATGTTTTCTCCTGTGTTCTTTAGCAATATTGCCAGATCTTTTGAAATATTTTCTCACTTCTGTTTGCAATCTTGAACGTGATCTCCCATACATGTGATATCTTGAGTGCTAGATTGTTTCGTTAGTAGCTAATGTAGACGTCAGAAAGGAACTTCAAGCAGCTCACTAGTTGGTGATAAATACTGTAGCAATGACAGAAGGAGAATGTTGATTATGTTGATAAAGACATGAGTCAACACGTTGACATGACTCCAAGTGGGAGGTCTGGAATTTACCAAGTATGTCCTTATGAGTCCAGACAAGACCATGTCCAAGAGATTGACTGAAGAGTGGTGTGAAGGATTTCTGAAGCGGTTTCTTTCTCATGTTGCACTGGGGCGCTTTGGGCCCAATTGTAAATCGTTTTTTAGTACCTTTTCAGTTTTGTTGGAATACGAGTTGTATACTTTAAAATGTTTGTGTAAAGACACATTCATTCTTTTAAGCTTTGAAGTTTGGGTAACCAAGATAATCCATGTTATGAATGTTGTACTGTGTATCTTTTATGTATTACAACATTTAAGCACCTAGCTCTGAATGAGGTTTGATGGAGAGTGAGTTACGTATCGGGATATGAATTGCATGAAATGCAGTGAAGTCTCTCAAATGTATTGCTAAATACCAAGTAATAACTATGCATAATTTTAAATGCATTGTTCCCTGAAAAAAAGAAATTAAATGAAATGAGCACTGAATTTAAAAAGGACAAGCACGTTGTCATTGTACAGTGTATTTGAGAGAATTGATCAAAACAAATTTGACAATATTCAGATTAAAGTCCCTGTAAAGTATTTTGATATTTTTGTGTGTAAAATTAAAAGGACGAATTAAGACGACTTTTTTGTCAATAAATGTATTTTAATGAGTTATTTTACATTTTCTCTTGGGTTTTGAATGACTATATGTCCATAGTCTGTCATGTACTTGAAGAGGAGGAAACATGGGGATGAATTCATAACTTTTCAGTCAAGTCACTGACAACACCAGTTTTGTCCAGCAGGGCCTGGTTTCAGGTAAATTCAAATAGATTAAACACCTGAACCAGTAGCGTCTAAATGTATTGCTTTATCCAGTCACCAACATATATTCCACAGTAGAGTATATGAAGAAAGATGGTCTTACACCTCTGGAAAACTGACTACAGACTGCTGTGTTTGTTAGATTTTTGTCAAGTGCTCTGCTCAGTGCCAAACTGAAACCAGTGCTGGATGAACCTGAATGTGGGATTTGAAACTTTGTTTGAAAATAAATGAATTGTAAAGTGCAGAAAGGTCCTTTTCAAATCCTCAATTTTCTGGACAGATTTTAATTCTATAAGTCACTTGAGAAATATTGTTCCCATCATCACATGACAATATCTTTCCCTTTTCGGGTCTCTCAGTATGTCACACTTTGACTCAAGAATATAATTTGAGATTATTTTCTGCCCAACTGTGGTGTAAACAGAGCTGAAAGCAGGTCCAGAGGGTTTTGTGATATGCATCATCTTTTCTGTAACACTGTCTTACAACACAATTTAAAAGGTGATTATATATGGGTGTATTAATGGTTAATAAATCATTAGCTAAGGCTTTATAGATAAGTTGTAGCCATTCATAAGAACAATGTTTGGGTTGCCAGGTTGTGAAAAATCCCTTTGGATTGTGTTTACCTTTATCGTATAAATATTTATTTATAAGGTAAGGTGTAACTATTTGCTTTATTAATGGTTAATCAAACATTTATTAACTTCAAATGACTGACTAGAAAGTGAGAAACTCATGGGCATTTATGAATGGGTTACTAATATTTATATCTGCATTATAGTAAAGAGAAAATCTGCCAAAGACTCTGCTTTGGTTGACTTCTGGATCTGGTTGGATCTGTTCAACCTGCCACACAGAGGTCATACAAGTACATCACCTGTAACTTCCTGTAGCCAGTGGATGGCTCTATGACTATGACTCAATATTGACATAAATGTTTTCAGGTCGGGACCATTGGGACTCTTATCAAACATGCGAAATTTGGGGCAGATTGGACGATGTACGTTTAAGTTACAACTTCCTGTTTCTTGGCGGAACACTGAAATTCGCCGCATCGCCACGTCAAGGGCCTTCAATGAAAACTCAAGATTTTAATAACTTTTCATCACAAAGGTCTTTAGTTCTTTAAAATACAACGCCTGCACAGGGCAAAAACTGTAGAGTAAATTGAAAATGGCTGACTTCCTGTTGGACTTAGGGTACGGCTCCAAGAGGCTTTTTTGTGCGTCTGGACATAATACATGTGTCTACCAAATTTCATTCATGTACGTTAAATTTAAAGGTGGGGGGTTTCATTTGAAGTTTTCTAGGGGGCGCCCTCGAGGCATTTTGCCACACACCTACCCAAGACCTATAAAATATTACATTTTTCACTACTTCTGATGCACGTGCAAACTTTAAATTTTCGAGCACGTTTACCTACTCAAAAATACGACTCTTTTGGGAGAAAGGAATAATAATAACGATTCCTTCAAATACAACAGTGCCTTGGCGCCGTTCGGTGCTCGGCCGTGATGGATAAAGGTCACAGTGTTTGAGGAGGAGGAGGAGGAGCAGTGTGGTATAAAATGTGAAGGATTGTTTACATTAATCTGCCAATCACCTGGACTGCTCAGTGGCCATGTTGTAACTCCTACTAGAGTTCTTCCTACTTCTCGTGAAGGCGGCTGACTGTCTGTGAAGGTTTTGGTTTCCCTCTTGATATTAGAAGCACTGGTAAATTATCGCAACTTAGTCCGCTTGAACTTTGAAAACCAAATGCAGGCAGCCAGTTTTATCGCTGCAGTGCGGAGAGGATGCACGCAGACCTTCAGACGACCTCAGCTGCTTGCTTCCTCTTCGATGGTGAGACTTCAACAACGTCCACAAACTAACAGTTTGACTATTTTTATTGTTTATTAGGTTAGTGTTGCGTTTACTGCCGCGTCGTATTTCAGAGTCAGGACGCCTACAAAGCACCTGTACTTTCCTTTTCTTTGTTTCTGTTCAAATAAAGAATTTGATACACCCTCCTTCAGTAGCACAAAGTAAGCTGGTACAGTACAGACAATCTGCAATTCATGTCAGAAAGTTAGTGTATCTTTCTGAGTTGTTTATGGTCAGCTGGTGTCATAAATTATTTTGTATCAGTAAATCAGCCTGCTGGTTAAACATGTAGCTTTCTTGTTGTCTTTCCAAAACATGTCTGCCGTGAGTTCATTGTTGTTTTGTGTTTAGGAATTGAGGTATTGAGGAATCCTCCAGAGCTCCACATGTGATGGTGCATTTTTTTATTTTTATCTTTTTGTCTTCCAGGTGCAGTGCTGCCTGCAGTCCACACAGCCTGTCCCTGCAGCCCGGCTGCCCTGCAGGGTCAGGCTGTCTGCTGGGAAACGCTACGCCTGGTGTTCCTGTGGACACAGCAAGAAGCAGGTCAGTCTGCACAGAGGGGAGGGGTTGCAGGTTTTAGAGGCAACCTGGAGCTCACCTAAAGCAGGATGCAAGTCATTTAGTCACCGCTTATTTAGAGCTTTCTATGTCCTGTTTGTGATCCCATCTGTTTTAAATTTGTTGCTTTTTTTTTTTTTTTTTTTTTTTGAGGTACTGTTTGCTGGTGAAGACTTGAATTTCTTTCTGTGACCGTTAACAGTGTAATGCACAAACTGGTATGAAAGCAGTAAAGCTAGGCACAGTGGAGCAACAATAAAGCTGGCTGAGATCATTTATTAGGTTGAGGGGGGAAATTATTAATACTTTATGACAACAGTTAGTTTATTGACTTCAAGGATATGTTCACAATTTTTCAAGCCTGTCTTTAAACAATAGTTAAAAACAATACATGCCCAAATGAATGTTTATACAATGTTTGTCTTGTCATAATCATTTGTCCTGTTGATACTGACCATTAGAAGATCCCTTCATAATGCACTTACAATGTAAGTGATGGGGGACAAAATCCACAGTCCTCCTTCTGTGCAAAAATGTATTAAAAAGTTTATCTGAAGCTAATATGAAGCTTCAGCGTCCAAATGAGTCAAATGAAGTCAATATCTTTCAATATCTTTTTTGGAAGATTAGTTGTGTTGTAAGTATGCAACATAACTAAGACTCTCTTATCTGCGCCTATAAACACTCAGCTAAGATCCTTTGAATTATGGCCAAATGACTACTTGTAAGTCAGAAGAACAAACCTCAATATCACAAAATGTGCTGGCGTGTGCAGAGACTCCCAGTAATGGAAAGGAGAGAACCAAAAAAAAGTTAAATATAGTATAAAATCATATACACATATTTGTTTTGTTGTTTAAATCTACTGACAGCAAGATCTAACAAACTGGATTTGATTAAACATTTTACTTCATCACCCAGAAATCATGTAGGTTAACACAGTTGTTTGTGGGGGGTTTCATGACATTCTGACTTATCAAAGCAGCAAAAGCACAGGTGACATTTGTCACATTAACAATAGATAAATGCAGCCCTAATTCATGTTATTAATTAAACCTGTGCTTTTCCTGCTGTGAAATGTCTACATGTCTATACTGGCAGAAGATCTGATCAAACTCCAGAGAGTTTGCCAAATCCCACGTCTTAAACACAAATATATCCATATAAACCATTACACTATGTTTACCTGTACAGGCCCTACTAGGAAATAAGCAGCAAGATATTAAATTATAGCTAATCTTGTGTTGTTTGCGTGCTAAATAAACCAGTGATTACTGACCACATGAACACAAACACCAGGTACATGCAGCTTGGTCACATGTTGTTAAACTTGTACAACTTGTTTCCATCACAATTGCATAAGAATAGTGTTTTTTTATACAATCTAACCCTGTCATAATGATGTATTTGGTGGTCTGCTTCAGAGTATAAAATAATTTAAAAAAGTCATCAGGAAATATTTTTTAAGAGATGTAAGATTAAAAGCCTCTGTGAACTGATTGGAAAATGACATATTCTCTTTCTTTCCTCTCTGTCAGCCTTTCTGCGATGGAGCTCACAGGACAAACGCACCGAGCTTCTCTCCACTCCGCTTCATCCCCGACAGAGACAGGACAGTCATGCTATGCGCCTGTAAGCAAACAAAAAACGCGCCCTACTGCGATGGCTCGCACCTTAAGGTCATCTTCCAGGATTTAGTGAAGTCGGTGAAAAGCGTGTTTAAATGAGCAGAATTCAAGATGTCTGCCCTGCGGAGCCAAGGAGTAATAAAAAGGGAATTTAAACAGAAAAACGATGACTTCAAGAGTTATGTTGTCTCAACAGAAGCACAGAGGCTGTGAGGATCAACAGCATCTGCTTGTTTTTGTTGGGAGGATGTGATAATGTCCAGATACCCTGCATTTATTTATCCTCTCCATACTTGTCAGACTGATACTTTGTTTGCACTAATGTTTATTAAAATGTGTTTTGTAAACTACATTCTCATACAAATTCACAACCCATTAAAATGCTTCAAAAACTATTTTTGTGTTGCATCAAAGACCAGCAGTGGAAGAAGTACTCAGATCCTTTACTTAAGTAAAAGTAAAGACAAGAAGACAAGAATGTAAAAATACTCCATTACAAGTAAAATTATTATATTTAAAATACTACTTAAGTTGCAGTACAGAAGTATTATTAGCAAAATTTACTCAAAACTACTTGTGTTGTAGAAAATCTGCCAATTTTTGGGGGGTAAAAACTGGTGAGATATTGCATCCTTTAAACTTCTATTGAAGTGAAACCATGTGACAAGTTTAGAGGGGAAATGTGTCTCTGGTGGAACTGCTAATAACTCAGACATCTGAAACATGACAAGGAGCCACAACTACACACTGATTCTATACAAGAGCTCATAAGACAAAAGTTTATTTGTACAGCACCTTCCAACAACAAGGCAATTCTAAGTGCTTTACATGAAACGAAGAGGAAACATAAAAAGACACCTTTTAAATAGAAATTGAAAAAGCTAAATTGTAAAAAAAAAAAAAAAAGCTGAAATATAAGGATAAGGATAAAGAGGAGAATGAAAAATGCCCCAAAATTTAATCTAATAAAAGACACAGAGAATCTTCAGCCTTGATTTAAAAGAACAGAGAGTTGCAGCAGACCTGCAAGTTTCTGGGAGTTTGTTCCTGACATGTGGTGCATAGAAACTGAATGTACTTCTCTGTGTTTAACAAGGTTAGAAGCAGCTGGTTTAATCTTTAACAATGTGTATTTTATTCATTTTGTTTGTGGGGGCGTTTTTCCTGATGATGTTTTATTTTCAATTTAAATCTGAAAAGTAAATAGTAACTAAAGCTTTCAGATAAAAAGTATAATAAACTTACCACAAAAAGTAAGGAAATTTGTGTTTGGTAGATTATTTCGTTGTTGTAACGATGCTTCTTGGCAATAAATCTTATACCGTTGGAAAGCCTGTTTATTTCCCTTTTAAATGGTGCCACATTTGTAAGGAACATGCATTTGTGGGATGAGCAGCAGAGCTGAGTATGTGGGTTGCGCCCATGAAAAATTTGCCAAATCTTCTCTGCCAATGCCAAACAGCTTATTCTGCCATTGACATTGTTTGGTGTTTGGTGGATTGGATGATTGAAGTTTGAAGAAACAAGACATATTGGCAATTTAACAATTTATTCATTTAACAAACAGGAGCTATGGGATTGCCAGTGGTTGCAGAATCTCATCTCGATATCTCTCTGCATTGAGATTGCCTCCAATGATGACAAGCCTCATTTTTCCAATGACTGAGATGCTGCCCCACGCCATCACACTGCCTCCACCAAAAGATGTTACTCTATTGGTGTAGCAATCAGCATAGTGTTCTCCGCGTCTTCTCCACACTTTTACCCTATGAGGCACACTTTGACCCCTATGAGGGTCAAAGTGTGCCGCAGGCCGCAGGGAACCAGGCAGAATCTGGACTCATCACTGAACATAACGTTCCTCCATATGTTCAGGTTCCAGTGCACATGTTACCGACACCAGCGCAAACGGGCCTGAGATTGGCTGCGTGCAGTCTGTTCCAGATTGTCTGGGCAGAGAGCCGTTGGCCATATCGTCCTGCAAACCTTGACTGCAAATCTATAGAAGACAGCCTACGGTACCTAAGTGCTGACAGGGTGAGGAAACTGTCTTCTTGGGGTGTCGTCTTCTTGGGACACCCACTTTGCAACCTGTCTCTAACATCCCGCATTGTATGGAGCTTGGCCTTCACTTTGGAGATGGTACTAGGGCTCACTCCAAATAATGCCGCAACTTGGTTTTGCGGAACACCAGCTTGATGTTGCCCTATCCCAAGGGCCCTATCCAGATCAGTCAAACGTAGCATGCCTATTCTTGGAGTAGACACCTACCGACCACTGTAGCAGGGCCCATGCATACCAGAAGCTCAAAACAAGAGTCAGTAGCAACAGCAAGCTGTTTGGCATTGGCAGAGAAGATTTGGCAAATTTTTCATGGGCACAATCCACATACTCAGCTCTGCTGCTCATCCCACAAATGCATGTTCCTTACAAATGTGGCACCACTTAAAAGGGAAATAAACAGGCTTTCCAACGGTATAAGATTTATTGCCAAGAAGCATTGTTACAACAAAGAAATAATCTACCAAACATAAATTTCCTTACTTTTTGTGCAAAGTTTAGTTCCCTCTGAAGTGTAGTGGAGCAGACTTAACATAGAAAACTGAAGCAGACCTTCCACTTCTAGATCATTTTGAAGAGACCTGAAAATGCTATAAAATATTCTGTCAATTTTTTTTGTCTTTCAACTAGTCTTCCAAAAAAGATATGATAGAATTCTATGACATGCTTAATTGTTGCATTTATTTATGTATTTATTTTCCATGACCTAGGCTGTCAAATTTCTGGACACTTCATCTCAAAAATATTGATATTCACCCTTTTAAAAACCACTGTGTGCAACTTTTGTAAAATGTAAATGTCATAATGCACTTCTTCCAGAGAACATGACCTCTCTGTCCTCAGTGGTAGCCACAGCATGGGCTTGAAGGTCCATGCTGAATAATCCTGCAGTGTTTTATTTCTTCTTTTCTTGACTATCTCTGTCAGTCTCCATTAAAATCAATGCAGACCGCTCAGCTGCTGTCACGTGACTCTTCAGGAAGCATCTCTATCCAATCACCTCGCCGGCTGATCGCTGTTAGGTTGTGACGGTCAGATCCTGCACTGCTTTTCCACAGTGTTTGTGTTTTCTTTCACTGACCTATTTGTTATTTTCTGCGGCTGTGACGTCAAAGCGGATTTTCTCTGAACCACGTCACGGTTACGTCATGTTGTGTGGATGACCGCGGGTCTGTTATTGTGGAAACATGAATACGCTGGTGACCAAACTAGACCACAAATGGATCAGTTTAACTTTCAGACAACCTTGGATAACCACTATGGTAGCTCTCAAGGTAACTTTAAGTCCTTGTATTAGCGATATAAGCTTTAGTAAACATGACGTCAGACTGACTCATAAGTCTTAACTAGCAAACATATGTCGATTTTTTTGCTCTGTCGACCGACGTTATATCATTTAAACTGTTTGACTGTTTCCAGAAATGTTTCGAGAGACAGAAAGTAACTATAATGTACACCTGAGTATAATATTGAGGTAGTTAAGTGGTACTTTAAACGTGCAAGACTTAAACGACACTTATATAGCCAGCTAACAGTAGCCTATAGGAAGCAGTGTGTATAGAGTATAGTGCCATCTACTGTATAACATTGAAACCTCTGCACAGCCGTTTCCAATCACAGCCTGATTAAACCTTTCCTCAGGGCTGCCTTGGCTTGACTGCCTCACTCATGTTAGTTTTATTACAGTTGGGAACAATTAGCCTGCAGCTTTGATAGGCCTTTTTCACAGCAGACATTTTGACTCGTCAAAGTAGGAAAAGTACAGGTTTTACTAATGACACTAACGATGGCTCTGCTCTGTTGAAGGTGTTAGCTATGACAGTGAGGCATCATGCACTGTAGCAAGACAATGAAACTGAAGCAGCTAAATGGAATTCAGCCATCGTTTTAATTGATCATTTAATTGATACACCTGTGTTTTTCCTACTATGACGTGTCAAAATGTCTTCTGTGAAAAAGCACTGTTCTTGTGAGTTGGGTGACCAACACATTCTCAGCAGAGCTCGACACATCTTCAACCTAGAAAAATAGGTCTGATGAGATCAAATAATTGAAGCTGACAGCCTTCATTGAAGCATTGCTTAAATGCACCTGCATACCTACGCAGGTGTTTTCACTCATTCTTGCTAATTAGATTAAAGCTCAGTTTAATGCTGAGTGTTATTCATAAGAAGTGCATTTTAAAATGAATGTTTATTTAAACCACCTTAAGAATGCAATACTCTCTCAACCCTAGCGAACTGATATTTACATTTAAAGAAACTGAGCGCTCTGTGTACCACTGTCCACAGGTCCATCTCTCCACACTTCCACCAGAACCTGTCATCCCCTCTAAGAAGCCTTTCAAAGTGGAGCTTGTTGGTGGAAAGCGTTACTCGTGGTGCACCTGTGGACACAGCAAGAAACAGGTAAAACCACCTATGACCTTGTAGCCGAGCCAGATTTTGTTATCTTATTTTGTTTCTTTATTTTCCCTTAAGTCCCTATCTTTCGTTGTTGTGAACTTCCCCAAAATTGAGTTCCCACCTATAAATAGGTTCCTACCTTATAGGTTTCTATAGCATACCTTTTTGTTCCCCTGGGACGTTATCTTGGAGTTACACCTCTGAGCTCAGCTTCAGTGAGCGCGTATGGGTGGAGCTGAGTGGTGGAGAGATGCAGATGACTTGTGATGTGTGACACCTGTGTTTTCTTTTTATTGTGAAGAATAAATCCCCCACATCCTCACCTCTTGTGTGTGTTTAGCTACGCAACACAATGCGGAACAACGAGAGCAGGAATCCGTGTGTTACTTATCTTGTGTTGCTCTTGTCTGAAGTACACAAAAGTACATCCTGTATATTCTCTGATCACTTCTTATTCTTTCAGCCTTTCTGCGATGGAGCACACAAAACCAAAGCCCAGGGCCTGTTCCCACTACGCTTTGTCCCAGAAAAAGACACCACAGTTTGGTTGTGTGGATGCAAGTACACAAACAACCCGCCCTACTGTGATGGCACGCACAAACAGGACTTCATCGTGTCTGCCCCGCTACATCAACACACTGACTCTTAAACAAGGAGGATTATTGCAGAGTGATTTCTGTTTGACTGAGAGACAAACAGACAGACCTCAGTCCTGATCTTGGAAAGTAAACCTGCGCTCTGGTTGTAGAGGCAGAGCATAAACATCGGTGTTGCAGTCATGTTTTTGTAGATCATGAAAGCAACACACACAACATGACCATGAAGTGTTTAAATCTTGTGTGTTGACAATATTTCATCTGTGCTTGACAGAGGAGAGAGTAGAAGTAAAAAGTCCTTAACCTCAGTCCTCCTCCTATAAAAGACAGAGAGTGTTGCTTTAACAGTAGGGATGGGTGATATGATTTACTGTAAGATGATAGAAATTAGTCCACTGGTAGAGATTTTGCTTTGCCATTATACTGTAGTATCTGTCTCTTTTAATAAATGGTTGTAATTTCATCCTGCATGCAGACTCTGTGGTAGTGCAGAATACTTACAATTCACTCCATAAATTAGCAAACTGGCAGGACCGTAGCCTCTCTTCTGGATATAAAGTCCAGAAATTATTGATTATTGAGGAGCTTCTGTTTGCACAAATTTTCCAGTCAGGTAGTCCTACCTGCAGAATATGCAGTGAAGCATTGATTGTCAGACAGGTGTTGATTGAGCCAAATGAATTGACACTGACAAGTAGTGTAAACCCTCTGATTTAAAAATGAAATATTTTATTTCATGTTAATATCAGAATTTCAGTAATGATCAATAGTCTTTATATCTGGTTGCCAAAGATGTCAATCACTTACTGTTACTATACTGTACTGTATCAGCCATTTGCCTTGTAGAGAGAGAAGACGAGAGGGAGGGAGAGGAATGTTTTGTGGCATTGAGTATTTCTAGTAAAATCAAGAGAAAAAGCAGCAATTACAAATTACATTTTTTATGTGGCTACCATTGATGAAAAGGTTAAAAATCCCTAAAGTAAGACATTTAAGATGTAAGAAACAGGCTTCTTAACAGTGCAGCACTTAATAAAGGACGACTGCACTCAAAGACCAAATGTTAAGATGTGAGAGAACCGAGCCTCTGCATGCTTAGGTCTAAGTATTTATTAAAGGAAGAAAGAAAGCACTTTTGGTATCAACCTTCATCAGGGCAAATAGCAGGACAGAGACACTCTCATACTGACACATAATAGTTTTGCACAAAAACAAACACATGTGTAAAGGACATGCGTGTTTCTCCATTTCTTCACGCAACAGCTTTGTGACAGTAAGATTAAGTCATGTACACTGAAATTTCAATCAGTTCTCAAAAACTCAAAACAGCTGGTGTATGAGCCTTGATGTAGAAAGGGCTGCAAGGATTTTGGTGAAAAACATTGATGTACTGTATAATGTTGTTTTGGACCTCTAGGTAGAATATACAGAGTGTTCTTTGTGTATCATCCACCAGGCAGCTTTTCACATGAAGTACTGACACTTAGCTGTATGTGATAACACAGTGAACCTCAAAAAAGGACATAGCAGAACAGGGTTTTCTGATTCAAAAATGCTGCTTAACTACATAGCTTGATGGAAGAGAAGTTCTTTCTTTAATAATTACTAAATCACGTCTTTCAATGTCAAAACTGCTGTTTCACATTCATGCAGAACCTCATAAGAGTGAAAGATAAGGGGATTTTTGCCTGTTTAGTGTGTGTCATCCAAACAGAGCAGAGACCGGCTGAATTACTGGTCATATCAAATCTGATGTGTCAAAGGTAAAAGTCACTTTTCTCTAATCATTTCTGCTGAGTTTCAGTTTATCACTTAAAAGCTCTGACATTTATATGAGACAACAAAAAAATGAAATCTAGTCTGTTCTTTGAAAATGTTGCTATGATGACAGTGACCTTTGCACTTTGCAAGGTGACTCTGTACAAAACTGCATGGAAAGAAGATTAATGATTGTTATTATTATATAATGTACCCTGAATTATTTAACTGGTCAAAGTCAAGTTTTAATCTCTAACAGAACTGCCTGATTCTATTAAACACTGTCTGTGAAATAAAACTCGTTTAAATGTTGAGCAAAGCTTCATGTTCGTTTGTTTTGTTACCATCAGTGTTTGCTGTGTACACAACAATATGCTCCTGGAAATCATAAACAGGACACTCAGGTCAGAAAAACCTAGCAAGTAAACATTTTATTTACCTAAAACATGCACATATGGCTGATAAAAAAGTATCATTGTTTGTTGAACAGAAACAAAAGGAATGTTGAAATTTATGGAACTACAACATACATGGCCAAATATTCAAATCCCTTTTGAGTTCTTCCGACTGCCATGAGAGAACGTACATGGTCTGCTGACAAACATCTGCTTGTGAGCATGGTAGTGCTTGGAATTTAGGAAATGTTTCTCCTGCTGGAAAATACTTCTCGGTTTGGATTGTGTGATCTGACCTACAGAAAGTGCATCAACAGTTATGTAATGTACGTGTTACCTGATGAGCGGTTGCTTATACTGGACACTTATACAGCAGTTACTAAAATGACCGTCCAAGGGCAAGGATTCAGCTTTTTTCTTTCTTTTTTTTTTTTTTTTTTTACATCCAACTTCCGCAGTGGTTTGCACTGCAATGCTTTTCAGCATTTTGTCACGTTTTATGGAAGCCAAATCAAAGTTGATGGGACTATGGAAATGAAACAGACCCACTGCATATACAATACAAAACGATTACAATATCTTGTATAAAAGATAAGTTTATACATATGTATGCACACATGCTCACATTTGATACATACTGTACAGTTTGTATGTGTGCACTGTTCTAGTCTAACACACATAAACACACACGCACACACACGCACACGCACACACACACATACATACAAGTGTCTATTTGGCTGCACTTTTCAGTCTTTCCTGCTGAAATATGATAACAGTAATCTGCCTCCCGTTTGTCCAGAAGGAAGGAGGCTCACGCTAGTCTTTTTGCTCTGTAGAAAGAAGGGAGCAATTCAAACACTGTCCTCCCTGCAGTCCTGTGCACGCATTAGGTCGTAGGAGGCAAACCGCTTTTGTCTCCGCCCCTCGCCTCCTCTTTGCTGGCCCCAGAGCTCGTACCGTTGACAGTCACCTTCCGAGCGTTGGCGCCCTGTTTGGAGGCGAGAGTGTGTCGCTGAGTGTTGTTGGGCACAGTGGTACCGTTGGAGCTTTGGATGGCGGGGGGGAGGTTGTGGGACGCAGGGCTGGACTGCGAGGAGGCTCGGGGCGGCTGGGCTGCAGCAGGACTGTGGACTTTGTCGCTCTGGGAGTCGCTCTCTGACGTCGGGCTGGTGTTGACGCCGTCAGAGTGGCCCTGTGCGGCGGACTGGGACGGCCTCCTGCGCTTCCGAGTGGGTTTGACCAGATACTGCAGCGGGATGGGTCCGGTCTACACAGAGGTACACACACTATTAGAACTGCTGAGAGGTGCACGGCCTCTAAAATACATCAATATATGGGCAAATTTACAGATGAGGACCACAGAGACCAGTGAAATTATTCTTATTGTCAACAAATCCAATGAAAAGACCAGAACATCAACAAACTGATTCTACTATCAAGTATTATCTGTGGTGCCAAAGTCTGATACATCTTATTTCTCTGTGCCATACAGCTCCAATTTCTGTCAAAAAAAAAACTGTCGGTGGGCCACACTGATACCCTGGATGACATGTTCCTTCATGACCATGAACATGGGCTCTGTAGTTTATTTTTAAATCAGTCCCACATACACCATCCTGCTGCTAGAAATACTAGCGCGACAAATGTGTATTAATTCGCTGCTGAAAATAGTCCCCGACACATGCACTATTTACTCCTGTCTGAATGGTGCTTGTTAAAAACTACAATGCCCAGTTGTTTCAGGGAATTACTGAGTCTTTTTTTAAAAAAGTTAAATATATGGTTTTGACACATTTTTTAAAGATTTACATCTTCAGAGGGACCTAATTGGATTGAGGCAAAGAGGGAGGCTGATATTAGCTATTAGATATATCATAACATCAATCCCAGTTCACTCTGTCAACCCAGGACTTTCCAAACTCACTCACCTGCACTCAGCTATGAAGGGGGCAGGGTTTATAAATGTACAAAATTTCAGCATGTAGGACCATTCTGGTTTTTTTTTTCCCGTTTTAGCCCAGTAATGCCAGTTGTTTACATTTAACAATAGTGTCGGCCGTTTTTCAAAGATTTTTCCAAAGTTTATAGGCTATATCCTACCTAACCCAGTTTATTCCAGTACAGGATGCAGATCAACAGAGCTAATCCTTTATACTGAATTCAGCTTTAGCTTTACTTGTATTTTAACTTTTTTTGTCATGTGGTGGTGCAGATTGGAGTAGGAACTGAAATCTAACCAAAATCTGAAAAGCAGAAAAGCATTCGCAAGCTATGTTGTGAAATTCAAACCAGCAAGTAAATCAAACACAGAACTTGGTGAAAACTGAGAATCATAGGAATATGGTCATTTCTTGCACCAAAAAATTTAAAACAAAACAAAAAAAAAAAGCATTTGGTTGCTCATGTTCAGGATATTGCAGTTTCTCACAAACAATTCAATGCACCAAACAAGGAAGAGTTTTCTAACAACTCCATCACCAAGAATCCATCCATCTACATGTTCACTGGGCAGGGTTACATGAACAGCTCCCACTGGCTGCCTCATACGTAATCAATCCAAACACACAAAGTGTATCAAGTATGCTTGACTTGTATTTGTACATGAACATCCTAAAAATCACTACAAACAGGAGAAGCAGCTCGTCTTACTGTTAAACGATTACATTACCTCACTTATAACCATTACATAGACTCATTATTGATTCCTCTCTCATTTCTATTTGTTTGATCAAATCTTACCCAGACATCTATGATTTACAACATCTATATCAGTGTTTTCTTATGACATGAACACTGAATACTCCATCACACAGTATCATGTAAGGAAACCATGCAGCCAACTGTAAACACACAAGTGATCATCACAATCCAGGTTTAGTAAATGTTTGAGCTCCACAGTAGAAAGGTATGAAAGCTGTCACTCACCCGTCTCCACTCGTAGAAGTAGGCAATATCCATTAGTGTGTAGTAGTCCTTCAAGGGCTCATCCCCATACAACACCTCCACCTAGAACACACAATCACACCATTTAAATGCAACGTTACCGGCAGAAAACAACCAAAACACATTTGTTATTCTGCAGCGTGACCTGCTTAGTGGTAATGCACGTATGTAAGTATGTTTTAACTGAAGCACCCCATATTCTGTGCCAACATTAATTATCTGTGAAATGGAGCTGCGACAATTAGTCGACTAATTGATCAACCAACAGAAAATTCATCAGCAATAGTTTGTTAATTGATTAATCATTGAGTTTTTTTAAGAAAAAATGTACAAATTCTCTTATTCCAGCTTCTCTTTTAGTCTTCTATGGCAGTAAATTGAATATCTTTGGATTGTGGACTCGACTTTTTTCACCACTTATCGATTAATCAAGAAAATAATCGACAGATCAATCGGTAATGAAAATAATCATTAGTTGCGGCCCTAATGATCCAACTCCACTGTGATTCATCATTTTTAAGACAGAAATTGACATCTTTGATCAAGGACAAGTCAAAGGAGCCTAGTGGACAATACTTTTTTATCAAGGTACCGTTGGATTTACCGTAATTACTAAGTTTCCGACCTGTATATACCGTTCACATCAACATCTGAGTTGTAATGTCCAAATGGGAAAGTTTTTCCTGAAAGCTCCGATAGATCTGATTTGGCTCTGAATGATATGGAAGTGCCAGAAAAAGCAAACAAATAAGGATGCCTCATGTCAGCCAGAGTCTGTGGTTAATGGTAATTGAACGCTAACTCGACAGATATAGGACTTTGATGACCATGCACAGTATTTTCCAACCATCATGACGATGCTTGTAAAATGCTCAGAGTCGCAAATCTTTCCCATCGCCGCCTTTCATCCTTTACAGTTTAGGTTTTACTTTGCCAGAATCAGAGTTTTTTTTTGCGTCTGGGTGCAGCGTGTGTGATTACCCTGTAGTTGCTGGGTATATCCATCTTGCTTCTGAGAAACTTTGCTAAGTGCATGACGGACATGGCTGCCGGGCACTGCAGGAAGCGTTTACCGTTGGACTGAGAACAAAGAAAAGAGCAGCAGGGAGACACAAATCCAGGGTGAGGACCAGGAAACCACATTAAACAGGTAAATCAAGTGTGAAGGCTTCAGCTACTGCTTTACTCATCTGTTATTCTACACTGAAATCAGCCTTTACCTTGTCTCCATCCATCTCTGCACGCTGCCTCTCATTATTTCTGCAGGAACATTTTAAATGCAAAAAAAGGGGGGTTTAAAAAACACAGAACATAGAGATCATCATATTCAGAAAGACATATTGCAGGTGTGATGATTGGCATCCCTCCCCTCCCCCCCCTACCCCCCACACACAGGGTGGTCACACAACTCTTATTCCCACATATTACTTCCACTACTAATTTCTGATTAAATACGACTCGTGCATGCATATTTTAGTGAATCTTCTGTCTCCTTTGCTTTTTGCACGGCCAGATAATGACGATTCATTGTTTTCACACCTGCCTCAGCAGCGACTTTCCAGTGAACAGACCAAACGTTAATAATTTTCACTCCCATTTTCAGTGAAAAAAAAAAGAAAAGAAAAAAAAAGAAAAGAAAAAAAAAAGAAAAGAGCGACTCACTTGTTCCTCTCGTAGAACTGTATGGACAGACTGATGATTTCATCCTCTGCTATGTTAAACGTCTCCACCACTTCCCCTGGTTCCAGCACACGATTCTCTGCGTAGAAATCCCTCCTCCGTTTCATCTCATCTGAGGGAAGCAGACAAGAAAAATAAGCATCCGCCGACACCGAAATGCTTCGTAAAATAGGAAACTAAGACGAAGGCTGAGTTTGAACCGCTCCAAGATGTTTTACTTCACTGAAGGAAGATGGTCTTACCTTTGAATAACCCTGGAACGAGCTTATAAACAATATCTTGTAGAGTTTTGTCCGCTCTAGAAATAAATTAAATTAAATAATGTTATTAAGTACAATACACATTACCGGTGCATTTAAAAAAAAAAAAAACCCCTGATAAAACCCATTCTTGCTGACCTGATGCTGAGCTGTGGACATGTCTTATGAACCTGGACGTCACATCGAGGGCAGAACTTATTTGTCTCCAGGAAGGCAACGATGCATGTTTTACAAACTGTGCAGACAGAGCGGACACAGACAGATGTGAAAACACTGCATCGCTACTGGTGTTAATGTGTAGTTCATTAATCATCAACATATGCGCAATCTAACGTAACCTAATATAATGCATTACTATCTTTGATACACTTTTGCACATAATTTAAATATAATGAAATCAGTTCATCACCAGCCTCCACAGTTTACACCATGAGCCAAATCAACACAATGTCAACAACAATTTGACATTATAACTTTCAGGTGCATTGCAGGATTAATGTTATTGTACATGTGGATGTTCTGTGTGATCTAAGAGTGGAGGTGGTCTACTACTCAATAAGCCTCATGTTTTAATAGTAACATTAAGGTGGGGTCACAGTATATCCTCACCTCCTTACAACCACAGTATGTGCAGGAGCTTAAAGAGTTTAATGAAAACACTGTGCATGCATGTAAGGTAATGCTTTCTGTAGGAACTCACAGGAGTGCAGGCACTCTACGATGGTGGTAGCATCAACTAAGTAACCAGCGCACAGCGGGCATGTGAGGTGTGGATTCAGATCTGTGATTTTAATCCGGTTGGGCTGCATTTTATCCATCTGGACAGATCTGCAGAGGAAACAAATAACAACATGAGACGTTCTCGTTACACGGCAGGGCACAGTAGCATGTATGTAAATGTTCATAATGCTTGTTGAGACTATTAGTTCTCTCCCATATGGTCAATGAGTGCTGCCACACAGCTCCCTCAGACAATGTCTGCAGCTCGTCCTTGGGACAGCAGGTTGTGAGCTCACAACAAAGAGAGCTGATGGCCAACAAATACAAGTGTAATGACATGTTATAACGATAAATAAGGCTGAGGGCAGGAGCCGTGCAGCTGAATGCAGGCTGTGTGCTGGTACACAGCAGCCGACTATTGAATAGCCCCTGTGTGGCCTCATCTTGTGCATCAGCTCAGCTCCTCGACCAGCGGACCAACAAAGAGCGTTTCCATTTCTGCGGAGCTCCGACCGAGAACCACAACCAAACACATCCAGTGAAAACACCAACACTGAGGGGGGTGCAGAGCCACAGAAACTCACACTGGTACACAAAGCAGCCATCTTAAATTCACTGACAGGGCTGTATCAGGAGGCGAACAAGAGAGACTGAAAATGTGACACCGTGCACTTTGTGTGCGCCTCAGCAAACAGCGGCGCGTCGCGCGCGATAAAGAGCGATCAGTTCCTACCTGATTACACATCAAAGTTTCCCTCTCCTCCCAACCAGGATCCAGGTAAATTATTTGGACTTGGACAGAATTTGCAGCAGCGCCAGAAAATGGCTTTTTTCAGCACCGTCAGAGGACTGCCCATTTTGGATCACGTGATATTATTTTGTCGCCTGGTTCACGGGGCATACAGGGTATCCACTGTCTCTACAGGCCCCGCTTACCTTCTCCTCATCCATTCATCCCGCACGGCCCGGGCATGACTTTTAGTTTGCATTCCACATTTGTTTAATTAATTTGTTTCAATAAGTCGCGCAAGATGCGACAGGATTAACCACGCCCTCCATTTGTCTCAATCTGAGTCAGAGATTTTGTCTGCAGAGGCCCTGCAGGCCTCATGTCCAGGGGCCCCTGCTCTGTTTCAAACACATGGAGATTGGCCAACCTTGCTCCGATTTCATTTGAGCTATTTTTTTTTTAATTAAAAAAATCATAATATTCAAATTAAATATCTAGAAAATAATCAGAAACTTCAATAATAAACCATATATAATAATCATATACACAAGTATATATGGACAGAGAAACGTTATGTACAGCCTACATGGGGCAAATATTATAACTGTCAAATATGACAGTTGAGGTTATTTTTAGTGTAGTCTATAGGTAAAGTATAGGCTGAAATTCTAATAATTTAAACAATTCAGTGAAGCAAGTTGTTTTTTTTAAATTATGTATTAAGTCAGTGTTTACCCATTTAAGGATACTATTCAGATATATACAATTACAAATAAAAATTCTTTTCCTAAAAAAAAAATCAACTAGCTTGGTAACAATTCAATGAAATTACATCCAACTCCTTCTCCCTCATTTAAAAATACAGAATATATGTATATATATATATAGTTTAACAGCTGGACACAAGATGTCTCCTACTTTACTGTAAAGTCCATTTTAAACTCAGATTTAAGGTGAGCACAGAGAAATGTTCCCCCTTCAGCAGATGAATGTCAAAACAACCTTATAGTGTTGAACCCTCCACATATATTATTTTTTACACAGAAAATATCCACATGAAAGTACAATAAGTATATTAACATATTTTTGAGTGGAAGGGGACTTTAAATGAGAATAAAAATCTGCACAAATTTACAGACATATAGGGCAGCAAAAAAATATGACGAGGTATAAAAACACTGAGTATCACCAGATGGTGTAATAGTAGATACTGTAAACTCTTGAAGAGTCAGCAGTCCCTTTAAGTACCAGTGTTTCTGCAGGGGGAGGCAGAGTCATCAAAACATTCATCTCCAACCCAGTGAGAGCCCTGGGGACAACTCGTAAAAATGAAATGAATACCAGGACTGCAGACTATAATGAGTTAAACATTTGTGACCAAAATAAATATATAAGTATAATAAAAATGTTCTCAGAACTTACTTATAAATAAAGACAGTGCTGATGGGGTAGGAATTTGACAGACTGAACATTTGACAAGGTGAATATAGTGTACAGTGATAATTGCATCCTGGCAGTACAAGAAACAAATAAATTGTGTTGTCACAAATTGATTCTGTAAGGATGAAGATATGAAAGAACAAATGGTTAATTTCACAAAAAGGAAGGCCAAATTCATGCTAATGGGGATTATATTCCTTTGAGGTACCCTTGAACATGAAACAAACAACTAAAAACTATTACAGGTGTGTTTGGAACAGTCAAAATCAAAGCAGCAGCAGCTGAGATATCCTCACTTTTAGTCCATCATATGAGTCAAGCTTCAAACACACTGAATCTTACATCTCCTACAATAAAACATCTGTTAGTTAGACTCCCTGTCTGGTAAATGCCCGGTTTTTAATGCAGGCTTTCTGTTATCTCCAATCCCAATCCTAAATAACCCTGATGATGTCATCAGGGTTATTTTCTCAGGCTTTAAAGGCCTCTAAAGCCACAGAAGACATTATACATTTTCACAGTCTGAATAGTACTCCCTACACATACCCTTTACTCCCTTTATCTTGAAAGCAAAATGAGGGTAAAATCAGAGAATGGCCTTTAAAGTAGGTGTTTTTGGGTGAATTTCTAAATTTATTTCAATTTCACTTAACACAGATTTACTGAAATACCAGTGTGCTTCATCACATTTATGCCACATATATTACAAGTGAGGACAGCAGTGGAACCATTTGCAGTACATATCCAGTTAGTGAAGAACAGAAGAGTCATTTCACTTTGCAGTATTAGCAATTATTCCTCTTCTTAAAATAAAATCTTCACATTTAGAGTCACGTGAGAAAGTTTGTGACTAACAGTAATGTCTCTAACATAATATGCCATGCTTTATCCTACTGTCTTAATATCATCATGTCTTACCTTTTGAAATGAGTATTGCTCTGCAAAATATCATAGTCAGTGCAGTACATGAGTGAATGTATCCCATGGCTCCTATACAATGTTGTCAGACCAGCAGCTGTGGAAACCTCAGGGAGTTCATGCTTAATTACATATTTTAAATTAGATTAATATTACAATCTTTACTGAGATTTTGTGTCTTTTGGGATCCTTACATGACTGGTTAGATTCTGTGACCTGATTAGAAAACTGAGCTTTATTGCTAGTAATTTTTACCACGGTCATATTGTGAATTTTGTGTTGGTGAAGGTAAAGCCATGAAAGCATGTGGTCCTGTCTAAACATATTAGATATGGTCAAATTGTGATATGTGATAACAGAAACAGGTGCTCAGTAGTGTATAGATGTGTCTATGAGATAACTTCTCACCTGTCAACATTTTTTCGCAGCTGAATCTCTTGTGTCACAGAATTTGACAGCAAAACATCTGTAACAACCAGGGCCATGGCTTCCACTAAGGACACAGATGTCCTTAATATTTTCTGAGAATGTTGCTTTTTAGCATCCAGAGGGAGTTCACTGTCTTCAGTTTAAAATGAATCAGCTTATGATGCCTCTTTATACAGATAAGTTTCACCATTTTATTTTTAAAGATTCCCTCAAAACATGTTATAAGATATCTATAAAAAATACTCTTCTTTAAATAATAATGTGTGTCTGATACGGTTTCTCCACAAAAAAAGTTCAGTCACCTTGTTAAAATCCTTTGAATGACATCTCCTCCTTCTCCCTCATTAAAAATTCCAGAATCTATAAATATGCAAATATATTTCATCTTGTTTAACAGCTGGACACAAGATGTCTCCTACTTCACTGTAAAGTCCATTCTCAGTGTTTATGCACTGGAGGCTTCAAGTTTCCACATCACACTTGTATAAGTTTAATATTGGACCAGGATTGGCTTCCAAACTATGGACGTGGCCGAAAATATTGGTATCCTTCCATCTTTTTTTAAAAAAAAAACAAAATTTTCTCTGTATTAAGTTGAAACTGACAGAAGTATATGGTATCCATCATTCTTTATTTCACATTGAATACAGCTGAAACTCTGCTTTTGATTTACAACTCAACATATTATTTAATATAATAAAACAAATGAAAATGGCATGGCCAAAAATATTGGTACCCTTAACTTAATATTTTGTAGCACAGCCTTTGGAGGCAATAACTGCAGTCAAGCACTTTCTGTAACCCTGAATAAGGTTACAACACCTCTTCACTGGTAGTTTGGCAAACTGCTCCAGTTCTCTCAGGTTTGATGGGTGCTGTCTCCCAACTGTGAGTTTCAGCTCTTTCCACAGATGTTCAATGGGATTCAGATCAGGACTCACGCAGACCACTTCAGAATGTTCCAACGTTTTCTTCTCATCCACTGGGTGCATTTTGATGTATGTTTGGGGTCATTATTCTGCTGGAAGACCCATGTACCTTGAACTTGAAGATCAGCTTGGATCCGTATTTAAGTTTTCCTCGGTTCTTTTTTGACCATTTGAGCAATCCCTCTGTTCAATCTCAGGCCAACTTTCCTCTTTCGACCACGTCCACAGATGTTGGCTACAGCTCCATGGGTCTTAAACTTCTTAATGATATTGGCAACAGTGGTCAAAGGAACATCAAGTTCTTTGGAGATGGTCTTGTAATCTTTGCGTTGACCATGCTTTGACCATGCTTATTATCTTTTTTCTAATGTCTTCAGACCACTCTCTGGTTTTCCTTCTGTTATCTATGTTCAATGTGATGCACACAGTGGCACAAAACAGCAGAGTGAATAATTTTCTCCTTTTAAATTGGCTGCATGATGATTGAAAACACCTGTGATACTAATTAAAACACAATAGTCTGCTACAAATCAATTATTTCTTACAACTTCTAAAGTACCAATCATTTTGCCCAGGCTATTTTAGAATGTCTTTGTAGAATAAGCATGAACTCAGATATTTTCACAATTTTTTTGTTTTGTTCCACTGCAAACCAAATATAGACATGCATTGAGAATAAAATATCTTTTAATTTCGACATTGTTCAGGGCAAACGGTGGATTATTTTTAAAACGCAAGGGTACCAATAATTTCGGCCACATCTGTATTTGTTACGTCACAAATCCTGCTCATAGGCTCACCCTTTAAAATTGGATTTTCAATGAAGACAGAGAATCTTTCCACTTTTAGCAGATGACTGTGAAAACAGCCTTCTAGTATCAAACTCTGCACATACATCATTCTGCACAGTGAAGCTCAAACATCCAACTGTAGGAACAAGAAAAACATTTGAGTGGAGGCTTTAAAGACAACATTTCCCCATCAGAACTGTATTGATGGTGGTGTGTGCAAGGCTTTCAAACAGCATTTACACCTTCATGCTGGTAAATAAAACTTACTGAGAATATAACTGAAAGTGGGAGTGCTGGGGGACTAAAAGTCATTACTTCTATTGCCCTGCTGACAACATGCCCTGTGGGTGTGTGATGCAGTGTGGTCCAAAGCAGTGTGGGAATCCCTGCAGTCCTCCCGGCGGCCTGCTGAGGGCGCTGTTGACTGTGAGGAGGCGCAAGCACGGACGCCATCTTGAGGAGACCCTGAACGCAGCGCTGGTTTGGTGACTGACAACAATCTCAGGCGCATCATGATGGGATTACTCACCAACAAGTAAAACAGCATCACGGCAGTTTTTGGGGAGTTGCAGACACTAAAGGGAAAGCAGAGGAGCTGTCCCGGCAAGTGTGGACCGCTCCGGGTTGTCTGACAGGAGAGAGGCTGCCCTGTAAAGCCTGATGGCCGGCTAGCTGCGCTCTGGACTCCGCCGCGGCCTGCTCGGGAGGAGGAAGGGTGGTGACGGCGCAAAATGCTCCACCGCTGACTCCCAACAAGACACTGATCCTACCCAGAGACTCGCTGCGAGGTGGACGACGAGCAAGATGCACTTATAGATTTTTTTAAACGCTCTTAACTTTCCGATTTGTTGTTGTGTGTAGAGGCCGTGAGCAACAGTGAAGTGCCGTCTTGCGTACACTGAATCCGCAGACATGTCATCCAACTGCTCCAGCGCTGCGCCCGTCAGCGCCAGCAAAACCAAGACGAAAAAGAAGCATTTTATAGGACAGAAAGTGAAATTATTCCGTGCAAGCGAGCCCATTCTCAGCGTTTTAATGTGGGGTGTCAACCATACGGTAAATACATCTTAAACGTCTTGTGGTCAGTAGCGAAGCGGTTTGTTTATGCTGCTGTTTTGATTTAGCTGGATAGCTAGCATGTTAGCCAGCTGCCCTCATCTGTCAAGCTAGCTTTGATGTTGTCAGCATGTAATTATCCATGAAATTATTATGTCATGGATATCCGCTGAAGTGTTTAATAGCGTGCTTTGGCAGAAATCTACAGGCTGCCTGCCTTCATGCTGAGCTGGTGGTTTTCTTACAGTTTGTAGCTCACTGCTGCAGCTTTGCTAGCTTGCTGTGGCTGAAGCGTCCTGCAGGGATTTAAATGTGTCTGTCAAACTCTGCGGCAGCTGAGGGAATGATTATGAGGAAAAAATATCCGAGGCAGGTTGTGCGTTTTCCACTCAACGCACAACGATAACAATGTGTCTTCATAAATCATAGATGGTGTAGTGTTTGGGAGCCAAGTCGTGAGAAGCTGCAGAGTGCAGGCATGGAGTTGGGTGGGGGTGTGTGAGTGGTGAGGCAGGTTACTGATGTTGTTACACAGCTGTCTGCCTATTGTTGAAATAAACCTGCTCGGAGCTTTCTTTCTTTTTTTTGCATCTCCTATGCTCGATGTCTGCATCCAGTTGCTCCGGTTGATTCCATCACTTCATTTCCTCTATAAATAGAGCAGGAAAATATATCACATTCACTTCTGGCTGAGCCTCCCTGTTGCCTATGAAAAGCTCGGTGAGGGGCAGATTCGACCGCGCTGATGGATGGAGCGGCTTTTGCACCAACAGTTTGGTCTTGCTTAATATGCAATAAACCGTTTTTAGCTGTTTTGTCAGCAGACACCCACACTCACCCAGCAGGACTGATGCTTGAACGGCAGCCTCTCAGGTGTGACAGAGAACTTTGGCCGGGGCTGAAACTTTTTGATTTGCTCTGAATGTCGGAGCATCTTTTATGTGCTACAGTAAGGTGCGATTTGTTTCCAGGCCCTTTACTTTTGGTTCTTTTATGGCATTGTGATCAAATGAGTTGACAGTATTGGGTGGTAAAGCGACACTTTGTATTCTGGTCTTGAGTTGTTATGGGAATAATAGCTAAATTAAGATGAATTGACAAAACTGCTGATGGTGACAACTGCCAAAGCAGATCTGACAGTTGAAATGAGCGCGTGCCAACTTTGTGCTGGCAGGTAAACCATGCTGATTTCTGCAAGATGTAACACAGGACCCACAAACGCTTGTTTGGCTGTGAAATGAAATGACAAAGTGGATGCAAATAAGTAATTAAGGAGCCAGCTAATTATATGGTTATCACTGCAGCATCTCCAGTATTCGGCGGGTGAACTTTGGCAGTGGGTGTGTGGGTGCAGCACACAGGCATGGTTATTTGAGGTGTGGGTGGGAAGCTGATCGAAGACATCAAACAGACTTCTCATCAAAGCTTTCTTCTTCTAGTCAGGAGTGGAATGCATTTTTAATAGTGCCCTAGCTGTGATGTTGGGAGGACTACACTTCCACACAGTGTTGCATGGTGTTTAGGTGATGTTCTACACCACCTGTTTGATGCTATTAATCCCCCAGAAACCACACAAGAATATCTCCCTACTTCACTGGAGGCTTCAAGTTTCCACAACACATCATGCATTTGATTTTATTTATTTATTTTTTTTTTTAAATGTCATGTCAGCATATAATTGCCAAGCCGGGTCTATCAGAGGTTTATGTTGAGGGAATGTTGATTAATGACACTTTCATGAAGTCAGTCTGATGCTTTTGAAGGACACACCGTACTCATACAGAAACTTTTAGTTACAGACATAAACACAGTGCATGTTTTCACACTATTTGAGTTCACTAACATGCAACAGAAGTCTCTCTGCATACTGGAAGCTACCTGACTTGACTGTTTGCATTTTGAAAGCCTCATTAAAAATCCTACTTGTGTTGTACAAACATCAACTGTGTGAAATGAGAGATAGTTTCTGTTAATATTTGGCTGTAAATGAGACTGTTTTGACTTTAATTTCTGTTATAAATCTGGGAGTACACGCTTGGAATCAGGTGATAATTAAGTCAGATCAGCTGTTCATAAACTTTGCTTTGCTTAGAAAGTTGAAAGAAATATTGTCCGGAGAAGCTATCGCACTGGTATAACTTTATTAATACACATGAACACATCAGCAGGAGTTTCAGTTGACTGTCAACATGAGAAAAATCTGTATTAAATTACCAAACAGCATCACCAGGAACAGCGTAGTGTGTACTCTGCAGTTCCTTAAATGCTGTATGACTCAACTTTCCCCTCTGGAGTAGTTGTTATCTCTTCTGTCTTTCCTCTCAATTTCCCCTGTGTGGCTGTTTACTTGATAATCTACAAGGAGATTTTTTTTTTGTTTTTTTTTCTGAAGTCCATCAGCGTGAGCTCTTGCTCTGGATGTGTTTCAGCAGATAAGATCAGTGTCTGGCGGCTTAGCGATGGCAAGAACTGCCTGCACGTTCTTTAGTCCCGCAGTTAATAACTGCTGCTGGTAAACACGCAGAGATTTGACAGAACATGTTCGGGTCGCACAAAACTCACTGACAAAAGATTTTGTTTTGTTTTTAAAAAATCCTACAGTATGAGTTGTGATACAGCACTTTGCATATATATTATTTGAGGGTAGAATGAGATGTTTGTTCATGCTTTTCTCACATTTATCTTTATGAGATATGAGATTCAAGGTTTATTTGTTTGTCTGAGACTGTTCAACACTATAATACTTTGTTTGTTTTAAGCATATTTTGTCAAAACTGTTTAAATCTAATATTGTTTTGATTTCTTTTGGTTCCTAAATAATTGTACTGTCTGTTGGCCTTTTCCTCTTTTCTTCAGGCTCTTGTCTGATGTCTCTCCCTCGCTTTCTTTCTCCCTCTCCTTCAGATTAACGAGTTAAGTAATGTGCCTGTACCAGTAATGCTGATGCCAGATGACTTTAAAGCCTACAGTAAGATCAAAGTGGACAACCACCTATTTAACAAGTAGGTACATTGCAGCTTATGTACAGTCCGTACAGTCTGTTAAAGGCCCAATCTGTAGTCCGAGTGTAAACAAACAGAAGGATCAACTCACTGGCAGAGCTTAAAACACCTGCTGTCACTCCATCTTTGCTCAAACTCTCCAATTACAGTGCTTTATACTGTAGAAAATCATCAGACCCCTATGAGATAGTTACTTTGTCACCCAAATATAGCCTTAAAACATTAAACTAATGAAAAAAGGCAACAGTTCAAAATGAAAAACTAGAATAACAGGGTTGGAAAGTTATCAGTCAGCTGATTTAATACTGGTTGAGCCTCCGTTTGCTGCAGTTACAGCCATCAATCTGTTTGGATATGTCTCTACTAGCTTTGCGCACCTAGATTGGGAAATTTTTGCTCATTCTTCTTTTCAGAATTGTGCAAAGTTCAGTCAGATTCCATGGTGAGTGGCGATGGACTGCTCTCTTCAAGTCCATCCTCAGATATTCTATCAGATTTAAGTCAGAGCTCTGACTTCACCACTCAAGGACATTCACCCTCCCGTCCTTAAGCCATTGCGATGTTCTTCTGGCAGTATGTTTAGGATTGTTGTTATGTCGGAAGGTGAATGACCTGAGGATTGGCAGAAGCATCCCCACAACCTAATGTTGCACCATCATGCTTCACAGTGGGTACGCTGTGTTTGGTTTACACCAAACATAGCACTTAGAGTTCAGTCCAAAAAGTTCAATCTAAGTCTCATCTGCCCATAGAACCTCTTTCCACATGGCAACAGAATCTTCCAGGTGTGTCTTTGCATAGCACAAACTGTGAGTGTGGCACGTTGTCAGAAAAGGCTTCTTTCTTGCCAGTCTGCCATACGACCAGCTTTGTGTAAAGCTTGTGAGATTCTCGTCACATGCACACACCAACCAGTCTCAGCCCATAAAGACTTGTAAATCCTTCAAAGTTGCTTTTGGCCTCTTGGTAGCTTCTCTGATCACTGTCCTCCTGGCTCGGTCATTCAGTTTGGACGGATGGCCTGATCTAGGCAAGGTGTTGGTGCTGCCATAAGCTTTCCACACTTCTTAACGATGCTCTGACTGGGACTCAGAGGGATAGCTAAAGCCTTCCAAATCTTTTTGTAGCCTTCACCTAACTTGTGCTTTCCTACAACTTTATCCCACAGGCCTTTTTTGAAAGCACTTTTCCAACTATGGTGAATTCTTTGCAGTACTACGCACTACTAGTAGTGGAATCCATCAAGAAACAGCTGGTTATATTCTGAAGTAATCAATATTCACTACAATTGATGTCAGGCAAGGAGTTGATCTGGAAGTTGATTGGTTGCACCTGAGCAGGTTTATAATAGTATTCTCTAAGGGGCTGATCACTTCACCAAACTAGGTATTTAACTAATTAATATTTAATAATTGTCCAGAATGTTATTTTTGCTTTGATGATGAGGGTTACAAAAGGTAAAGCTATTCACAGGGTATGATGACTTTCTATTTGCACTGTATGTATTTGAATGTATCATGAACTTCTGGTTGTAAATGACAGATTGCGCCTTTAACGTCTCCTTCCACTCATCTTTTTTTCCTCTGAATGGCTGCTGTATATTTGCTGTATTCAGAATGAACGTCAGCACACATAATGTGACAGTGGAGTATTACTGCAGGATCAGGTTGTTCACACACACATTGTGGTCGTTGAAGCAACACGAACACTTAACTGAGCAGCTTTGCAATTCAAATCACCCTCATAGAGGAAAGTAGCAGTACAGGACTGAAGCAACGTGGGGGTTTCTCTAAACCTGTAGGTTGATCATCTGCTAGAGCCCCTTTGGTCCTGAGGTAGACAAAATAATGAAAACACATTCCATCTGCAGTAGCCAGGTCATATATATGTCTATCATGAACCTGTTGATTAGTTTCAACCTGGGACTGTTGTTCCTGTTCATCTCTGCATTTAATCTGTGTTTATTGTCATGATTTTGTAGTCGGTTCCCCTTTTGACTGACAATACACACAAAAGACACAATAGCCACCTACCTACTCATCCCTTCCATCAGTCCATCCACGCAAGTTCTTTGTGCGATGCACCTGCAGTTTAGGTGAAGTCATTTAGGTCTCATGTTCTCATAAGAGCTTGTGCATCAAAGTACAAACTGCTGGGGTATTTGTACAGCTGGTAATATGGAATTCATTTTGTCTAAATAAAGAAACACAAAGAAATGTTGTGATCAGATAACGTCACACTATAACAGCAACATAAAACTATTATCTCATTATAGAATATGACAAGGAGCTACAATGTGACTTTGTTAGGGACATCCTCTATTTCTAGCAGCATGTGGAATTAATTTTGTCCAAATAAAGACGCACAAAGAAATGTATAACAGCAAACCAAACGATTACCGATTTGACACAGAGCTTATCAGTTTCATCGTTGAAACACAAAGGAATGTAAATTTGCATCCAAAATCACAGTTTCAACACAGTAAAACTTTGAATTTGAATGCAAATCAGATTCCTTTGATAGTTTTGGTTTGCTGTTTATAGATGTTTTGAAATCAAAAACTTTTTTTGTATTTCTTTACCTGCCAGGAATACAGGATGTCCCTCATAGACAGAGTTCAAATAAAGCTTATATATATATGCTGTAAGATCACTGATGAGATCTACAGACTTGGCTTTCATTGTCTGTATAACTCATATTTCATGAAAGCTGTTTTGTTTTGTAAAGCTAAATGTAAATGAGGTGTTGATGGAAAAAAGCTTGATGTTTGCTTCGCTGTCTGCTGCACTTTCTAAAGCTCTCATCCAGTGAACCAGCAGCACCTAAAGACAAGCACAACAAATACATTTGTAGAAGGAGCAGGTATCTGTAAATGTCAGCTCTGATTTGTATTATTGTCTGTGCAGGATTTAAACCACAGGGGAAATAAATCCCAACAATAAGCAAGCAAACATTTTTACAGCATCTGCCGGTTCTCTTCCTCATTTCCAGTAATGATCCTCTGACCTCTTTGTTGTACCGACTGTGTGTGACTCTCTGTCTCTCCTCTGTCAGAGAAAACCTGCCTAGTCGCTTTAAGTTCAAAGAATACTGTCCCATGGTGTTCAGAAACCTGAGGGAAAGGTTCTGCATCGATGACCAGGACTACCAGGTGAGCCACTCACGACTAGAAGATACAACTCAGGTTAAAGTGAAAGAGCTCCTCGAGGAGATTGAAACTTTTTTATTTTGAATCCGGATCTGTTCGCTTTGGCAGAACTCTCTGACGAGGAGCGCCCCACTCAACAGTGACTCCCAGGGTCGCTTCGGCAACCGCTTCCTGTCCAGTTATGACCACCGCTTTGTAATCAAAACCGTGTCCAGTGAGGACATTGCTGAGATGCACAACATCCTAAAGAAATACCACCAGGTAGAAGCATTGTACCACATCAAGGGACATTACAGAGCCAGATAGAGCAGAATATCAGATATCAGTATTTTTATCTCAGTACCTGCAGATTTAGAGAAATTTAGAAGCATCAGTTTGTAAAAAAAAAAAAAAAATCATTTGAAATCCGCTTCCTTCCTTTAAATCTAAGATAAACATGTATGAAAACGATGCAGCTCTGTAGAAACGATGAGACCGTGCGCAGCTTTAATCAGTTTTCATACTGAACATTTGATTCTTCACTCCCACACTTTCCCGTTAAACTCTCTCCTCTCCTCCCTTGATTGTCTCTAGTTTATAGTGGAGTGTCATGGCAACACGCTGCTCCCTCAGTTCCTGGGCATGTACAGGCTAACGGTGGACGGGGTGGAGACGTACATGGTGGTGACCCGGAATGTATTCAGCCATCGCCTCACTGTACATCGCAAATATGACCTGAAGGTATGTCGGCCAGCTGCACACGTGTGATATGTGACTGTTAGAATATTTTAAATAAAGGTGGGAGTTAATGGATATAAATGATGCAAGGACACTGATTTGTTACTGCTCTAATTCAATTTAGAATGGAATCAGATCACCACAGTTTTTAATGAAGTTTGCTCGGATTTGTCGGTGATTATGGGGAAAAACATGCACTGTGTTGCATAATTTTTTATTATCTAACTGACCATTGATTGTCAACACGTCCGTTAATCAGTTAAGATAAATTCCCATAAATCCTTTTCCCCATCCAACTTGTATCCTCAGAAGAAGAGAAATCAATATCATGATTGCTGCACATATTCTTACATGTGTGATTTAAGTCTGTGCTCATAGTGTTTATTTCTGTTTGCGTGTTTATTAGGACACACCTTTCATTTCTGGATTCATATAGTACTTTCTCCATCTTTTGTTATTTAAAAGTATTTAAATCCAGTATTTTGCATGTACTTTCCTTTTATTGTGGTCATAGTTTAAGAGACAGTGAAGGATGATTTATGTTTCTGACTCTCATCAATAAACTGAATTTTGCAGTTTATATTCAAGATGTTTTTCATCAGGAGGAGGAAAGGTGTGACAAATGCATGTCACTATACTTGAAAAGGGAAGAGTTCATTATCTCATGTTTACATTTACAGTAGATAACAGATCAGTTTATTGATAAAAACTGAGAACTCTGTTAACAAAGGATATGTTGTACAGTTTCCCTGCCAGTAGCTGTGAACACAGCCGCCGCCCCTCCCTCCCCTCCCACCGAAAAAAATGTCTTCATAGCATATGCCTCTCCGCCTGCCAAGTATTCTCAAGTATTCTCTGGAGAAAACAGCCCTCGCTTTCTACTATTGACAGTTTAAAAAGCCGCTGTCTAAGGATAAGTGGCAAGATGCTAACAATGTCTTTTATGTATCCTCAGCTGCCTTCCATTAGTTCTATTTTTATTCTCGTTTTTCTTCATTTTTAGGGTTCTACGGTCTCAAGGGAAGCCAGCGACAAGGAGAAGGTACGTTTTATTTCTGTGCCATGACGGCTTGCTGACATGATGCAATAAAAATAAGCGCCCTTATCTCACCCCAGAGGCAAACTTGTCAAATGACAGCTAAATTAAGTAGTTAGAAGTAAGCAGATGTATTCTAGTACTACTTTGTGGCCTCTTGATGTCTCTGTGTGTGTGTATAGTACTCTGTTATACTGATGATGCAGACTGCTACTCATCATAACCAAATCAAAGTCAGATTTTTGGGGAACTTAAGTAAGACATTAAACATTAAAAAGTTTTTTCCTTCTACTGCTGGGTTGCCTAACATTCGTCCCTCTCTTCAGGCTAAAGAACTCCCCACTTTTAAAGACAACGACTTCCTGAATGAAGGCCAGAAGCTGCAGATAGGAGACGACAACAAGAAGTACTTTTTGGAGAAGCTAAAACGTGACGTAGAGGTAAGAAACACGTCCGGGTTTTCATCTGGACTGCTGGAAAAACTGATGGGTCCTTGCTCCATTGAAGATATTTTAGACCTCTTTGAGGATGAACCACACGACTCTTCGACTTTTGTCAAAACAAAACCTGTCACTGCTTTTCCAGTCAGGACCCTGAAATGAAATACTGCATCTGAGACACTCAGATTCAGTTTCACGTGTTAAAACTCATTGTTGTAGATTTGCTTTGACGCAACCGTGTAATTTATATCCTTTTTTTTTAATCTTACAGTGCACGGATAAAGAAAGCTGGGATTGTTACCTTTCTTTAGTTGCTCTTTGATCAGAAAGTTGCTGATTTAAATTAATTTTAAGACTATTTTATTTTGGACAAAAGTTCATCTGTTAAATGAAAGAAAGTTTGTGTCAGAAAACATTTATATTCCTCCTCAGCTTGGTGTTGTCACCTAAACTGTATCAACCAGACGTGTGTAACTGTCTATCTGAGACACTGGCCTGAGTGTTTTCTGTATGTGTCAGTTCCTGGCCACCCTGAAGATCATGGACTACAGTCTGCTGGTGGGCATCCATGACGTGGAGCGGGCGGAGCAGGAGGAGATGGATGTGGAGGGCGCCGGAGACGAAGAGGAGTACGAGAACGACGGGATGGGCGGAGGCGTGCTCACCGGCTCCTTCGGCACGCCTCCCGACAGCCCCGGAAACCCCCTCAACTGCGGAGGATTCTTCGGCCCCGGAGAGTTCGACCCCTCTGTGGACGTTTACGCAATCAAGAGCCACGACAGTGAGCCTCGTCTTTTACATCTGTCTGACTTACTGAAAGTAGTTTCAAATTAAACATTTACAGTTAAAGGTTAAGAGCGCACGAAATTTAAGAGTGTAGCGGTCAAAGTTGCAGTACTCAAACGATAGCGGTAGAGATGTGTCTCCCACGGAGTTCATTGTGGTGCGTTGTTGTTGTTGTTGTGCTAGGTGCTGTGAAGAAGGAGGTGTACTTCATGGCTATCATCGACATCCTCACGCACTATGATGCTAAGAAAAAAGCTGCACATGCTGCCAAAACTGTGAAACATGGGGTGAGTGTTAAGACTACATCATCTTTCATCAGTCCATGAATACACATGAAAGAGGCAGAAGACACCGTAATATAGATCAGTCTGTGTTTAAGGTGGAAGAAGAGAAGCCGCCATTAGTGAAGCGGCGGTCCACTTGTAAACCCACATAGTAACACTGTCCAGGAGATCCTTAACAACCTGCTACATGATTATGATCTAAAAAAAACTGTTCAACTTTCTGCCAGACAGCTGGGCATCTTTTCACCTGCAAATCATCAAAAGCGCACTAATTCGCCTGTGCTCTTATCAGCTGCTCTAACAATAAGCTCCAACTTTAGTAAACAGAAAACAAAATCAATAAGCCTCTGCTCCACAAAATCAATTTCACTTTGATTCATCTCCATTAAAACCACTCGTTTGCATCCCGAGCAGCCGACCAGAGGCGTAAACACAGAAAAATCTGCCTGTGGTGTTTAGGGGACCTCGTGCTGACCGGGTTGAGGTCTCTCTGTGTTCTTTAGTGTCATGTGTTTCAGATTTTTCTTAAATGATGCATCTCGTCTGATCACAATTAAAGAAACTATGGATTTTGTTGGTGTGTAATTATAAGCTGCAGGTAATGCTGATGATCCACAGCACTTTCACAGACTGGACCACACTGTGGAGGTCTGACAAAAACATTAAAGGACAGGTTCACAATTTTTCAAGTATGTCTAAAAAAAAAACAACATAGAAACACTGAAAGAGGTTTTCATTGCTGTAATCATTCCTCCTGTTCATACTGGCTATTAAAAGATCCCCTTCAAATGTGCTGTACAATACATGTCAACACTCACACACACATTCACACACTGATGGCAGAGGCTGCCATGCAAGGTGCCTGCTCATCAGGATCTAATCTCACACACATTGACACATACACACTAACGCCATCAAGAGGTGGCTGGTGGTTCAGCATCTTGCCCAACGACACTTTAACACGCAGACTGGAGGAGCCGGGGATGCAACCGCTGATCTTCCAATTAGTGGACAACCCGCTCTACCTGTGAACCACAGCCACTCCCCATGCATAGAGGCTTCAGCAGTCTGAGTTAGTCATATCAAGCAGATATCTGACACATTTACAGTCTTTTTAGCATCAAATTCCCTCTTTGTGTTTCCTCAGACAGTGTTTCCCTGTTGAGCTGCGGTGGAAGTATAATAACAAAAAGAGGAACTTTGGCACTAAACAGACTGTAACATTGAAAGATATCGACTTGATTTGACTCATTTGGATGCTGACGCTTCATATTAGCTTCAGATAAACTTTTAAATACATTTTTGCACAGAAGGACTGTGGATTTTGTCCCCCATCACTTCCATTGTAAGTGCATTATGAAGGAATCTTCTAATGGTCAGTATGAACAGGAGGAATGATTACAGCAAGAAAAACCTATTACAATGTTCACTTGGGCACCTGACTGTTGTTTTAAGACAGACTGTGATCCTGTCATTTTTAATGTTTTTCCCCAAAGCTTGTGCCGTCGTAACCTAAGTTAGTGTTTCGAGACCCAAACATCTCTGCTGTCACTGTCAGTGAAGATGTGTTCAGTTTGACTATGCCAGCACAGTAACGGCCGCAACTCTAAGGAGCACAACACATAAATCTGCATCAATTTTTAAATGTATCAAGTGCTGAGATGATCAGACAATTTTCAGAAAAAGACTTTTAAGCACAAATGCCAGACATTCTCTGGTTTCAGCATCTCACCTGTGAAGATTTGCTTTTTTTCTCTGTTTTATGTCAGTGTTAATATCTTTGGGCTGTTTGTCAGAGAAAACAAGAGAATTGAAGACATCACTGTAGGCTGTAATAGATTGTGATGAGCATTTTTCATTACTGTATATACTATACTATTAAATTCAAAATATTTGATGAATTGAAACAATAAATATATGAATTGATTAGTTGCAGCCTGCTGAGTTACAGTTGGGTTACATCACAGGGACCCTTGGAGTGACTGACACCACGTAACACAAAAAAAACTGAAGCCAAAAGTATTAACATTCCTACTGTATCTCACTTTTTGCCTTTTTGCTCTCACAGGCGGGGGCCGAGATCTCGACGGTGAACCCGGAGCAGTACTCCAAACGATTCTACGAGTTCATGTCCAATATCTTATCATAGACTCATCTCCCATCTCCCAGTCCAGCCAGTCACATCCTGTCATAGATCTGTCAAATGCCATGCACTTATTTCTCTCCTCCGTCACCTCAGTGTAGGTCCATCTCTCCCCTCCTGCCTCTCTCTCTCTCTCTCTCTCTCCCCCTCTTAAAAAGAACCAGTATCCTTCCAACAGCTGGGACAAGTCTGGCAGGAAGGATCCTTAGAGGCTGTTACACTGTCACACACACACACACACACACATACAGATACAGATAAAGCAATGATCCTTCTCGCTACCACCTCCTTTGCTCCCTCATCCATCGCAAGGAAAACTCGTGACATCCCTCACTGAATTTGGAACGACACCCCGATAATCTCCCTGTCCTTTTTGTTGTTGTTTTTTTTTTTTTTTTTTTACATTCTTCTTCCTCCCGGTCCTCCTCAGCCACCTTGTTACTCCTCACGCCAGCACGGGAACTGTCTCACTAATGCCTTGAACGAGTGTGTCCGCTTCAGCAGTTAACAGTCCGTTAGTACAGTCTCTTCGGTTTCTGTTCATGTTGTTGTTGTTCTTATGATTTCTATTAGACACACACACACACACACACACACACAGATGTAGACAAACTCGCACAGATGCAGAATGGTCAGATTGCATGACAAACTCTTCGACAGTCGCCACCAGGCTTCTCTCTCAATATCAACAAAAAAAATAATAATAAAAAGTACTGCTGACAAATTGGAACGACGGGATAAACACATTACTATATAATGGTGTATTAAGTAAATGAATGCAATATCAAAAATGCATGGCTGATGTGTACATGAGACTCCACCAGTAAGTTGAACATCAAACCACTGAACTTAGCATCTGAGTGTTAAAAACAGAAAAAAAAAGAAAAAAAAACCAAGAAAAAAAATTGGTGTTTGAATGTTACGTTGCCATATTGTTTTTGAATATTTTTGGAATTTTAACCGTGAGCTTGGTGGAGGTTGGTCTAAGAAAAAAAAATTCACATAAAAAGGGGAATTCTGCAGCAAATACTTGTTTTATTACCATAAGAATCATTTTTATATCTTGTTTACATTAATGTAGCAATTTTGTGTTTGTATACAGTATTGTTTTGTTACCAACAGACATTAGAAAAAAAAAAAAGGTTACTTGAAAATGATTCATTGCATATTAAAGGGAGTTTTATCTTGTCTTTGTCGTTTGGTGTTTGGCTGTTCATTATTTTCAGTTTGTGCTGTTGTGTTAAAGCATGACGAGGCTAATTAATATCCTTTAGACTATTATGATTTTCACCCAGTTATTTAAGTTAAATATGATCCCAGCTTCCTTGTATATTTTGAGAAGATCTGCTTAAACAAACATTATTTTGCTTGGTTTTGTGGTGTGTTTGAATGCTGCAGGATTTTATTTTTGATCAGACTAGAGGAACAATTGACAACACCGTAAACCGAGTGTGAAAGCTCATTCTTGACCTTGGAAACAGTGGTGTGAAAAAACTTCAGAAAATACTCCATCCAGCAGGTGGACCAAAGCAGAACTATCAGGTTATTGAGGCAGGTTACATTAAAGGGGTGCTGAAGCGATCTAGTCTTGTGCTTCTAGAGTTTGGGGACGTATATGAGAGTTTAATTTTAAAAAGAATAGTCAGAGTTGAAGCTGCAGACACTGAGATCCTGACATTTTGTCCCTAGTGTGGCTCAAACTCTAAAGGACAACACTTCCCACAAAGTGGTTGGTGATTTTTGTTAGAACCTCCCTTCACCGTCTTAAACTCCATCTCCAGTTTGTAATGCAGGTTTTCTAAATTTTTAATAAATTTGTAGTCTAAACAAAGACAGACAACTCTTTTCACAGGCTGAGAAGTCATCTGTCAGTAGGTATTGTATGTAGTTTAAGATGCTTCCACTGTTTGGAGGCAACAGGGTGATTGACGACTGACGCTGTGGCAAAACACTCCAAAAACAAACTTTTCTCCTGTCATGTACACAGGTGATGTTAAAGTCTGATGCTTCATGATTAGGACTGATATGGGCCCTTTGTCTCTGGCAGAATGTCACAGATGATAGCATGTGTAGTTTTGAAGAGAAGTGTTAGGGAATGTCTCTCTGCATTGTCATAGTCTAAAGATACTTGAAGTTTAATGCAAACTATGCTGGAAAAATGAATTGACAGTTTCAGTAATCTCACTATTCCTTATGCCATTTTCTGTATATAGAAAGTTAAAGCATTTTCATTAGCCAATGCTGCTGGTGTCACCCTCTTTCATTAATGCAGAGAGTTTTAACGCCTGTGTATCAGGTTCACATTCCCAAGCAAATCTGAAAAGTTGTGGCGATGTCAAGCAAATTCTTCAATAACACACAATAACATCAGGCAAGACTGTTTAAACCTATGTTCATTTATTGAACAATATCAATAAGAAAAAAAAGACAGTACAAGTGTTGTTGATTATTTTTATACAAAAAACATCTGTTGGTGAAGAGTGGGAAGAAGCCGGAGCTCTAGTCCATCCTGGCCTTCAGGGTTCGTGTGGTGATCTTGTCCTTCTCACTGCCACAGAAAAGAAACAGCTGTTAGTCACTACTACTAACCACAACCTGTATATACACTCAACTTGCCGTCGCTTTACTTACATGACATGTACGACAACGCCCATACCAGACACTGCATCCCTATCAACTGCATTCAGCATTGCCTGGGAAATGGTCTCAAACAGGTCCTCTGGTTCCTGCACGTTCACACACACAGTTCTCAGGTAAACAGTCATGAATTTGTGTAAACAAAGTATGTCAAGTCATTAAAACTGTGAGTTTTTGGCTGTGTAAACAAACCTTTGCAACCTTGTAATTTCCTACCAAACAGTTTTTTGAACACTGCCAACATGTTATATTTGCAGAATTAGAGAGATACTCATTTAGATGTAAATATACCGACTGTAAGTTAACCTCCAGCAACCAACCTACAGGTGTAAGAGCAACTTCAAACTTCACACTCTTCTTACCATGTCTGGTTCCCACAAAGATTCACACATGCCATACATCTGCTCCGAGCAGGTACCGCTAACAACAAAGTCCTCCGTCACCATGGGGCAGCCAATCAAATCCAGGGAGCAGATGAATGGCTCGAGGGTTTTGGGATCTAGTCCAGCAATCACAGGCTCGATGTAGTATGGCCCGAACCTAATGAGAAAATCACACATAATCAATCAATAATCACACATTACAGTGTGTGTGGTCTGTATGCAGCTTCAGACTAAAACGTGCCTTGGGTGTTCTGAACAAAGTGGACATCTTTAAATGACCTGCACTCACCTCCTTTCATACAGCAGGTTAGACACCATGCTCATGAAGGTCTTGGGCTTGATCTGGCGTCCCTCCTTCAGCTCATACAGGTTCAGTCTGAATTTAAGCCTCTGGGATCTACACACAAAACAAAGACAGTCAGTGTTACCATCAGTGTTATCAGAGAGAAGCTACCCATCATTCATCAGTCCTGATACATTAGACATGAGGCCGGACACACTCACACTGTCTGAACATCAGTGGCCAGTCCAGCCAGCCCAATGTACAGCCTCTCGCCCATGGGGAAGATCTTCTGGAAATCTGTTGTGACCATCTGAGCCTGAATGCCAAATCTCCGGTCTGCGGCTATCGCCACACAGTTCTTCCCCCGCATGGCCATGACGGCCCCTCCATTATAGGACATAATAGACTAGATGGAGAAGGAGAGGAGATAAAAAGGTACTCAGGTCATTGATTCATCATTTGACAGAAAATTCACTGGCAAGAATTTCAATGATAAAATCATTACAAATTGTTTAAAGTGAAATTTTTCTGACTGCAGATTCTCAAATGTTTTCTTAATCTCTTGTGATAGTAAACTGAATGAGAAAACAAGCAAAATGTCAACTTTTTAACTATTTTCAAACTTCTGACTTATAGATTAAACTTATTGATTCATTTATAGAGAAAAGAATGATCAGATTAATCGATAATGAAAATGACAATTGCAGCCCGACAACATGAAAAGGAATAATAATGCATGAATTAAAAGGCTCAACAACAGCAACGTGTGTAATATATATATATAAATATATAATACACTTGTTCCACACAAAAATGATATGATGCCTGATATGTATTTATCACACATGAATTTAAAATCCCTACAAGTATGTGACTAATAAATGCATTGTATTATCAATTCATTAAAATTTTGTCATCCTGTTTGTCCATGCTGTATTTCTGTAATTTGTGTTTCTTGGTCTATTCTGTACACACAACATCTGTTACATGCCCATCAGTCCTGGGAGAGGGATCCTTCCTCTGTTGCTCTTCCTGAGGTTTCTAACATTTTCCCCCCTTAAAAGGGTTTTTTCTAAAGGTAGTTTTTCATTATCCGATCGAGGGTCTAAGGATAGAGGATGTTGTATGCTGTATAGATTGTAAAGCCCCCAAGGCAAATTTGTTTTTTGTGATATCACTCACATCTGTAAAACATGGAGGAGTAATATGCACTACAAAGATATAACTTTAAAAGAGGAAACAAAAGTGAATGAAAAAAAAAGATTAATTAGGAAATTAATTTAGAGTTGACTAATGTCTGAATTATAATGAGTGAAAATATCCATAAATTCTTTCACTGCACAGATGCAGCTGCTTGTTAATTTGATGCTGAAAGAAGCTTTACGACGTCCTACATAAAGTTTAAGCTTCAGTTAAACAAGCTGACAGTATCTGATGTGATCAAACGTTGTTTGCTGTTTACAGTCACCGTTAGCTAATCAGGACAGTTGAAGTTTAAATCAGCTGTAGTAAAATGTCATTCTAGTGAGTTGAACATAACGCTATGTAACGTTAGCTCATGTGCGGCTAGGTAAGCTAATATGAGCTAATAATGACATAAACTACCTACCGACAACAGACTGCTACTATTATATTCCTCTTTATCGTTAGCTGCCACATTATTGAGGACATAAAGTTATCAGAGGACATTATGATAACTGATCAAATGATAAGTTACAGAAAATGTTAGCTAACTTTGGTGAGCATGCTAATGAGCTATCAACATTAGCTTAGCAAAACTCTTGTAACGGTTAGCTTTCTAAACTAATTTTAAAAACCCCAGTTGAAAATGACAACATGAGCTACTATGTGGTGCTCTTACCATAGTGAAGCTGTTGCGGTGTATTCCTAGTAGCTATAACTTTGCAAACTCCACTTAGCTGTTTCAGCGGCTGCTAGCCTCCCGCAGTGACTACACGATTTAGAAGAAACACAGAAACCAACCGAGCGTGATCCCTTCACGTCACCGCCCAGCTCAAAGTTGATTGGCTGGATAAAAACTTCTCTGTACAACGCGCTGCTGTCATTGGAAGATGTGAGACACCGGCGACCGGTGCAGGCATAGTTTGTTCGAGGCGTGTTAAAGTGAAATTAAAACTGAGTTTTCTTTAAAATGTTAAAAACTGTGTTGTAACTTTCAGGTTCATGTCTATGGGTGACTCTCCCTGGGGTAGGTATGCAACCAAAGATTTCATCGTTTCATGTCTCAGTTGTTTTCTGCCAAACGAATATTAATGAATGACAAAAATTTAAAATAACTTTCATTGTTTCACCAACAGCTTCAAAACTTAACAAAACTATTCAATTAATACAAGTAGCTGATATTGCAACCACCTATTCATATTTGTTCAACAGTAAGCCTGATAAACAATTTAACAATAAACACACAATTCTGAGCTATTTATGACTTGTCAACTGAAGAATAAATTGCCTAAATTCTTTTACACCACACCATTGGATGAGTTTTGACTTGTTTAAATCCAACTTCTGAGGATTTTTATAACACAGTGAATTAAATTCTCACTATACAGTCTGATAGGGAATTAAAATGTGTAGTACACTTTGTGAATTAAAAAAATGTTCAAAATAACAGTAAAGAAATGTAACACTGAGGTATGCAGATAATGGTGAATTAAATATTTGATTTGGTATTTTAGGACTATTGTTTGTTTTACATATGAGGTAAAAAGGTTAAGCATATTAAGCTAAAGCTTCAGCCTACACCTTTTCAGTCAATAATGTTTGACATAATTATGATTCATGTATGTATATGTGCATTCTTTTGTAGCACTGTTAAAATAAGGACAGAATAATTTAAATTAAAAAAAAAACAGCTCTTCTGCTCAGAATGTTAGGTGAGCTCTGTCAGGTTTGGCACAAGCAACAACAGAAGAAATTTATAAATATAACCTGGAACAGTTCCAGGTTTTTGTCAATATTTGGCCAAGTTTATGATTGGTATGTTTTATCTGAATGGCAGAGTTTCCCAGTGATAACATATGTTTGTTTACAGAGAAAAACAAATAAGGGAGTTCTGGAAATATTCTTTTATTCCAGTTTCAACTCACAGGAGTACAATAAGTAACAAACATATATTACAAAAAGACTTGAGATAAAAGCAGGTCCTGTTATACTGGAAAAACAAAAAAATAGAGCTTACAGAGTTCAGATTGCATGAACCTTAAAGGGATACTGGCTTTCTAGAAAGTAGCTAGAACAGATCAACCATGATAGACCTTTTGCATTTATCTGAAATATCACTGTGGAATCTGCTTTGCTATGTGGTTCCATGTTTGAACTCATGACAGACTCCCACCACACCATCCATCCTGCAGCCTCATACATTAAGAGACACATTTATGGGTGGATGGTATAGTCTTGTCAAGGTTTTTTTTAAAAAAATCAGTTCATAGACTCTCTTTGACAAATGTGTTGTGTCTTCATCTCTTCATGAAGTTGTCCAAGGAGGCCGGCGTCCTCTGGATAGAGTGGATATTCCTCTTCACTCTGTCCTCTAAGGAAGAGCTGGCAGCACTCTCCAGCTTCATGTTGCTGCAGGAGTAGAAGGTGAGTGTTACTGGAGCCAAAATAAAGCATTTAATAGCAGGAATGATGAGACAGAACAGATATCAGAAAGACATTATTTGTGCTTTAAAAAAAGGAACAGAGGACGTGTCCAGAAACCTCACATCATCCTCTCACTGAGTGTCCATGTTGCTCAGAAACTTACTGGATAAAGCCAGCATGGCGGTCCCGCTTGGCATTTTGTTCCCGCTGCTTCTCCTGCTCGTCTTGCCTCTTGTATCTCTTCACATTATTCTCTCTGTCCTCCTCCCTCTGCTTGGCCTGGTCCATCATTTCCCGCCTCTTTCGCTCCAGCTCCTCTGCAGAGAGCTTCCTACGGAAAATATGTGGGAAAATTACTGGAATTGATTAAGTGTTGGTGGTGATGAAGACAATCCTCTGAATTGCTACAGATTACTATTCAAACTGCATTTTCTGACTATCTTAACCGTAAACCAAATAAAATTCTGACAAATAGAGTAATTAAATTTACTGTATGTTGTGTTCTTGAAGGATATTATATATTATATGAACAACTTCATCAATCTATGATTCTCTAACAGAACTTCCACAACATTTGGAGACACAAATTGTACAGGAATCCAACTAGTTGGTGATAAAATTCTCAATACTTGCGAATATAGCTACAAAAATGGAAATTTGCGTTATCAATCAATGTACAGATTATTTTCTCTATTGATCGATCTGTAAAATGCCAGAAATTAGTGCAAAATGCAGATTATAATTTCCCAAAGTCCAAGGTGAGAACTTAAAATAACTTGTTTTATCCAACTAACAGTCAAAAATCAAAAGATATTTAATTTACAATGATAAAAAAGCAAGATAAGCAGAGAATGTTTTGGCCTAATTGCTTCAAAACTATTAATCATTTTATTCATTATAAAAATAATTGCAGATTAGATTTCTGACCATTGACCAAGTGATTGTTTCAGCTCAATCTAACATAGTACTAAAAGTTCAGATAATTAGCATACTTAAATATCCATTTACAAGTGCAGTGTGTACACTGTGAACTCTTACTTGGACACGTGGTTCCTCTGTCTGTAATGATGCTCTCTCTTTGGGCTGGGAGCTCTGGGCTGGACCTTGCGGTCGCTTCTGTACGAGGAAGAGGAGGAGGAGTGGCTTTCCCTGTTGTTCCTGTGAGGAGATCGGGAGCGGCTCCTCTCATGGCGCCCTGAGTGATTGGTAGGAGCTGAGGACTGGTGATGCCTGCCAGCAGGAAGCTGAGAGGGAAGACTTAACTGTTAGTGCTCTGGTCCAGTGAGAGATCAATAACTAAATTGAGAACAGATCATAACGTAAAATAAATATCATCATAATATCAGAGATATTATGAAACACTGATTACTGACCTGTAGGCCGTAGCCTGGAAGGTGATGGGAATGAGATTTGGCGTCTGCTGAAGATTCATCTCGTGAATGTGACCTGAAAGAAATAACAGACCAAAATGAATGAATTAATGTTTACAAACTGAACATGGATGAAATTTCCTCTGCATGCCACCACGGTGCTAATAAAGCGTGAATTTCATTATAGAAAACATGTATTTTCGCATTGACAAGAGCTTAAAACAATCTGACGGCTTTTGTTTCAAACAGAAAAGGCAAGTACATACTACTACTAGCATATAACTGATAAAAGTTCATATTTCTTGGATATGTCATGAGAGCTGTTAATGCATGCATTCTGCACAGCAGTATCATGAGTTACGGTAATTCCAAGGGACAGTGTCAGTCAAATCAAAGCCAATAATTAGAAAATTAAAGCAATTGCAGCTCAGTTTCCTCCTGCTGTCTGCACAGTGATAACCAGGGTTGGATTCCACGCTAATCCTCAAGGGTGACGTCAAAAAATAATTTGTACCAAATGCCAGCATGTAAGTCATTTAAAAGTTTAAACAAAATAGTAAGACATAAAATCACTTATATATATACACTGCAATTATTAAACAAGCTCCTTATATACCTGTGTTTTTTCTCATCTTCCTCCTCTGAGCTTGAACTTGAGCTCCTTCTCTTGTGCTTCTTCTCCTTTCTTCTCTCTTTGTCTTTCTTCTCCTTCTTTTCCTTCTTCCTCTTCTTTTTCTTGTCTTTCTTGTCAAGATTCTGGCGCAGCTGTTAGAAAACCAACCAATGTTTAACAATAAATAAAAAAATACTAGCGTAGCTGTAAACTACCGTAGCTGCGTGACTGCAGCTGACAGGTGTTAATAAATATAGTGAAAACTATCAAAACATGACCAAAATCTTAAAAAACATCTTAAATGGATGTCAAACTACACGTATCACAAATGACATTTATCAAGGTAAGAGTAATTTTACCATTTCTTTGATTTTCTTCATCTTCACTGGATTAGTCAAGACTTCTCTCTTCTTTTCTTCCTCACGTTTCCTTCAGGACACAAACAAAATATTGTTTCAATTACTCGTAACCATTAAACATAATGTCAGTTCAAATCACAAGAAGGAGAGGATTTACTAACCTGATTTCAAACAGGGGGTCTTCCCTGATCTTGGCGGCCATGTCCAGGTTCGAGGCAGGGGTGGCGGGGTTGAAGATAGATCCGGGCAGGAGGCCAGTCTCTGCTGATGGACCGCTCTCAGGCTCCTCGTATTGGTCGGTGATCTGCTTGTCAATGGGACGTCCCAGCAGATACTCATCTCTGGACACCTGACCAGCAGGGCCCTGGTACATCCAGTCTAGACGATCATCCTTCTTTCTGTCATTGGACAAATGATGCATTTTATAACACGACTGAAATACTGATTGTTTGTCTCGAGCAACACAAAATGTTTCTTGATCATATCAGAAAGAACTAACTTGATGGCACCGCTGTCCTCAGCATATCTCGTCATTTCTTCTCGGGCTCGTTCCTCTTTCAGCTCTTTCTGGAGCTCCTCAATCTTCTTGCGTTCAGCTTCATATTTCTGCTCAGCTTTCCAAACACGCTCGATGTTTTTCATCGTCTGGGGATGCCAGCTCTTTTTCAAGTTCTGGCGAAAGACAATGAAAAACATTTAGTTTCTACATCAGTAGCAATTATCAGGTAGTACATTTAATGCACAAATCACTTTGACTTGAATGGATTTCAGTGTTGGAAGAAGTATTCAGATACTTTACTTAAATAAAAGTACCTATACAGCAATGTAAAAATACTCCATTACAAGTCTTGCATGAAAAATCCTACTTAAGTAAATGTTCATAAGTATTAGCAGCAAAATGTACTCAAAGTATTAAAGTAAAATTATTCATTCTGCAATAACTCATATTATTATTCTATGTATGAGATCATTATATCATTAATACTGAAGCGTCAATGTGTAATCTCTCAGCACATAGAGATCTTTGCTTTTTAGACAAATTATATACAACATAATTATCATACCATATCCAATATAACTGTCAATCAAAACTATTCAAGTAGGCAGAATGGATGTATATCGATAGCCACCATTAGCAGATTGAGTTGCTTAACATCACTATAAACCTCACTTTTATGTTTCATTGTCTGTCAATAAAGATGTTCTAATGATAAAATCTAATAATAATAGCGATGGACTAGGAATCCTAAGGATTGCAGATATATTTGCCACAGAAATTAGTCTTTATAAAGCACTTTATGCTAAAATAAACCTCGACCATTATAACTGACTTTCACATAACCGCTAACGTCTAGCAAGTGAAGCTAACTGTTAAGTAGCTGCTACTCGTAGCTATTAAAATAGGAGAAAAAGAAGTGACCAAAGTCAAAGTGAATATTGAAGGACTGATCGGTGGTTCGTAACAAGTCTGAATACGTCTTAACTCATGTAACGTAGCAGCTGTACCAACACAAATAAACAAACAGCTTTAAACTCCCATATTCTCTGCGGAGATTGGTACATCTCTCATACTTACCAGGTCACCGCCCCCCATCTTGAAAAATTCGTCGTTTTAGTCCAACAAAAATGGAAATGAACAAATCAGTATCTTAACTATAAAAAAGTAGGACAACGAAAGTCTAACGCTAGCTAGAGAGCTAGAGGAGAGAGGTAGACGAGCCACTGAGGCTTGTGTGTGATGCGTTTAATTATATCCTGTTTTGTATGATTGACTTTCCGGTTCCAGCTCGTGGTGCATTCAAGCGCCGCTCGTAAACTTCGACATCACGCGTCTGCCGTCGTGAATAACTAGTCAATGATTTGAGTCAACATAATTTGCAATCGGTTGTAATCGATTTTAATAAATATTGTGCGATATGACAATGTGTGTGTTTTGGCTGTTTGGCTGTTAATTTGATTCAAATTGATTACATATTTACTGGCTCGCAGAACATCCACTACTACTACTTCTAATACTGAGAGTAATAATAATAATAATAATAGTAATAATAATAATAATAATAATAATAATAATAATAATAATAATAATAATAATAATAATGACTACATATAAGAATAACCCAATATTATTATTATTAATTTTGTCTTGTCTTTGTAATTGGTGAGTGCAAATGAAACTGCAAGAAATCTTGTCTTCAATAAATAAGGTTTGACATGGACACAGAATATAGTTTTTTTATTTAATAAAGGACAAATAATAGATTAAATACAAGTTATTACACCATGATATTTAACTTATCAAAAGTTTTAGAACTTATTTTATTACAGTCTCCACAACTAAAACATATACTATCAGCAATCAATGAAAGAGGCTGTCCATCTTGTTCTACTGACCAACATAAAAGAAAACATCATAAGCCTATTTAATAATATCTAATAACAGCCATACAATAATAATAGTCAATACACAATCATTGACTAATGTTTAAGCATTGTTTTCCATTTCTTATCTTCTATACATAAATACAGCAATTGTGAGACTCCAAGAATGTAAGCTCCCTAATATGTAGAAATCTCAGCCTAATGTCTGTGATGGTTTACATACATCCTAAATATCCTCATACAGCTTGCTACAGAACTATTGATCATACAATATTGATTATGAAAGTTAACTATCCAAAACAAGTAACCTAAATAATGTTGTGCATGTCTAAAATGAGCAAAGTTTGTTCATTTGCATTTTGAGTGGACTGCCAACACAGTATATATTTTTTTCTTTTCATGCTAATCAGTCAAATGGCGTCATGTTTCAACAAGATTGTTTATGAGTTGAATTATTTGTCAGTTGGGAACATGGAAAACTGCAGCTTCGGATACACCAACAGCTGTTAATAAAATGTGTTGAGAGATAAGCCCTTCACACATTCTTTGTTGTTGATTGAAACGTTAGCTTGATCTGACATGCATATGGTTTTGTACCAATCCAGATAATGATATTTTGGAAGATCTTTGCAAAGCCACCTTTTCCGGTACACCTAGAATGAACCTTGTGAGGCATGAATTTAAGGTCAGTTCCTTTAAGATTTCTGTTGCACATTAAAGATACAAACATCCGCCTCATCACAAAGTAGCTCTGTTGGGCCTATATAGTATTAATTGATGCTTTTGGGCCACTTGGGGGCAGTGAAACAGGCTGTAAACACAACATTGTCATGTTATCACCATGTAAAGTTCTTATGGCAAACTCTTTAGCAAACACACTCAGCATGTTAGCTGCTAAATGCTCCACTATGTTCACCAGCCAGTCGCTAACTTTGTCTGTTGGTCCTGGGCAGGTAGCAGCCTTTTTTGCTGAAAACAGTTGCCAGTTGCTGGAAACAAGGGAGCGGTGAGACAGAACCAAAACAGAAGCTTGTGGGCTTTAAGTTGCTAAAACTCTCTGTAGAGCTGAGGAGACCTGCACAGTCAGATGATAATTCTCTGTTTGTCACTACAAGCGACCCCTTTCACATTACACATAGAATATTGATTAGCTTTAACTCTTGGGACTGCATGGGCCACTGGATTAAATTACCTTCCCTGCATCATGATGTAATGAAGATACGTTATCCTGCTAGAAGTTTCACTCAGCGCCAGCAGCCTGTAGTGTTGACACGGTTGATCTGTGGAGTCGTGTTTATGTCAGATATGGTTGCTGGCATCAGCATGTCCCAACAGAAACCAAGATTCATTTGACCAGGCAGAATTTTCTCTCTATGTCCAGCTTCATCTTCCTGTTCTTACCTGACAGGAGTGAAGGCTGCACTGTCTGGCTGATGTGATACTTCAACATGTAAGTAGTTGTATTTTTTTCACATTACTGTAGCACTAGTGTTTGGGTTTTTTTGCATCATTGTGTTCCATCTGAACCAGTGTTCACATTATCTGAATGTATAATCATTCTCATCAATAAAGTGTTACCATCAAAACTGCTGTTTGCTGTTTTGGTTTAAGTGTTACTACCACTTTTGGTATATACTAGCCACTGTAATAATGTAATAACTGTAGTTATATTATATTATATTATATTATATTATATTATATTATATTATATTATATTATATTATATTATATTATATTATATTATATTATATTTTTGTCAGCATCACATCAACATCACTCCAGCTCTCATTGTGGAGAAACACAGCACGTTGCCATGGTACAGCATTACCGTCTCTTGTACTTTCATTACATACCAACATACACACACCCAGTTTTGTGGCATGAACTGTCACTCACCTGAATGGCTACTGACCTTTTAAAATTAGAAAATGTAATATTATATTCCAGTGTCTTGTCACAACTTGCACAGTAGGCTACACACATATGGTGATAGTCTGAAACAAAAAGAAAATTTCTCCATATTGCAAACATTTCCCCAACTCTTCCAGTAACACATTGGATTAATTTCATTGTAAACAAGTTAACAAGCCACCTTCAGTTAAACTCATCCCAGTCTCTTGATCTGCTCTAGCAGCAGTGGAAGTCCAGCAACAAGCTGTAGCTTCAGCTCAGTTGCGTCCTAAGCCACCATTCCCTTTTATTAAACAAAGAGTAAAACCTTTTTCTGTGTGCTATGACATTTAGATGATCACTGAGCCCAGTTGATAAATTCATAGAACCACAGAAGAACACTTTCTGTTCCATCCAGCTCTCATCAGTGAACATTTGTCCAAACCTTTTATTTCAATTTTAACCTTCTATTCTCTACTCTATTGTAAAACTATGACACCTCAGAAAGAGCAACAGATGGTAAACTGCAAAAAATTCTTCTGAAAGTGATGAAATTAGCCGGACTGCCCTGTTACACTGGAGACTGAGGGGTCTGTCTCACATTTCAGCTTCAGCGGTGGCTCTGTGGCGTCAGACGCAGACACGTTTGAGGATGACTGAGGAGGTGTTGGTGAATCAAAGCCCTTATCCATCCTCCCGTCTCCATTTACCCTCTCCTCCCCGTGTCCTGGTGGGGACTCATGTGTGCGCATGTGCTTGGCCAGGTGGTCATTGCGCATAAACACTCTAGGACATAATGCGCAGCTAAACTTCTTGGCGCCAGTGTGCGTCTGTAGGTGGCGCTGCAGTTCATCAGAGCGAGTGAATCTCTTGCCACAGAAGAGCCAGTTGCAGACAAACGGCCGGTCCCCGCTGTGCCAGCGTAGGTGAGCCTTCAGATGGGAGGTCTTGGCGTAGGCTTTGCCACAGCCAGGGATGTGGCAGTTGTGCATGTGTTTCCTCCTGCTGTCGTCAGTGCCCAGCTGTTCAGCATGGACGCAGTTAGGGCAGCGGCACACTGCCTGGCCGGCACCTCTGGAAGAGGAGCGCCGCTGGGGCTTTGGGCGGGCTGAGACAGCACTCTCCTGTGGTTCCTCCAGGGAGTACGGTTCTTGCTGCAGCATTTCAGGAGCCAGTGGCTCCATCTTGAAGCCATCCTGGGGGAAGAGGTGAGATGAGTGCGAAGCTGGAGCGTGCTGAGCTGGAGGCAGGGAGCACAGCTGCGGGTCAGAACCGTAGGGTCCTAAAGAGGGCTGCAACCCCATGGAGCTCCCTGGACTCACTGAAGGCAAGCCGACACCTTGCCCTGTCTGGAGGTCTATCCAGCTCCCTGATTGGACGTCCCTGTGGAGGTCCCACCAAGAGGGGATGTTCATGTCTTCTGAGCTGCCACTAGGTGGTGCTGTCCGTAGCCAGGGCTCGTAAGGGTGGGCCATGTGAGCAGCTGTTGCAGGTGCAGGACTGTTGATGAGGTCAGCAGCTCAAAGTGTTGTTCACTCTCTTTTTGGTAACGCAGAGAAGATTAACACATGGTGGGAAGGTGGTGCATTGAAAAAACCTGAGGGGGAAAAAAAAAATTGTTATATTTCCAATCTGGTATCAACTTAGTTGCATTTTCTCAATGACTTCTCAGAATCGCGTACAATGACTTTCAAGTCTTGAGGTCATTTTTTACAGTCTGAAAGGCTTTGAATCACTCAGCCTCTGCTGATCTGACGTTTCTGAACTTCAAATATGCAGACATTCAGGCCTAAATCCTCCTGTCTACAACATTTAAATAACCAACCCCCAGCACACCTCCTTCATCACCATGGATACTGCAGTTCTCACGCTGCGTGGCCGTGGAGCCAGAAGAGAGGGGGAGACAGACGTGTCCAGGCAGAAACCTGCCACATGCATCCGCTGCCAGGTACTTCCCATGGAGGACAGTCAAAGACAAGCGCAAAGAAAACAACATCATCGGCCCTGTGCAGAGGCTGAGGCAGCAGCGGGGGGAGATAAATGCTGGTGAGATGGGGGGAGGGACGAGAGCGAAGAGGAGTGTTGACAGGAGAGCAGTTTGGTAAAGGAAGAAGTTCCAGGGAGGTATGGCTGCAGGCCAAAGTCTATTTGTACGTCTCTGAGGTTTGTGGAGATGAAACCTGGCAGACAGGAGAACCTGTTTTTTATGAATCACACATGATTTACAACAACAGCCCTTCAGGCAAGTTACAAAAGGAGCCCCGTAAAACGCCCCGCCTCTTACACACTGGCGGCAGAAAGCATCAACAGTTGCAGACTGATGGCATTCAGAAGCCTGAGAATGAGAGTCCAACAATAACACGAGAACAATTACTTTATGTATATAATCACGGGCACACGCTCTGAGACAGCATCCTGTCCCCAACATGCTCCAGGTATGTACAGTCCTGCGGACCTCAACAGCGTCAGTCAGCCGTCCCACACAGAAGGAGCGGCTCTGATTTCCAAAGGTTACACAAAGCTTGTTAAAGTTCGACAAGTCTGTGGAAATTTATGACAAGAAGCACCAGCCTGCACGACTTGTGCCTGGCTCCAAACATGTCCTAGCCCCAAACAATCTTGTTGACTTCCACCACACCCCCATCCTTGAACATCTACAATTATCTTTACAGCAGGAAACAGTAAAGTAGTCTGAAGCTTTAGAGGTTGGTATCTTGGTCTTGAGATCACTTGGTGTGATATCTTAACTGACATAGAAAACTGAACAAGGTCGCCCAGAAACAAGAGGTCAAGCTCCAGTGGAGGACAAATGTCCTGTCCAATGTCTAGATGCATTAGATGTAGGCAGTGTGCACATGGTTCAGCACGCAGGTGGTGTCACTCAGACTGACAGTGAAGGATCCCCTCTGTAGATCTCAATTTGTTGAGTCAATACAGCCAAACCAAGGGGATTACGCTTCCTTCTCAAGGGTTCAGTCAAACCCACTCAGAGATGCTTTCTACTTGCAATGAAATCGTAAAGCAATTAGTTTGGAATTCCCTAATGAAAGGTCTGGTGCTAAAGGTCAAGCTGATTTATTTCATGTCAGCCTGGAGCCAGAGCTAGTGCTCTGTAATTTTTTGGGAATGCGACTTAGACACACAGCGGAATGGTCCCCCCAACTCCGCTCTTACTGACATAACCGTAAACAAACCAAGACAGGAGCATCCTCCTCCATTCGCCAAAGTGCTGGGAGCGTTCTGAGCTCCTAAGGGAAACAGCTGGCATGGGGGGCCCCAGGGGATGGGGGACGGCAGCCTGGGAGGAGGAGGATGGTACAGAGCAATGACAGAGCTCTGGTCATAAAACCTGCCCGACCAAGACCTAACACAGCCCCTGGTTTACAAGTCTGCCATCGGGAAGAGGCACAGAGAGGGAGCAATGAGAAAGAAGGTGATTTTTAAAAAAGAAAACATTTTTGATGATATTTGTGCAGTTTTCTTGCATTTGAAAAGGTTTTTACCCTTTTTCATTCCCTGGGCCACATTTTATTTATCACTTAATGTTTGTCATTTGGACTTTTAAAGGTTTAATTAACACTGTATTAAATAGTCAATGCATTTTAAAGTTAATTCTACAGAATAATTTACAGGTCAAGTTTAATCATAAGTCCACAATCTCCATCTCGTCACTCCATCTCTTCCCAGTTGTAGAAAAATACGGTTCAAACGTTAACGCCAGCCGTCTGTGAACACTCCAAACAGATCAGTTTTTGGGTCAAATGGCATTTACAAGTAGTTTGTTTTAACCTGCTTGGAGTACGAGATGGGTGGAGTTGAACACACCACTTCAGCAAGGGTCAGGTCACTTGTAAGAAGAGTGTGCCACGATGAGGGTCAAACACTTCTCTATCAAAACCAAAACATTTTGTTCTGCCATAACCACCAAAACTTTAAACATGCTAAAACAAACACAAAGAACTGGTGTGAAGACCCAAATCTGACTCCAAACCTGTAAAAAAAAATCTAGTAGGTGCACTAATAAGAAATAATTCAATGAACTTTATAGTTGAATTTAACAAAATACTGATTGGATTTAACCTAAAATGTAATTTGCACACCTGAGATAAGGATTAAGTTAGTGACATACAGAGCTGAGATAGAGGGCTAATCTCTACTAATCGGTTCCTCTGTGCTATAACTGTATGATTAAGTGTAGAGATACAGTAGTTTAGATATGGATGACAGCTTTACATCCTCAGTGATTTAAGAGTGTCTGTGTGACACTGATTCAGACACGACAGCATAAAATTCAATCACTGCTGCCAAAATATAAAGAGCAGTTGTCATGAAAGAGTCTTTTAAGAGCATTTTTTGTGCTTCTTAACCAGTCTGAGTGGACTGATGCTGTGACCAGAAATCTATTTCATATTTGATTTACATAGTTTTCAAAGCTGCGGTTGTCTACCACAGTATTTTATGTGCGGGTGTATTTTATGCCAAGTTCGACACGCCTGACTTTTCAGTAAAATGCACGCAAATCTCTGAAGCGGGCTGCAGTTTTATTTCTCCTAATGCTCACAGTCACACGAGTATTTTCCTTGAACACCATTTTTCATGCTTGTTCATGCTGTTTCAGTTTTTAAGTTTTTATGTTTTAATGAACTCAGAGATTAAATACCAACCATATACAGAGTGTTTCAAAATGTGCTACCTGTTCTGCTGGTGTGGATATCATCGATTTAATTTACTACAAAATTGTCAATACACATATATCTTATAAAGACTTGCATTTAAAATATTGATCAATCATCACAGATAGCTTTTTGTAATAGAAACCTTCCTTTACAAACATAATTAGTAAAATCTGTTGACCTCGTGCTATCAAACAGTGTGGAATGACATGAAAACACAAAACGAGTTATTGGATTTTATCAGTTTTTTGCACTTCACAAGTAATTAAATTTACTTCTTAATTTTGAATCTCTCTTCAACTTGAATGTACTGTAGCATTTTAGGAAACTATTTCTTTATTCTTTATAGCAGTCAACTTTAAATAAACCAATCAGATTCATGAAAAATTAACAAATAACTTTTTATAATGACTTCTTGTTTTTCTATATTGAAACATGTACAATAATTGATACAGTATAGACCTAATATCTCATTGTTGCTGTTAATATTAAATTAACAGCAACATAATAATCATCATAATAATTATTCTGGTGTGATCCCCCTCTCATTTGTTAATTGCATCAAGGGGAACATTATTTAAAGAATTAATGTAATACAATTAATCTATAATTATTTTGTAAAATAAAGTAAAATACATTACCACGAAACTGAGCTTCCTCACCAGCAGGTCAGCCTGTTGAATTTGTTGCTGCAGAAAACTGTCAGTTAAATTCAGCTGATGTTATTATACCTGAAAATATTGACTTCACATTGTCATATTCGACACATATTCATGTTTTACCCAGGTGGCTGCTATTGAACAGTCTCAGCCTGCTTCAAACTACATCCCCCAAAAATACAGGACAAGAATTAAAACTTTATTTAAAAGATAAATTATAATACATTTGGGTTTAATTGCCGCTTTTGTTGCCTTTTTGGGGTGACAGTTGTGAATTTTTAACATCTGTCTTCAAGTGAAAGGAGTTTTAGTGCTTATTATGTACTAAATGTTCTGTTTATTAAGACTTAAACTTAAAGTGTTTTAAAGTGTTTTTTTTCTTTTGCAATGATTGAAAAGTCATATGAAATTACTTTTCAATTATTTTTTTCAAACAGGATAAGAGAACTTTAAGTTCCCTGTAGATGACTTGCAGCCAGGACGTGCCAACAGTTTCATACCTATATGATTATTATAGTAATTCCAGACAGTGTCAATGAAGATCAGTTCATCTTTAATTAAGATTGAGATTTAATTATCGTCTTTTCTCAGTAATCGCATACATTTAACCTTTGCATTTGACCCATCCTACACACTGGGAGCAGTGGGCAGCTGTAGTGCAGTGCCCGGGGACTCGAAGTCCAATTGTTTTTGCCAGTGGTCAGGGGCACTGACCAAGGGGTCAGGTTAACCTTATAATACATGTATTAGATGATTGGTGGAAACCGAAGCACCAGGTGGAAAACCAGTACTAACACAGGGAGAACATACAAACTCCACGCAGAAAAGAGCAGGGACGGCCGGGGCTCGAACCCAGGACCTTCTCACTGTGACACAACAGTGGTAACCACTGAGCCGTGACTAACGCAGACACAGACATAGACACAGACATAGACATAAACAGACACGATTACAATAGATCGCAGTGAAAGTAAAGTCAAATTCCTGAGTTACCTGTTCGTCCTTGTTGCTGTTGTTATTTTCTTTTTGGAATGAAGGCACCTCTGTTGGAGAAACTTTGGCTCAGCTCAGCTTCCCTTCGTCGAAAAATGCGCAGAGAAAAATAATATCCTCATCATATTTCATCTGATTTTCTTCATCTGCAATATCGATGTTTTGGCGCACAGGTAGGCTGCATTCTCAGTAGTGACAAACTTTATGATAGGCTGTGCGTCTTGAGTGCCTCCAGGCTCCGCCCTCTGCTGGTCTGCTGTCTCTCCCTTTGAAGATGCGCCCTCCTCGGCTGGAGGTGAGGAAGAGAGGATCAGCGGTACGGTTTGACAGAGCTACCAACGGTGGTGGACTGTAACTTGTACATTTACTCAAATACTGTAGTTAAGTACAACTTTAAGGTGCTTTATCTGAGTAGCCTGTTTCATACCACTTAGATTTCTACTACTTTTACCTGTACTTAAGTAAAAGTACCAATACAGCAATGTAAAAATACTCTATTATAAAAGTCCCTACTTAAGTAAAAGTGAATAAGTATTAGCAGCAAAATGTACTTAAAGTATTAAAGTAAAAGTACTCCTTTTGTCCCTCTGACTGATATTTTACTATATGACATCATTAGATAAGATGGTTAATTCTGCTGCATCAACGTGCAGCATTGATGCGGCACATCCCGCCAACCTAGGGGTCGGGCCCCTCCAAAGAGTCACCAGATAAATCTGAGGGGTCGTGAGATGATCAATGGGAGAGGAAAGAAGAAAAAACAAAGTTCTGATACACAAATCTGTTTTCAGCTTTTGGACTTTTTCTCTAATCTTTGATTCTTGGTGAAATATTGGATCATTTGAACATTTATTGAAATGAAACCATGTGAGAAGTTAAGAGGGAAAAATCACTATTTGGTGGAGCTGTTAACAACTCATAGACATCTGAAATGTGACCCCGACTACACACTGCTTTTTGTAAGATGTCAAAAGCCAAAAAGGTTGGAAACCACCAAATAAATGTAGTGGAATAGAAGTATAAAGTAGCATCAAATGAAAATACTCAAATAAAGTACAAGTACCTCAAAATTGTACGTAAGGACAGTGGTTGAGTAAAAGAACTTAGTTACTTTCCACCACTGCTGGTTAGTTTACCAACATTTTTAACACAAAACATATGATGAGATTATAGAATATGACACACAATTATTGATTAAACTAACTAAAAATCAGCTATACACATGAATGCATTGATAATTATCTAATAGGCTAATATGTAACACTACACTACAGAGCTCATACTTCTGCATTCAGTAGTTTTACTTTTGATACATTTTGCTGATAATATTTATGCACTTTTATTGAAGTAACAGTTTCAATGTAGAACTTGAATATGTTTACAGTGTAATATTGCTGCTTTTAACAAAGTACAGAATCTGAATACTTCCTCCGTCACTGGTGACTAAAACCCCAGTGGTTCCCAAAGTGGGGCCTAGGAACCTGCACAGGATCCCCCCCACAAAAAGACGTTCCAATTTTGTTGTATGTTTATAAAAAGGCAAAACTACATTATAAATTAAAGTTTCATTCATTCCTCCCATCACTCCAACTACGGTGCACAGATGCATGATTCTTTATGTCTAAGCCTAACAACAACTACATTTTTGTATAAAGTCTAATATGAACAATACAACAGTATAACAACAAAAAGATCCACAGAACAAAATCTTTCATAGTGGTGTCTGTGAGCAAAATCACCCTGGGATGTAGAGTTGAGGAATCCCTGCTTTGTTCTGTATCAGCAGGAAAACTGACTCTTTGACGTCTTGCTCTGTCAGTGTGTAAAGAACAGTCTTTTACTTCATCAGGATGCAGGTACATCTACATAAATAGCTGAAAGATTTAGCAAGTTAAAACAAATATTAGATATTTCAACTTTTCAGCATGACAAAAATATTAAATGTTTAAATGTTACCAGCTTTTTTCAGAGCTTTCACTGCACTCCATCCACTGAGGAAGACAAATTACAAAATATTGTCATATAACAAGATATGTTCTTCCTTGTTCCTAGTTATAAGAAAAAATATATTTAGCCTATGAAATTATTGATACAATTAAAACTTCATTTCTACACACTTTTCTTTCAAAACTACAAACTTTAATACCTAATATAAATAAGACAAATTCATCATGAATTCTTATGTCACATTGTGTCAGTTACAGTGATGTACGCAATCTCTTATGTGTCTGTAGACTTTTACGTACGTGTGTACAGCACTTGTGCTGCAACCTGGACAGTGTAGTGACTGCAGCCTGTGAATCAGATAGTTGAGACCTGGAAATCCTTTGATTGTGGACACTCCTGAGAGGTGGTTTGGCTCGGGCCAAAACACAGTCACAATACACAAATCTGGAAATCTTACTTGGCAGAAACCAGCCACTTCTGTTTGCAACAGGTCTGCTTATCAAACAATATGGACCCTTTAGGCAAAGTATGTGTAACTCATTTCAGAAGAAACAAAAATTCAAGTTAAATACAGTATTTAATATGTCAACTTAATTGCTACAAAAGTCTTAAAGTAGGTGCCAAATGTGAGTCTTGTAATAGGGCAGAGTTTAATAGATTGCAGTGGCTTTGAATGTGCATCACACATTTAACAGTTTTTCAATATCATCTTCCTTTGAGGCCTTTTTTTTTTAATTTTGTCTGCTCGCTGAGTTAATTCCTTTCCTGTCACAGCATGTTGGTGGAGCAGCTTCAAATCAACTGCCAAATACAGACCACAGACAGGCTGGTGGGAAGTGACTTCCTACCCTCTCTGCTCCTCTTTCTCTGAAGCAGCACTCTAGAAGTGCTGAGTTTGAACTGAGTACATGACGGTGATATAATGGAACCACAGGGCGATCAGCAAATATAGACAAAGTCCTGATTCAGCATGCACCTTGATAGAGTTACACACCTTCAAGCTTTACAGAGCGATCATACTAATCAGGCCAGGACTGAAATGAGCATATTTCATGAAACAGGCATTTTTCTGAGTATTTTATTTTAAAATAACTGTTAACAGTGTGAATAAACACGGATAGAAAATTTAAACCTACTTTGACAAATTTGTTGCAAGCAAAAGCAAAACTTAGATAAAATTGAAATTAGTATAATACCTCAATACCCTCTCGGTATTATGTACTGTTACACATACTGTAGAAGAGATCAGGCCACTGAACTGAAGACCACACACCACGTCTAAATGGTGTTTACTGACGTCTTTAAATAGTCAAGCATATTTCCTCATGAATACAATACAGCACAATCAAAAAGAGACTGCTTAATAACATTTAATTACAGTGCAATTTCAGCAAGGGGCTTACAAATTCTCCTAATGATTTAAATATGTTTAGATAGCTTGTTTGACAGTTTTTATTTCTGACACTGCTAACATATTGTTTTTGTATCTGACTTTGTGCTGTGTGTATGGAAATGTTTGTGGTTCCTAAAACACTCCTCCAAGTAAAAGGAGGCTTTTTTGAAGTACTGACATTTACTCTTGTCATTAATCTGGTAAAATCCTTGTGAAGTTCACTGTGGTGAACCAAGCGATCTATTTATGTCACTGCAGCACCTTTGACCTTTACGCGTTAACGCTGTTGTAGTCTTCACACCAAACCCATTCACCTCATATAGGTCAACTCCCGCTATATACTAGAGATCATGCACTATTACTAATGTCAACAGTGTACTGTTTTGACAGTAGTGTAAAGAAATACTCTACAGTAATGACACAGGGCGTGTGCTTACAGACATCAGTGAAACTGCAAGGTTGAGAGATACTGCTAAATAATCTGTTAGCCATAATGTTTTGCTAAGGATTTATTACTTTATTTTTTGAGGGTTTTGTGAGCTGCTGCAGCTCGAGAATACTCCACCATAAACTTTTTATTTTCAGCTGTGGGCAACTATCAACACAAGATTCAAAAATGTAAATGCAGTATACATTTTTCACATTTTGTAATTTTTACAGTGTTAATTTGTATTAAGTGTGCAACTGACAGACTTGATTCACTAAAAAGGACTATTTAATGACAATGAATTATCTCCACACAACTGAGCAAACTCTTCTGAGAATGTAATATGTGGTTGAAAAAGCAAGTTAGTCAACCTCACGTTAAGATTTTTACATCTATCAAACTGCTGATTCCAAGCTCAAGAATTAACGTTTATGTTCGTTAATTTAAAGAAATAGTTCAACCTTTGGGGAAAAATGGTAATTCACTTTTTGGAAGAGAGTTATATCAGAAGATTGTAAGTATGGAGCTACAGCCAGCAGTCAGTTAGCTTAGCATGAGGAATATAAACAGCTGGTCTGGCTCTGTCCAAAGATTAAAAAACTGAATTATTATCATGTTATATCTCATTTGTTTAATTTATACAAAAACTGAAGTTTGAAAATGATCATTTGTGGTTTTACAAGGGTTAGTAAAAAGTCACAGTACCCAGCCAAGACATAGCCTGGCACATAACCCCTGTAAAACCACAACATGTTGTTTTTACATTTCAATTTGTTTTTGTTTTGTTTTTGTTTTGTTTTTGTTTTTCTTAATTAGATATAATGTGTTAATTGGTAAGCTTTTGAGGTGCATGTTGATGGATTTTGTTACCTTTGTACAGAGCCAGGCTAACAGTTGATGCTAAGCTAAGCGAGCTTTCTCTACTGTACATTGACCATACTGACCATACTATCCTCACCTAACTCTCAGCAAGAAGAGAGTAAGTATATTTCCTCAAATGGCAAACTATTTTTTTTAATGACTATTATGTAGTAACTAATGTCCATGTCTTACACTCCTTAAACATACTGTATAATTTCTGTTAGTATCTATTGTATTTATAATTATAGCAATTAGTCAAGAACAAGTTTTTGGATCTTTTGCGTTGGTTTCCCTGAAGGTCAAAACAGTTGACGTGAGACATCACAGCCTGAATTCATGAGCTCACAGTTTGTTAGTGAGTGTGTCTCTGTGTGCATAACTTGGGACTTTCCTTGTGTGTGTTCATCTGTTTTGTATACAAGATTCCCACCACATAAAGTTGATTCTGATTCACTGGCCTCTGGCTGGTTTGACGTGCTCTAGTCCCACGGGAACCACACCGGTGTCCCAGACAAATCCTCCTGCCAACACGCCAGCCTCCAGAGAGCTAGGCCGGCTAAAGCCTCACTTCCCCTCCAGAGGCAGAAAAAAAATCCAAACAAAGTAAATAGTAAGCACCTAGTAGTCAACTTCCTTATCCTTGTTAATTATTCAAAATCCTGGAGGAGAGACCGGCCCACAGTTGCCTTCTGAGTCAATTTTTTTTTCTCATACAGTCACTCACTCACCACAACAGCCCCCCTCTCCTCCTGCCTCCCCTTTCAACTTCAAACCCAGTCATTTCTGCAAGCTGCGCTTTGATTGTACCAAACACCTGTATTTTTCGAGGAGAGACTTCCTTGCGAGCCCCCGCCTCCCATCTTTGATTGTTAAACATTAGTGGCGCCGTCATTACTGTCTGTGCGACTGATGCCGCCCAGCTTCCCCTCCCATCTTCCACCTCTGCCTTTTAACCGGAACTTTAATTGCTCAGAGAAAATTTGGATTGCTTTATTTTATCTAATTTTCAAAAACCTTTTTGTGTGTGTGTGTGAAGGGTTGTAAAACTTGAAGTGCCTCGCTGGATTTATCGGATGAGCTGGAGATGATCACAGATTTCCTAACAGCTATAAACGGTGCACTCAACCCAAAAATGTACTCCGATTTGTTATGAGGAGATGTGGGAACTTTTTTTTAGATTTCGAGCATAAAGTTTGTACTAGCCAGATGGACACAGATACCCAACATTTTTTTTTCCTGGCTCACCAGTAATCCTTCAGGAAGACAGACAGACAGACAGACACACAGACAGACAGACAGGCAGACAGACACCTTTGCAGCAGTAATACCATGCTTTATTAGACAGCCTCTCCTGCCATCCTGTCTCCCCCCTCAGATTAATATCCTCTGGGCTTCTCACCAGCTGTTTCCGTCCCTTAACACCCCTCATCTTCCTCCGGCCGGCCCTCTGCTTCACATGGCAGGGCTTACAAACTGGGCCACAACGCCTGCGTGGCTCTACGAGAGGTCTTCGGCTTAGCACTGTGTGTGTGTGTGTGTGAGTGTGTGTGTGTGTGTGTGTGTGTGTGTCAATATGTGTCTGTTATATGTTCACCCAGCAAGCCAGCTTTTTTGTCCATGCAACTTAAAATACATCATTGTGCTGAGACACAGTGTTTTAAGTTGATGAAATCTCTGAACGTGCGTGGTTTTAACCATCTTATTTGCACCCACATAAGGAGGGACAGACCAGGACAGATGAAATTGTATACACTACCGGGAATAGTTTTCTACAAATGATCTGCTAATGGTATGAAAATTTCCCTGGAACTGATGATATCATGATGATACTTATGATGTCAAACAATATAAACTTTTTAAAGGAGAAGCAAATGCCAAAAGAGCATCTTCTTTAAATGACTTTACTTGATGGAGTCTGTTTTTATCACGTCATTAATCAGCACAAGTGTTTGTTGTCAAAGTGATATGATGTATTGGTGTATTTACAAGGTTTGTTTTTCATTCTTCTATTTAGTTTCACTCTGTCTGTGCTTGTTTCTGCGCCTGTTTCTGTGTGTGTGTGTGTGTGTGTGTGTGTGTGTGTGTGTGCGTGTGTGTGTGTGTGTGTGCGTACTGTATATGTGTGTGAGACCTTGCTTGGGTGTGTCTGCCTTTGGCTCAGGTGGGTGTTTACTTCCCATGGTGTTTTTACTGTTTGTGTGTAAGGGCAGACAGGATGTGCAATGCTTGTCAGCACGCTCCAGGAGATGAAAGGCCGGTAAGGGTGTGGAAGTAGCCGAGTGCTGTTCAGGTAACAGGTTGTCTTCTCAGAAACCTCTTGAGAATTCAGTCCTGTTGCTTTCAGCATTCCTAGTGTGCCACAAGAGAACACCACTCACCACCCAGCTGCTTCAAAAAATAACTCAACACCTCCTACAAATCTTGGCCTAACTGAGCACCGATAGCATCCAGGTGCTCAACACAGTCTCAAAAGGCAAGAGAAGTTGGGAGCAGCTAGGCTGGTGCTCCTGTTGGTTACACGCTCACCTGTACATTTGAACTGTTATTAGACTGCTGTTATTAGACTTACAAAACTGATTGCATCACCAAAAGTTGACAGATGCAACATGTTGTCAGTTTTAAGAATGTTGCCTACTGCCATGCATATTAATGAGCAATAGTTATTGACAGGACAGCAGTCTGGTTTGGACATGGGGAATGACAAACCAAGAATGCTGTCAATCACTGCAATGCAGTTGGGCAGGTTCTCATTGTTAACGTTAGAACTTACAGCAACCACATCCTTGACAATCTATTTTTAACACAGGTTAACTTATTAGTTTGACTCCATATTGTCAATATACTGTTCAGTCGATGGAATCACTGTAAACAAGGAATTTGGTTTCTCCCAGCATTGAAAAATTAAGTTAAGAATCTAATGGAACTTGTTTTCACTTTACTATCAGTCTGACATCATGTTCATGTTAGCTTATATCTGTATTGAATTTCATTTTCAGTCAAAACAGGAGGGGTTAGCGGTGGCTAGCGGTTGCTAGAAGCTGTTCACTTGTAGCTACATTCATTTGTTTTTTGGCTACTGGGGGCAGCACAAGCTGTGAACACAACACCGACATATCATCACCCTATGAAGTTGATATGGAAAACTTAGCAAACAGTTGTGTAATTATACATTTAGCTGACACAAAGCAACATTAGCATGTTGTGTTTGTGACCACGTGACAAATCTAATATTCACTCTCCTTGTACTTCTGCTTTGCTTTCTGCTAACTCTTGAGGGGAAGATCTGGCTCTATAGCTGCTTAATGCTCCACTGTGTTCACCAAATAGTAGCTAACTTTGTCGATTTGTGCCAGGGGCAGATAATGTTCAGCAGGTTTTTAAAGCTTTTTCACTTAAAACAGCTGTCTGCTCCTACTGGAAACATGCTTGATGAGAGCAGTGAAGGTGAATGAAAACAGTAAAGTTACCCAGCAGAGTCTCTGTATTCTCACTACAAGCAACTTCTTTCACATCACACTTCATTATTTGATCCAATGTTAAGTCATTAATGGGGTGGACAAAATTGTAAATTGAAGGTGTGCACAGTGATTCTGAATTGTTGTTGTTGTTGTTGTTGTTGTTGTTGTTTTAAATAACAGTGATGTTCCACCATCTGTGATTTTCTTTCCAGGAACTTTGTCCACAAGCTTCAGTTTTTACTGGAACTGTTACTGAAGAAATAGTCTCCATGAAAACTGTTATTATCCAGAGTAACAGAGACAACTGTTTGTGAAAGACAGTTTTTCACTTGCCTCCATTGTATGGAGGTTGTGGCAGGTATCTCTGAAACAGAGGCTCATCTCCACACTATAGAACCAAAACTATCTGCATGGCTAGATACCACCAGACGTAAGTGAGAAAATATGTTTTCTCATAATATCTATGTACTGACCGTTTACAATCACTGTAGGGTGAAAAGTGTAAATGTGATCAATGTTGAGAGCAGTCGGAAGTTGTTGTGGAGTGTGTGTGTCTGGAAAAAAATGAGCTCACAGACAGGAAGTATATGCAACATAGTTCAGTGAAACACCAGTGAGAGGAGACACCAACTCAATTAACCCACTGACACACAGGAATTCACCCAACTTTAATTACACTGATTAGCCAACATGTGATCCAGAGGACTGGTAAAGAGCGGTGGTGAGCAGTCATGTTTTCACAACACCAAAAACTGTGACCCTCAGACTGCAAAACAAACATACTGTAAATGGCTCTGAGAAACACATTGATTGAAGAAGTTGGCTGGAAGATTCATTTAATGAATAAATGTAGTCAATTGTAGATAAATTATATGTGGTTGATTGTAAAATGTAGTCAATTGAATTTAGTACAGTGAGTTTAAACATATCCTAATGGATAAACATATCCATTAGGATATGTTTATCCATTAGGCCTTCTGTTGTAAATGTTAATATAGTTGTCAGTAAATAATTTAATAATGTAAAGCATCAGTGTATGATTTTTTAAAAACTATTAATAAAACCATTATGTACAACTTATAAACCCTTTGCAAAGACTGCCTTATTACAAAGTGGCAACTAGCCTATATATATATCGATTTTCCTGATAATACTTTTATTCCAAATTATAAACTTTTAATAAAAAATGATGAATGCAACTTTTACTTGTAATACATATTTTTCATTGTGGTACTGCTTGCTCTAAATATTTCTTCCATGACTCTTAGTAACATCTCTCTGCTGTAACTCTCTTTTAGATCTTTGACATATAAAGTCTGTTTAACACTGTCTTACATGTCCTGTAACATAGGTGACAGAAGGAAATAACATCTGGTATAAACAATAAGTGAATTAAGTATAGCGTAAAGAAAGAATGTATAAAATGAATTGAATTAAATAAGTAAAAAAACAAGATATATAATCAGATACTCTTGAATAAAGGCTTCCAACATATCAACAGGTGTCCACAGGTAGACACACTCCTGACCTGTGACCCTATGGGAAAGGTTAGATGAAATCAAACGTGCTAGAGGGCTGGTGGTGTTTCCTCTGAAAATATTGTGAAATGTTGTGAATGCAGGGTAAGAATTTACTGCAGCTCATCAGTTCGAGCCACAGACATGAACTCAGTCAAGCTGATAACTATCAACCAAACAGATGATCTGCTTTCAGTACTTTGGATTTAATTACCCTTGGTCCTTTTATTTCTTTTCTTCTTTTTCTTTTTCTTTCTTTTTTTTTTTTTTTTTAACAGTGCATGTGGCGCAAAAAATAAATCGTGGATTGAGGGATTTCCATGACCTTGAGTGTAATTATAAGCATCATATTGGCTGTGGGTTTGCAGACTAATGATGGAGAGCTACATCAGCAGTCAGCCGGGCCTGCTGTGCAGCTTTACACAGGTGTGGACCGGACTCTTTGAGACGGTGAGTTGTGCTTGTGGCCAGACGAGACGAGACCTTTAAGTACAGACCTTTGGATTTCTCGGTCACGTGACTCGGTATCTACAACCTGCCTTCTCCCAGCCGGCCGTCCGCTCTCACGATTGAAAAAAAAGGTAAACATTTTCTGCTGCAGCATTAACAGCGTAGTACTAGTTAACAGATTATTAGCGCAGGAGTTGAACCCCTTACTCAACCCTGCGAAAGAGACGAAACGACGGGAAGCGACGGGCGTGTCGCTGCTCCGGAGAGAGAAACGGGGAGTGACAGTGAGGGCACGTCGCTCAGTCAGGCCTTATCTCTGTAATAAACACTGATCACACACGGAGCTCCGCCACAGGCTACCTCCGCCATCAGCGCACTTTTGGCGACATTATTTCCGGATCGAAAGCGATTCATGGTCGCAAAATGCGAGACGAGAGCGATAATAGAGCGACGTGGCGGTCGGATTTGTGAAGATTACAGTCAATAAAGTGCTCTGCACAAGACTGCCTCCTAATCCCTGTGTGAAAGGGATGGGCAGTGAGTGCACCGGCTGAGTCTGACTTTCTGCAAACAAGCTGGGTGGGGAATGGAAGGAGACTCTTCCTTTACCCCACACATGCACATTATGGTCACAGGGTGTAGGCTCACACACTTGCGCTGGATGTCTAACACATTGTCAGATGAAACCAGAGTGTTTACATGAGGTAGTCACTTGGTTGAATGAGTACTTATTTTGCATCTCATCTTTCAATAAACAGTTTTAATTCCGTCCTCTAGAAGCAGCCAGACTTTACTTGCGTCTGACTGTTTTTCCTCCCACTCATTTTTATTTTTTGTTGTCATTTTGTTGCAGGATGGCAGAGGCTCCCATGTCATGTGACTGTTTTGTTTCCTTGCCCCCTGGCTCTCGCGATGACCATGTGATTTTTGGGAAGAACTCGGACCGTCCCCGGGATGAGGTGCAGGAGGTGGTCTCCTACCCTGCAGGATCTCATCCTCCAGGCTCCATGCTGGAGGTGAAACAGCTTTGAGACACCCACAGTACCACACTACTGCCTCTGCTGCTGCTGCTGCTGCTACAGCTGACTGACAGTAGCTATTATGCAGCATTTTAAATTCATACTTGACTGACTGACACTGCATACATCCAGTCTGGTGCACTGCAGAAAATCAATTCAGACATATAAAGTTTCAAATAATATATTTCCTGATACTAATAATACATCGCTATTCATAATAATACGCCTGTCTGACTGCAGTCTGAGCCACAATTGTTAAACATTTACGTGATTTTACAGGACTTCATGCAGAAATCCTGTTAACGGTTAACAAGCATGATGAAATATTTTCTCCTTTTCATTTCTCTTTGTGTTACATTTTCACTAGAATAAATCCACAGCTCATACAGTGTTTGTATTAGTATTAGTGCAATGATGTGATGTTGAGACACAAAGAGGGAATTTTTAACTAAAACGACTGTAACTGTGGCGGATATCTACTTTATTTGACTAACTCAGACAGCTGAAGCCTCGTGTTATCTTCAGATAAACTTTAAAAAACATTTTTGGTCAAAACCAGGACAGTGGATTTTATCTCCCATCACTTACATTGTGAGTGTGTTTGAAGGGATCTTCTAATGTTCAGTATGAACAGGAGGAATGATTACAGCAAGAAAAACCTGTTTCAATGTTCATATGGACACCTGACTGTTGTTGTAAGAGACATGAAAAATCATGAACCTATTGTTTAAGCTTTGCTTTTGAGAAAAAGAATGTAATCTTGGAGCTCAGTGGCAATAATCAGATCAGAGTTACTGAGGATTAAAGGGTTGGTTTAGCAAAATTGCAGAAATAAAATACAATGGAGGTGAATGAAATGTTATGAGTGCTGCTCACAGCATTTAAAAATTTAACAGCAACATCTCTGTCTAGAAACAGCTTCCTGATTACTCTCAATTATCTCTGACCTCAGTGTACATAGTTTTCACTGGAAATACTTTCTACCAAACTAATAATCCCTCTCTGAAAATGTTGTTGATGTTACTGTTGAATTTTTTACATTTACATTTTTTTTAATCCTGTGAGCACCACAAACCAAATTCCATTCACCTCTTTTGTTTTGGGTTTGGAGGCAGACATCTCAAAGACATATAAAACCAAAACTATCTGGATGGTTAAACACCTCGAAAAGTAAGTGAAAAAAATGTTTTTTCTGGTAATTTTGGGTAAACCGACCCTTTAAACTTCATACAACCATCAATGCAGTTTGTCTTCCTAGTATGATACAAATATTCACTTTGAAAATGTCTTACAATGCAATGTGACCTTAGTGTCAACAACAGCATTCTCCTGTCTCTCATTTCTGTTTCATCCATGTTTAATACTTAATGTAACAAATTGATGCATTAATATTGTTTATCTAAGAGAGGCTACATTTGCCGATAGATGCATGGAACCACAAATGTGTCAGTATTTTTAGATATGTCATGTGTTATCCATAGCAACAGGTTTTAATTTTGGCCTTTCAGTGTCACTCAAGTGGACACTTTGTCCTTGAGCAAAAAGCTGTTCAGCATTATATATAACAGGGAATTAATGCAATCTGTTGTCCAGTTACAGTATAAATGTGTCAGTTTACCACACACAGAAAATGTAATTCAGAATTATCTATGCAATGTGACTTTAATATAAACAGCATAGCTTTTTCTCTCTTTCTGTCTCTCACTCTCTGTTTTCATCTTTAGTGCACATACATCCAGATCCCCCAGGTGGAGCAGACCCACGCTGTCATCCTCAGCAAACCTGCATGGATGTGGGGGGCTGAAATGGGAGCCAATGATCAGGGAGTCTGTATTGGGAATGAGGCAGTTTGGACTCGAGAGCCCGTCGTCCCCGGGGAGGCTCTGCTAGGCATGGACCTTGTGCGGTGAGCTCCAAAAGACCTTTAAAAATCGCACGTGCAATCTACAGAACATGGATACTAGACAGCAACATCACCCAATTCTAACAATAAAGAACAAGTAATCTTCCGAGCTGATTGGAGCTGCTATTGACTGCATTTATACAGTGGAAGTATTAAGCTAATCCTCTCAGCCTTTGATCAGAAGGGTGTGTAGATTGTCAGAAGCGTGTTATGACAGGAGTTGTAAGTACTGTTGAAGCGTAGCGCTTATCTGTGCATCTCTGTGTATAAAAATACTCTGCAAGTGTGGAGATTCGCCAGGTGATACAATAGCATTTCCTCAAAAAGACAAGTCAGAAGAGCATGTAAATACTGCCACCAAACTAAACTGCTCTTTAAGGTTTGTGAGGAAAAAAAATAAATAAATGAAAAGATGAAACTAAAATAAAAATAGAAGAATCTTTGCTCAAAGCATCTTGAAGAAAGTGAAACATGTTGAAAGTTCTAAATCCTGTTTACCACTTTACAATTGAGCATACTTAAAAAGATGAATTCTTATATTTGACTTTATTAAATGTCTATAAAAAAACATTAATGCTTTGAAATTATTTATATTTTGTTCAAATGCATGAAAAAAGGACTTTTGGTTTGCATTTAAGTGAAACACTTTAATAACACTAACATACTAACATTTGAAACTTCAGGCTTGTTGTTTTATTGTGCAGTGGAAACTCAGGCTTTACATTTTAAAGTAAACTGGTATTTGTGATGGTCAGGCTGGGGCTGGAGCGTGGCGACAGTGCCTGGGCAGCAGTGACAGTGATCACCGGCCTCCTGGAGCAGCATGGCCAGGGAGGGCAGTGCAGGGAGGATCCGGCGCCCTTTAGCTACCACAACACCTTCCTCCTGGTGGACCGCAACGAGGCCTGGGTCCTGGAAACTGCTGGAAGGCTGTGGGTGGCGCAGAAAGTCACAGGTGAGGCTGGAGGATGCAGTGAAAAAAGCCCTATTCAAACAATTCTTTCTTGAATTTGTTCAGGAGATCATTTCACTGCACCAGTGTCTCACTAAAATAAGCACAAAAACTAGTTTTTTTTCTACTTGTTTTTTTACTTGACTGCTGAAATGAAGCTGCAGAATGAACAACTTCCATCGCTTAGTGTGTGTGTGTATGTGTGTGTGTGTGTTCAGCAGTTTGTGCAGAAAAAACTGAGAGCCTGAGGTTAATTATAAATAATGAGGTCTAATCCAAAAACAGCATCTAGCTATATTCTGCATTGTCAAGATGTTCTTGCTATTAAGTCAAGTCAAGGCAAGTTTATTTATATAACCTAAAATCTCAAGTTTTAAGAGGGCTTTACTATCGACAAAAAAAACTTTATGATGAAACAAAATGAGATAAAGGTCAGGATGAGAAACAGGAGGAGTAGTGGAGTAGTAGAGTTACAATATAGAGAAAAAGAATTACAATACACAAGCAAAAAGTAGAAATGCTACAAAGTACTGGAAATGCAGCTCAATGCAGCTTAAGTTCAGCTCAATAATTAGATTAAAATGCCCCTTGCATTTCCGGAACTCAACAATAACACGTCTCAGAAACGTCTCACGGACTAAAAGCTAAACCTCTCCAAAGTTTAGGTGCTCGGCTGCTTAAATCAGCCTTGAAGAGCAAATCGGCGCTAAAATCCATATGGAATATTTAAATGATTACATGACTCATTTTTGTTCTTTAATGTGGAAAACTAAATAACTAAGTAAATAAAGCCCTTTCAGATGTCTTTATTCCTCAACATGAGACTGCAGCTTATATACATGTGTCATATAATTCAGGGAATCCTGAAGTTGTGGTGAAGAGACTCCCATCATCCATCAGGGTTGGATCAGTCTGTCAAGAGGAGTTAAACCAAACAAGCATGCATGACACAAAACAGGATGTTTCTGACTAACGACTGAGAAATTTCAAACACGTTGCACTGGCAAGCAGGAGACTTGCATCTGCTTTTGAAAGACAGAATGTGCCTTTTCACATGCTAACAGCCGCTTTCTCTTTCCAGAGGGTGTGAAGAACATATCCAACCAGCTGACCATCGGCGCTGACATCTCTGCAGAGCACCCGGAGCTACGGAGCGTGGCCCAGGCTCAGGGCTGGTGGGACGGTGAAGGGGAGTTCAACTTCTCCCAGATCTTCAGCCCGGAGGACCCACCTGCCAGGATGGAGCTGGCCAAAAAGCGCTACAAGGGAGGCACAGAGCTACTCCAGCAGCATGATGGTGAGAGTGGTCAACTCCTACATCTCCCAGAATGCCCTTGGACCCCCGAGGACATGTCTGCCTATGCTACATTCAGTAATAGGGGGAGAAGGCAGTAGTATCATTGACTGGGATAGGATACTTGTAGCAAGAGAGTATCAGTTCTTAATTATTAAAATATATCTTTAAGCTGCAGGGAATTCTGGTCTTTTGAGGCTACTCTCAGTAGAGAAATGGTTGCCTCTTTCTCTTTTATGATTAAGCATTGTTACAAAATTGTGACATGTTTTTTTTGTTTGTTTTGAGAGGATAGCACAAAATCTGTCAGTGTTTATGTGCTTAAAAGCTAAAGAATTTTCTGCTTTAGTTAATTGCAGCTCCACTTGAAATATCATGTAATTTCATATTGTCTGCGTTGTGTAATCTATTCTGGGAGTAAGAAAAAAATAAGAATAAGAAAAATGCACCATCTGACATCAGCATGGGGTAAAAAAGGTAGTTGCATTGTTGCAAGCTGTGTTGTAACATGTTTAGTGTTTTAGGATGGATTTTAACCTTCAATAGTCTGTTGTGGTCAGTCATATATATTCAATGGGGATCTGCATTGACTGTCATCTGCTCTGTGACTCTCCTGTGTTGCCTTTGGTCCCAGGCTCAGTGACAGCAGAGGTGATGATGTCCATTCTGAGGGACAAGCCCAGTGGCATCTGCATGGATTCTGGAGGTTTCTGCACCACAGGAAGCATGGTGTCTGTCCTGCCCAAAGACACCAGCCTGCCCTGCATCCACTTCTTCACTGCCACTCCAGACCCCTCCAGGTGTGACACAGACTACCTTAAGAATTTCTGTAAATTGTAAACATCAGTTAAGGCTATAATAACCCATTTATACCACAACATATTCATATATAGAAACGTAGTTTGTCTATTCTGCTACAGTCTATAGTCAGTCGCTGTAACACAATAGTAATCTATCAGTACCTTTCAAATTGAACATTCAGTTGCAAGGTTTTCGAAACTGATTGATACTATATTTGTGAATGAATGCTGTTCTTGGCGTTCTCTTTTAGAAATTCTCAGAAGTAAGTGAGTCAAAAGGTGAAAACATATAGGTAACACTTTATTTACGGGTCTGTAAATTCCTTCTAATTTCTAAATAATTTACTAGGATTTTTCCAGAAAGAACCACCACACTGCAGATCAGCTGAACATGAAAAAAAATGTGAAATTCGTCTACAGACACACATAAAATTCCATATAAATTCCATAATAAAGGAATGAGGGATAAATATTGACTTGGATTTAAATGGGGCTGTTCTTTCCAGGAAACTTTCAGCAAGTATTAGGAAATAATGGACCTTTAAAATAAAGCGTTACCTATATAGGTTTTAAATGCTGCAGTTTAATGGTGCCAAATGGCTGTTTAGACCGTCTCAGTGCTTATGTCACTGCTTCTTTGGAGTTTTACCCCAGACACTCCTACCAAATGGCAGCAAACACACACTGTATTCTAAATGTAGTTGGCAGCTTTTTCAGCCATATGGTTCTCTGAACTTACTGCATGTGAAACTAATTGACTTAGAGTCTACATTCTCATTAATCCCACATACATTTTTCAAAACATTGCATGCTGTAATTCTAAAACATGTTGCTTAAACAGAGAAACATTGGATATCAATGCAAAAACTTGACTAAATTGAACAGACATTTAAAAGTCATGGAAAAAACTTTAACAAAAATGGTGTATACTATGTACTGTTTGATTGATCGATTGTAACAAACATGGAAAACACAATTCAGTTTTAAAGAGTACTATAAGGTACTTTTTTGTACTGTAGATTAAGCATCATAGAAAAAACATGAATAAGTATACATACATTATAAAGGTGTTGAGACTCCAATGTTCTTTCCCTCCTCATCTCTGCTTTTCCATTCTGCATGTCGATATGAAATTCTGAGTGTTTCTATCTCTCCTGTTTTCCCCCCTGTCAACCCACCGCCATCCCACCCCACCTGTACCCTGGTAGGTCTATATTCAAGCCTTTTATCTTCTCGGAGTGTTCCACCCGAGTGCTGAGGGTGGTCTCTCCACAGTTTGGCCCAGATGACCCTGTCAGGAAGCAGCCTCGCTTTCAGACCCAGGTGGACCGCAGACATGACCTGTACAAGGCCCACCAGGTGGCGCTCAACACCATGGAGACCAACCCGGTGGGCACTGATGGATGACCTAGGTCAATGATAGTCCTGTACAGATCCTGGCAGAGCAGGGAGTTCACATTCATTACATGTACAGCCGAAGCAAAATCACTGTTATTGAGAGTTGAACTTGTTGCTGTGTAAGGATGGTTGCACAGCACAGGACCGACACTCCCACTGCACAGCAACACACAACAGGACCTCACAGTTAGTGCAGACAAGACACATGGCGTGAGTGTAGACTAAACATAAACACACTACAAGTACACATTCAAAGCCAAAGAGCAGGGTTTAGATTTTTAGTGCAATCAGAGACAACATGAAAATGCAGGGAGGTATTAGTACTTCAAAACAATGTATTTAGCTGACTGTCCGGTATGAGATGATGTGTGTTTTTTTGATGTGTGTTAAATATTATTTACGTATAAATTCTATTCTGCATCGGGCTTATTACATAATAATTCTGGTAGTGTGAGGTGAATTCACATTCAAAGGAAAGCCACTGTGCTGTTTGTATGCACAGAGTGAAGGTGAAGTAGCTGTGGCCCAGTTCTATACTACATATTAATTCTGAGCAGGTTTTGAGTTTGTACTGTGTTCATAGTCTAGTCTCTATCTAAAGTTGACTAAAATTGCTAACATTGGCCATCAAAAGCTAGCGGTCATACTAGTCTGTACATAAGACTGTAGCAGCAGAACCCCATAGTGTATGAAATTGATGCTTGTTCAATGCTTGTTCTACTACTTATGAATTCAACTTTTTATTTATAAGAGGAAGAATGTGTTATTTCTTCTTTTAAAAGTGTTGTAGACTTGCTTCAAAATAACTGCAGAACATCACAAGAAGTTCTTTGAAAAAAAAAATCATTATATAAAATGAATTCTTGACTTTGGAAATAGTGGTTTGACAAAGCAATCCTAACTCACGGTCAACTTGTTAGTTTTTTGCAGAGCTTTCACCATATCACAACTTCTTAATCAGTGGATGGACTTTGCCTGGTTGTCATGGGGATGGATCTGTTCACATACAAGCTCAGTAGCTGCTGTAATTTCATTCACAGCACTTTCAGGACAGGTTAGCTTAAAAGTTAAGCATGGAAGTTAATTCGGAGACAGTTGCCTGAGAAAACAGTCTTAACTCAAGCTCCACTTAGGCTTGTTTTTAGAGCTTTTGATAGTGTCACATAGTCTTCATGTATTTTGCTTTCTGGTTGTGACTTTTAATTTGCAGAGACATTCCAAAGTTACGGTTTGGTTGCTGTATAAATGGTGCATGTATTGCATTCCAGCAAAGTGCATTATTTTTCGTATAGCCTACTAGCAGTTGTATGTACTAAACTGTGTTTAGTACATACAATATACTATCAGTATGTTTGAATGGCATTGTGAACTATTTCCTGCTGTTTTGGTGAGCAAATAAGAGTGTGTTGAAACCCAGATTAGCCTTTAGAGGAAAATGAGTGTGATAGCAGGTGTGTAACTGCTGTTAGGTCCCACAGATGTCTGGTTAAATTAGTCTTAGGACTCTTTTCAAAAAGGCCAACAGTAGGATCTGCCTCCTTGTAAAATCCATCTTTATCCTGAGTGAGACTCAACACCGCTTCATAGATTTTATTATTATAAAAGAGAGAAGCAAAACAAGAAAAACTGCAAGATATTTTGAAAATCTTTTAAGCTGTTTATATAGGTCTATTATGCTTGCTTAAGGTATATTGTTATAAAACTGAAGTCTAATAATGATCACACTGAAACATAATAAGAAACATAATTCGCTGATGCTCCTCTTGTATATATAAACCTAATGATCAGAAGTGTGTTTTCAAGTTTTAGAACATGATATTAACACACAAAGGCTTCACCATATCTTAGAATTTAGCCTGGTTTAAGCAAATGTAATCTAAGTACCACTTGACCCAGCTGTTACAGTTGTTTTGACGTTTCTCTGTCTTTCTCTCTCTCTCTCAGGATGAAGGCTTAGTGATCTATGAGATTCTGAGGGACCTGGAGTCGCAGTGTCTGAGCGAGATTTCAGCCATGCTGAGTGGAGAGATCCCCGGAGAGGAACTGGGGGACTTGTTTTTTGATTGCGTGGACACAGAGATTAAGTTCTACCAGTGAGGAGGTGGGAGGCTTCAGGAGTTGTATTTGGTGTGTGTGTGTGTGTGTGTGTGGTTGATAAGTTTCCAGACTGAAACTTAAAGTTATATAGTGATGAATATGCCTGACTATGATAATACAATGAGCCAGAGAGTCAATCATTCCTATGTTATGTTGGCAGATATAAGACACTTGCATAACTTCAGAACACACTGCATGATATAAATGCTGATTCAAACCTAATTTAATCATTATCTTCAAGATCACATTTATCTGTGGAAAAACAGGCTGTGCAGGTGCAGAGAATTTAAATATCTCACCTCCCAAGTGACACACATTTAGGATGATCCCATTTAGTCAAACTTGCTGAAATCTGGACAGACCTCACCATGATTCTGAAGTCTGAGCCGTTTAAAGGCACAAATCTGAAAATTGACAATTGTCACTGTAATTGTAATTAGCTGTTAAATGATAGTTTAACAGTCTTCTTGTGTGTTTTTGGCATAATCCAACAATCTTTTGACAGTACTGCCCCAGATTAAAGCACATTGAAAACACAACATAATGAGAGCCTTTCTCTAGTTAGGTAGTAACAGTTTGTAAGATCAAAAAGTAAAAGCCACTTTAAGAACTTAAGAGAAAGTTGTTATTCTTACAAAAGGTTCCTGGTGTCTCTTGGTATGGTTTTGCCTCTCCAACACTTTTGCTTCCACTCATTCTTCATATGTAAATTTTCTGCCACCTTTACCATAAACGCCTAACATGTATGAAACTGTCCTCTGTTACAGTGCCCTCAGGTGGACATCCCTAGCGCTCGCAGAGTGGCAGGAGAAGACCCTGGGACTGTTAAAAACTCCTCCTCTGAGTGGCCTCCGTCTCACTCACTCAACACACATCCCTAACACCATTCCATCAATAACACAGGCTAAATGTCTAAAATGCACATGTGTTTGGAGCATATTTATCATCTGTATCACCCAGGGAGCAATGACTGCACCTCATTAGTGAGTATAGTGATGTAGACTACACAGGCGCCTATGTAGAGCTGTGTGACGTTGCACATATTCTGTAATTATGGCATTTGTTTAACATTTAATTTGTTCTTGCAAATGAAGGGGTTGTCATTTGATGGCCAGCTGTAGGGAAGGATCTAATAAAGAACGTGTATAGTGTGTCCTGAGTGTGTTGTAAGCTTCTTGGTTGCACTAGTGGCGCGGCAGCAGGGATGGCAATGACATGTCATACAGTCCCTGATCAATCTGTCCAATGATTCTTTTAACTACTGCTCTAAGGAATTGCTATGACATTTTGTACAGACTTTCATATTCCCCAGAAAATTACCTCATGACAACTTTGATGATCCTTTGACTTTTCATTTAGCACCACCAACATGTACATTTTTCCACATGAGAGGATGCCTCAACATCATCTTATCATTAGGGGGTACACACACAGTGTGATAAGCATTATGTACTAAACATAAACATACTAACATAATAAGTTCACTGCTCAAGTAGTGTTAAATTAATTAATTCATTAGATATTCATGACTAAATTACTAAAAATCAAAGTTTCAAATGAAATCAAACAGTTTGGAATAAAGCGTCCATTATTAATTATTAAGGTTTAACACTCAAAAAGTTGAGCTGATGTGCTTCATCAGGACTGTATGGTTTGATCACATTTGCCTGTCAATGTTGCCAACATAAGCAAACAACCCCACTACTGTCAGATGTCACTGATTGTTGTACAGAAAAATGTGACATCACCATTTTCCAGCGGAGCCTAACCCACTTCAAACCAGCGAGAAGAGCTCAGACGAAAAACACAAATACAGAAATCGCTAAAATAACCAGAATTTGTATTACTTTGGTAGAAAATTGTGTGTTCATGTAGGATCCCATCACTCATAGCAGGTAGCTGATTAAATAAAAAAAAAGTTGTCAAGGCCTTTAAGTTGTCACTCCATTTTCATCCACTCAGCAATTTTGTTTTCTCTTGTATAGTGAGAATCACATCAATGAATTATTACAGCATTCACACCTCATATATTGTAGCCTTAATGGGGCAGTAGAAGGCACAAGTCTTGATGGTAGAAATAAATCACATCACGTAAAAATGTTATATCTGTGATCTCAGATGTGATGCAGTGCTGGGCTATTTATTGATGTAATGTTTATAATGTTACATGAAGCTGGATAGTCTGTGGGATTATGGTTTTGTAATATCTGATGCACTGATACTGATATGTGTATTTTCCTGTCTTTTAAAGATGAATGAATTCACAGTTCAGTAATACAACCTTTTGAAATTAACTGCTCCAGGGTGACAATGTACCACCCACATCCACATGATCCAGTGCTTATTGATAGAAACTCTGTGTGTAAATATCCTTTGAAGGTACCAAAAGTCATCCCCCCAAATGCTACCACATTATCATTAATGAGGCATTTGGTCTAAAACGGTTAAAGCCTTAGACTCTGTTATTATTATAGCTAGACAGTGTAACAAAAAAGCAATGATTATGGCAAGGTTCACTATACTACCTATCTGAAATTAAATGTGAAGGAATGCATACTGTAAACTCAGTGATTAGTTAACTTTTTTGAGTAAGGAGTCCAACTACTGGCCACAAGATGATACTTAATGTTGAATGTTGGGACATCTGAGAGAAAAATGATCCTGAAGCAGGATTTACACAATGTGGTGCAGTGTGTTTGTGTGATTTTAAATACCCTTCCTCACACCAAACAGCAGTGAAAAATCACGTGGTGACATAAAAAAAACAGGAACAGCTGCTAGAACGATATTAAAAAGGAGTGTTGGGGCCACATTTAGAGGAAATGTTTGTTTGTTTGTTTGTTTTTTGAGATTACGAGAATAAAGTCATAATATTTCGAAAAAAAGTGGTAATATCAGATGTAAACAGCGGTAGTCTTGCAGTCGACCACTTGCAGCCATTTCCTTTCCTACAAAAAGAGGCAATTTCCTCTAAGTCCGTGTGGTTCTTTCTTCGGAATTGACACAATCGTTCCAAAGTCCTGATACTCATAATAATCTGGTGCTAATGTGCCAAAAGACTAAGTATTTGGTTATTTGTGAAACCTATACTAAAGTACAAGATGCTCCACATTCCTTGTTTTAACGCAGGCGGCAGACTTCTCCTCTGATATTCCCTCCTATATAGCCAATTACATTTTGCTCCAGTCTATCCTCATAAAATTAAAACCTTTTTGTCGTAGAATTACTACTTTATTCTCGTAATATTACTACTTTATTCCCATAATATAACGAATTTTCTCTCGAAATCTCAGACTTTTTTTCCTCTCAGTGTCGCCCTAACACTCATACAATATGACCGCAGCTGTAGGGGATAGTCTGTAAGCCTGACACTCACATTTAAAAAAAAATTGGATGGAATACTTTAAACCAAATCTCTGTCAACCTATAAGTCACCAATAATATGTAATAATAATAATCAGGGGAGCAGGTGTAGATAGTTCACTGCGGGGCAGCAGCATCAGGCTGTTCATACTCCGTCCAGGAGGCGGCGCTGCTTCAAACCTCTTCTTGCAGCCTCGGGGAGTTAGAGAACCAAACAGCCCGGTGAGGCGCACTCACTGCCTGCCAGTAAAGGTTAAAACTCGATTCAAACAACAGTCAGCTGCATGAGAGGCAGCGTTTCAGCGTTTTCTCCTAGTTTCCCCCTTTGAATAGAGTGGAGCCGTTCAACGGAAAAGGTAATGTAACGTTAATGTAACGTTAGGTTGCCAATGCCAAGTGCAGAGTGTTGCTAACTAACTAACGCTAGGTTTAACGTTAAAAAACGGTCCCCTGCAGTTTATATTTCAGTTTAGCTGATTTATCATAACACCTGGCTGAAATAGCGAATTGTGCGTTTGGTATTTTTGTCAAACTAGCTGAATGTTAGCCATCTGCGTATTTTAGGCTACTTCGCCGCCGACCCACTAACAAACACAAGCTAGCCAGCTAGCTAACTAACATAGCGCCAAGCTAGGGCACAATCCACCACTAACGTTTCCACTAGCTAAAGTTCGGTGACAGATCGATCGCAATAAGGTTTTCACTCCACTTCAACACTGTACAGCGGGTGTTTTTACGGAGTAATTAATCTTCAGTTGAATCCAGTGTTTCTATAATCTGCAGCGGTAGCTGGAGTGAAACCTGCACACCTTTAACCAGGGCCCTATGAAATCCGTTATAATTTTTTCCAGATTCCGTTTTATTTTTTCTGAATTCATAATCTTATTTTTGTCCCTTTCACCTGTCACCTTTCCCCTTTACATGACTGAGGAGACAGTCTCCCTTTGGTCGCATAAAACATTAGAATCATATTCATTGGCCAACTATGTTTACACGGAATTTGACTCCGGTTTAGTGGCTCTCAATGCACTTACATACAATGGCAATACAACAATCTTATGTAAACAAAACTGTGAATAGGATACAGACAGTGCAAAGAAGAGTGGATTGTAATTTATAATTGCCTCCATGTGTTACATGATGGTTTCTGACCCGTTCGTGTACAAGTCTGTAGATTTTCAGCCTAGTCAGTGACTATAACAACAGCCTAGCTCATGCTCATTTGGTGAAGATGCACATCCGTGTGATCACTGAAATTTTTAGTTTGGATGTTTGAAAACCTGCAAACTGTGGGTTGTGTTTTTGACACCACTGGCTTAATGGACGGGGTTCATTCCAAGTCATGAAGTACAATAGCAATGCTAGTTTTTTCAGTCCCTTAAATCAACATTGATTTACAGCAAAGATGAATGCATGAATCTTTTGTGATGCTTTTACAGCTCATGAGAGACTAAATGATACTATCATTAACAAGTTCATGTGAGATAAGATGGATAATATCTAAGTGATTCCTGTGAATGATCTGCTTTCTTTCTGAAGTCTTCACCTCTTCATTTAAAGATCATAATTTCCTTTTTGCTGCAGTCTTTGCCATCAGATCAGCTGCAGGAGTCACTGTGAGATGATGCACTCAGACAGGTCTGAGTATGGCCACAGACGGCAGCATGGTGACAGAGGCACGAGGCAGTGGGATGACTACAATGGCAGATGGGAAGAAAGACGTGAACCTCGCAGAGATATACCACGGGATTCCTATCATAACTATGGTGGGGATGGACACAGTAGCTCAGAGAGGACAAGCAGAAGTAGAGAGTACAGTGACTCACCTAAGATGCTGCACAGTAAAGACTCATTGAACAGAGAGAGGAGTAGAAAGAGCCCAGTGAGGAGACGCATGTCTTCACCTGATTGGAGTGTCTCTGAAAAGAAAAGGCAAAGGTTTACAGAGGATGACTATGATAATTACAGATACAGGCGAGAGCCTGAAGATAAAATGTACAGACAGTCACCAGACGGTTTTTCACGCATACATGTACCCAAGGATTTTAAACATACACTACAACAGGAAGAGGATTTCAAACACAGGAAAACACCTCAAGATTCCAGAAACAGGCATCGACATGAAGAGTTTACATACAAGCAACAACATGATGATTTAACCTACAGACGATCGTCTGGATATTACAGAGATAGAGATGGTCAAGAAAGGAGCCGGGGCTGGTCACAAGAAAGGACACAATCACAAGATTGCTCTATAAAGGTATGTCACAATAAAGGTTATCTGTGAGTGTTAGGATCGTAACAGTATATTTTTGTCTATAAAAAAGTCCTGATGTGGTTTACCTTATGTGTCTGCTGTATTATATTTATTCATAGCATATTTCTCCATATTGAACAGAGTTATGCCAAACCTAGAGAGAGGAATGACAGCCCCTCCACAGATCATAACGATTATCGTCAAAATGGAACAAGATTTCCATTGAATGGATCTAGTGGACAGGTGGGTTTATTTTTCAGGTGGCATTTTTCACATTGCAAAATGCATCTTTCATTTAAAATGTGTATTTCTTGGCAATAAATCAAACCTACATTGCTTCTCTAATTTCGGTCTAGGGTTAGTGTGTACATATGCACTGTAAGGTGTAATCAAAATATAATTTAACTAAATATTGGATCAAACTTAATATTGGCACATATCTGACTTTCGGAAGGCTTTTGGGCTCATATAATGGGATTGAGACATTCTCGTCATCAATGGATAGTCAAACAAAAATATTACAATCCACTTAACGAAATACTTTATCTTTTAATGCTTCTTCTGTGAGGTGTTTTTATGTTACCACCTTTGATGCCTCCAGTGTAGGTGTTTAGTATCACTACAACATAAGATGGAAGTGTCTTGTATTATCAGGCCACATTGTATGTTCATAATATACCCAAAATAATCATGTTTGCATTTTTAGATTTACTTGGTGATAGACGGTGACAATGGGAAGGTTTACACTAGAAACAGCCTTCCTTTCCTTTCTTAAACATCCTCAATAACATCTACTGGTGGCAGGAAAATGTAGTTATTGTGGTCTCCACATGATTTCTGCAGCTCCGACGTTACATGTTTGATGAGGTGCTCATCAGTTCCAGCTGAACATCCTGTGAAACTACAAACGTGACCTTCGCACTACCCTGACACCAAAAAAAAAATCCAGCTCGAGGATTTTTTTGATTTGGTAATATTACTGAAAGGTTACTGGCCAGCTTCCCCACAGCAGCTTTACAGAGAAACAACTGTAACACCCCAGCAAATATAAACACTATATTCTTCTAAAAGAATCCCATTTTTCCACAAATAAAATTAGAAAGGGTCTGAATTCACTCAGACAGAAAGTGCTGTTGAATATGAATATAATAGAATTTGGATTGTTGAGAGATTTTTTTTGTTTGATAGCTACAAATTTCTCACTGGTTGTTCCGTAATACTACAAATTCATCTGTCAAACAAAGAGTGCAGATGAAAGTACGATAAACTGGTTGCTTCTGTGTGTTTCCCATCAGTCTTTTGAGCATGATGTCACCTACCAAAGTCCTGCTGTTCCTGAGGAGAAGAAGTCAACCAATGGTTTCCAGCGTTTCCTCGATGTGCTCAACAAAGGCGTGAATGTTGATGTTCTCACCAAGATAGTGACTCGGGCCCCTACAGGAGTGGAGGATCAACCATGTTCTCCAGCTTCTTTGCTGAGTGCAGTAGATCGTCCGCAGTCTCCCAGTTGTTCTGAGGGGCAACAGGGTGGCCAACAATATTCCCAGAACTGGAGTGAAAGCACGGAATCCCACAGACTGGCTTCTCCACAGCAGCGACACAGGTCCTTCAGCCCAAAGGGGGGCTCTCTGTCTGATGAAAAGCCTCGGCAAAGGAGTGACGGAGGACAAAGTTATTTCAGCTCTAACAGTAGATCCAGGTCGCCTTCGGTGGTGGAAAAGATAACACTGACACCTGAAGATGAGCACAAGCACAGGCAAATGCAGGATGTTTTGCAGGCCATTGGTATGGATTTAGGATTTGAGGAACTGGGTCAAATGTCACATCGGATCCAGGAGCGCTTATATGGGAAGAAGGATAGTGATTTGGGCCGCCATCGTAAAGGAAGTAGGGAAAGAGAAACAAGGCCAGCATTCTCTCCAAAGCGTCAAAGTAGATCATCACCATCAAGCAGATCTAGTTTTAGCCCTTTAACTCAGGACTATTCTCTGAAAAAAGACTCGTACAGTGCCCAGAGTGATGTAACAGAGGTACATCAATTACAGATGCATCAAGCTGTTGAATATGCTCAGCAGAGCAGCAGTAGCTCTTTACAGGACAGTGAGAAATGTGAAACTAACTCCCTGGAAAGCACTGTTGCATTTCAAACATTTTCTCCAAATGCCACCCACACTGTATCAGAACCACCTCCTACACCAGTGATGCCGACGTACTCTCCAGTGAACTATTCACCGCTGCTGTACCCACCTCTACCGCCAGCTCTGCCTCCTAACTTGCCCCATGTTGGTCCCAGGTTTCTCTTGCCTCACTTGCCTCCCTTCCTCCCTTACCCCTGTGTCCCACCTTTGAACATCCATCCAGCAGTACTTTCTCAAACAAGGCAACTCCTCCCACAACAACTTAGTAGTCACCAGCCACAGTATTTTAACTTACCAGATGTAAATCCAATCCAGCCTCTGAGCACCACACAAAAGTCAAAAACACAGTCAAGGCCTCGCTGTTTGCAGGTTATTGAAACAAAACAACCCGGATGAAGACCATAGTATAGGATGAAATAAGACATCAAAAACAAGATGAAAACACAGAAAATAAAACTGTAGTTGACTACAAGTTAAATAACAAACCTCCAGGTGATGATGGGGTCCTAAAATAAAAAAACAACACATCACTGTTTGTTCAGCCAGTCTGCTGCTGTACACATAGCACGTCATGCTAAATAAAAACACTGAAACAGTGCAGAAACGTTTAATGATTTCTCAGAATGTTCTCTTAATTTGCTTCAACATACATAATCTTTTTGGTTGTAATTATCTGTGACCACAGAGGTCTCTTTGTAGGATACAGGCCTTTATCCAGATAAAATGGCACCATAGTCCAGCATTGAGTCCTCCACAAGGTTTTGGCTGACCTATGACTACAAACAGCCTCCTTGTTATATTCAGGTTGATACATTTTCTTTTTGTGCAATTGTGTTTATTTGTATTGTACAATAATAAACAATGTCTTAAATAAATCTCAATCAGACTAATAACCAAAACTATCCAATTATTGACATATATGTATTTTACTTCACAAATGTCAAAATTGGATTTGATAAATTTCATTTCAGCACGGTATCACACCTCAGAGAGATGAATGCAGATTCTGCAGATTCCTTGCTGCTGTGAAAAGCTGCTGAAAGGGTTTAGACTTTAGCCTTTTTGATGATTTAAAGCCATAACTTAGCCTGTTACGATCAAGAGCATGATGCCTGTAAAAATCTGCCAGCGGTTGAAATAAATCACATGGTACTACCATAGACTGTATAAAAATACTACAGTGCACCGGGAGGTCAGCCTGAGGAGGTGCATCACTCTTTAAAAAGCGTGAAGCTGAAAATAACTTGTAAATGTGTTTCTCACTGGATGCAAAATCAGGTACTGCTTCAACCAGTAGAGCTCAAATGACCTGGAAAATGTGTTAACTTTTAAAAAATATAATAACCTCATTTGGTTGCAGGTAATAGCACAAATCTATTGTTCAATGGTTAATGCTTAATTTATAAAAATGCAAATTTTAAGTCTGTCTTAATAGTCAGGTGTTCAAATGAACACTGAAACAGATTTTGTTTGTTTTTGCTGTGATCATTCCTCCTGTTCATACTGACCATTAGAAAATCCCTTCATTATGCACTAACAGTGTAAGTGATGGGGGGCCAAAATCCACAGTCCTCCTCCTGTGCAAAAATGTATTTATTAGTTTATCTGAAGCTAATATGAAGCTTCAGTGTCCAAATGAGTCAAATCCAGTAGATATCTTTCAATGTTACAGAATTTTTAGTCCCAAAGACTTTTTGTTACTATACTTCCACCGCAGCTAAACAGGGAAACACTGTCTGAGGAAACACAAAGAGGGAAGCCAATATGACTAACTCAGACCGCTGAAGCCTCATATAAGCGTCACATCAACTGTTAAAAGCATTTTTGCACAAAATGACCGTGTGGACACACTGTGGACTGTTGTTTTAAGACAGACTTGAACATTTGTGAAACTATCCTTTAACAATGACAGCCTGCCATTGACTGACCTGTCCATGGCCAAAAGAGTGAAACACATGAATCTTTACATTTTTCTCAAAAAATAAACCAAAATTTTCTCATGTAGAAATGAGTAGAACAAGTCAACACCTTTAATCATGGCATAGTGGGTGTTATGATCATACATCCATGTACACAACACAAAACTATATTTATTCCTGTAGTGTTGGTTCTCTTTCCAAGGAGTTGGAGCAGCATGAACAGAGGATAAGTGATTTTGAAAGGTTTGCCGGATTTGTAACAACTCTGTGAATGTAGAAATCATGGCAGGGTATTTAGATGATAATTGGGATTATGTGGAATAGACAACTGCCAGAAAAGGAAGAAGAAGACTAACTTTGAAAAATGAAGTTCAAGTGAGGACGTCAAAAGGGCCTCAAGCAGTAGGCCTACAATTAATGTAGTGTCAAGAAATAGCACAGATCAAAATAATGAGGGGAAAGTGATTGAGTTGAACAAAGATGATAGTCAATTCAATCCAATAAAAGTCAGTTGAGAAGGAGATTGGAAAGGTGAAGTCTGCAGAGTAATTGAACAACAGAAGACTACCAATATTTGCAAAGGATGAAGAACAACAGAAAACAACAAGACAATGATTAATGGATAAAAAGTCAAGTCATATTCCAGGTGCAGTTGCCAAAATAAGGGGTGTAATATCTGGTGTTTCACTATCGATATCCATTGTGTCAGACAAGACATTGTGTCAGAACTTGGAGAGAAAGGAGTTAAAGTTGCTGAAGCTAAAAGGCTTTTCAAGGCTGTGTTGTACAAAAGCAAGTAAGATAAGTACAAAGATACAAAGTTATGAACCAGGTTTCATATGCTGAGTCAAATACATAAAGTAAGAGAATCTCCCACAGTAAGGAGAGCAAACACTGTGAGAATCATGTTCACATAAGTGTAAAGTAAAGGAGGGGACTTTACTTGTAGATAGAGATCACTTTGTTGCATTTATCTGCACAGCGGCTTACATAGCTCTCCAACAAGAAGATGGGAGGGCAAGAATTGATACAAATGTTGATGCAGCAAGGAACTATTTATGAATCTCAGGCACTGAGAGAGAGATAGAATGTATGAAATGCTCAATCCACTGAACTGTGATGATGCCTTTGAAAGTAGATATGTATATCATAATGGTAATCCACATTCATCAGTGGAATGCTAGAAGTTTAATTGCAAATGGTCAAGAGTTTAAAAAGTATATTCATGAACTGTTTAGATGTCAGTTGTGTTCAAGAAACCTGATTTAAACCACGCTTAGACTTCATAATACCAGGATGTACTTCAGTGAGATGTGATAGAAACATTAAACAAGGCGATATTAAGCTGGTTAACTTTTATAATCCATGCCAGTCACTATCTATGGAAATGTTCCATGAAATAGCAGTTGAGAATAGTCAAAGTGAAACATTGTGTGAAGACTTTAATGCTCACAACAATTTAAGAGGAAGCAGTTATACAGATAAAAAGTGATTGAAGACCTGATAGATGACAGATTGTTGGTTTGTTTGATTAATGGAAGTGATACAAGGATGAACATAATAAGAAATGTGATCATAAGCTTAGATTTTACACTAGTGAGTGCTCATTTAGCAAGAACTAGTGAATGGAAAGTCTCAAACATCTCCACAATTGGTAGTGATCACTTCCCAAATTTATGCTCTTTAGATATAAAGGCATTTTCAGAAAAAAAGGTAATTCTCACAGTAGATGGTGCTTTCCTAAAGCGAAATGGGATGAATTTAAGGACTACTGTGCAGGATTAGGAAGGAATATAAATATGGGAGGTAATATAGATGAATACACAGATACATTATATATTATATATTATATAACATTATATGTTGTTTACACAGAAGAAAGCACCAATTAACATAGACTTATTTCTCTATGGCAGCAGAAATCATTGCAATCATTTTTGGCCTTCAGTGGATAGAGCATGTACAGCCATTTGCTCAGATTCAGCAGCAGCTCTCAGAGGTTTGTCATCAAGGCAAACAGTCAGAGTAGATCTCATGATATAAATTCGCATTATGCTTTTAAGACTGCAAAAGATGAGTATAGAAATGCAGTTCTGTTGGGTCACTGCTCATATGGGTGGTAATGGTAATGAACAAGCAGATAAATTTGCAAAGAGGGCTCTTAAAGTATATGAGTGATAAAAGTGCTTATGGTCGGGGAAAGGAAAAATCATTAATTTAAAGTTCAAAATCACTACTGAGCATACAAAGAAAAAGAAGCAGTAACTTACTCCGTCCAGCAGGGGGCACTAACAGCGGTCTGCTCTCTGTGTTCTGCAGCTCAAGCTATGTTTTTATCATTAACGGTGGTCCTCACCTGCTGCTGAAGCTTATTGAAGCTCGATTTTGTTATTTGATTAGCCAAGAAGTCAGACTGATAATATCCTAAAAATATATTTCTTCCCGCAATGCGTCAGAGGAAGGAGTCGTTTGACCAGCTGTAATAGGTAAACAGTCTCGGCAGCTATCAAGCTAATGTTCATTTAGCTAATTTATGTGAAATAGGATTTAACGTTTGGTCACTTTTATCAGTGTTGATGTCCATAAGGTCCACAGTTTGACAAATTACTAATATTATACCATGTTACAATTTCGTTGAGGTAGAGTTAGTCAGATGTGTCGTAGTCTCTAGTCTTTGGTTTTCCTCAGTCAAGATTTAAGCTGAAGTTCATGTCTGTTCATGAAAAACTCGTGTTGAAAGTAGCTAAGGTTTGGTTGGGTCCAAGAGGCATTAGACATAATGTTCTGTTAATTACGGAGGTAATCTCATATTGTCAGTAAAGAACATTGTTCCTACCACAGGTCTGTGCCTATTAACCCTATTAACCCTCAAGCATGTCTCCACACTGTTTCTGCTTCACAGAGCCTGTAACAGACTTCCTAAACTGTAAGAGAGGCTGGCTACAGGATGAATCCACTTGATTGGGAAGATGCTCTCCAAAGACTGCCGAGAAGTCTGGACTCAAATCACCAGAGTGGTGTTAATAAAAGCACTGAAAGAGCCTCTAGGAACACTTACTGCCAGTACTCGAGACACACAGTTGACGAAGCACATAGCAGCATGGGAGTGAATGTGGGAAGGATGAAACTCAGTCCTCCCTCCCATAACTTTTACAATAAGGAGTCAGAAGTTGAGGACCCGGATGGAGAATCACTGGAGATGGATGAGGAGGATCCAGAGCTGGCAAGAAAGAGGAAAGAGCTTAGAGAGCTGGAGGAGAAAATAATGCGCAAGAAAGTTGCCATTGCTCTGAAAACAGTTGAACCAATTGTGAATAAGACAATGTCACCTGGTTTTTCCTACAATGAACAGTCAGCTACTTGCAAAAGTGCCATGCTTAGAGACAGAGTGAATGTAATTTTGCAGCAACGACACTCTCTCAGCTTTCTGACAAAGGTGAGTAGTAGACTGAGTGATCAGATAATCAGTCGGTTGGTACAGACCGTTGGCTTACTTTGAGAAAATAGTCTGTTATATTTGTACCAATAGAAGATGTTTAAAGTGTACGCAAAATGTACTACATGCTTTTCAGCTTGCAGAAGCCAGTTGTTTTCCCGACAATACACTGTATACTGTATTGCTTCCTCTTTTGCTGCACCGGTCCAGTCAGCACAAGAGGGCATAAACTCATCCAGCGTGAGGGAAGGTGGTGTGCTGCTGGAAGATCATCCCCTGAAGCTCAGAGTGAAAGCACTGATGAGGCAGAGGTGTAGTGACCCCTGTGTATCGCCAACAAACAACAAGGTTTGTAATACATTTGTTTAATAAACACCCACTACAACTTGAAATAATTTCTTGGCTGCCATACAAAGGTTTGTTGTGTAGTACAGTACAAGTTACATATTTTAACTGAGTAACATCATGATTAAAAATCTATATTTTGGAACTACATTAGTTTTATTACACTTTGTAGAAAATTGCCATCACTGTCACATTATATTTTATAATCATGTAAGTAAAACTTTGTGTTTTCTATACCAATAAAGAAAAATACACAAAATGACACATCAAATAAGTGTTTTGCATTTAAGTTGGTTGAAACTAAAATTGGACCAGTGATCAAATATATCCATCTATCTATTTTTTTATACCCAAGCATGCATTGGATGAGAAACAGGGTGCACCCTTGGAAGGTTGTTACAGGGTTAATACAAAGACAACCATACACACTTGCATGTCTTTGGACAAATTTGGCATGAAATTTATTTGGAAACACCCATTTAGATAAACACGATTTCACCTTGTTCCAAGTTAAAACACAAATAGACATTGACATACATGCTAAATATCAAGATCTGTCACAGATACCTGAAAGCATACATTAGTTTGAAAATTCCATTTTTATTAACCTAGTAAAACTCAAGAAAAATGATAGGACAATGATTGACAGACATGATAAAACAATGATATATATATATATATATATATATATATATATATATATATATATATATATTACATTTTGAGAAAATACTATACTATCATTGCAATGTTAGCTGTTTTCAAAATTACCCACTACATAAAAAATATGCTTCAGTAACTCCATTGTTGAGGTTTTGTGTGATACTAGACAGATTAATTGGTGGGCCGATACCTTGGCCAGTATAAGCATATTGCAAATATATTGTTATTGTCCTTTAAAAGGAAAGTTGCCCAGAAAATGTCTTAATAGGAACTAACTACAAAATGGAGGGGAGAAAAACTAAGGAAAAGCTTTGTGATACTAGATTATAGGGTCAGTTTTTTTCTCTTTTTTTTATTTTTAATTTTTTTTTTTATTTTAAACAACATTTTAAGTTTATTATACAAGCATATGGAACAGAGAACATGAGCTCAAACATCAGAGACAGGTAAACATGTACAGTTCATTACACAGGGATTTCAGAATTGATGCCTAATGTAAGACAGAGAGAGAAAAAAACTCTAATCAGTATCTATTGCCTGTGAGTAACACTCCCATTTCCTCCAGTCCCCCTTGTCTCTCTGTCGTTGAAGGGTCTAAGTCATCTTTTCCATGGAACGTATATAATTGACAATTCCTGTGAAAAGGTCCTCAGTAGGGGGATTTCTCTGAAGCCAGCATTTGGTGACAGCTTTTTTACATGCAACCTAAAATCTTCAGAAGGTAGACATCACCTTTTCATAAGCCTTCAGGAGTATCTCCCAAGATACAGAGAGAGAAATGACACATCTGTATTAAGGCACAGGATCCTAGCAAGGGTGCTGAGTCCCAGTTAATTTGAATTTTTGCTTTGGTGTTATAAAGAACCAAATATGATATATGAATATGTTAATTAATAGTGTCTTTATGCATTGTATAAATCCTTTACTGAACCCAAATCTACCCATTACTTGGTATAGGAATTCCCTGCCAACAGAGTCAAAAGAAGGATTGCACTGTTTTTTCCTTTGTCAATGTAATCAATAACATGGATTAATATATTATCATGGGTTAGCCTGTTTCTTATAAACCCAGTTTGAGTTTGATGTTGGGGGCTCCCATCATGGTGTGACTGAAACAGGTTTTAAGTAGTGGGAGCAATGATTCCCTCATCGACTTGTACCATTCTGGTGGATATCCATCAGTACCTGGTGATTTACCTGCCTTAAGGGCTGAAATTGCTTTATCTATTTCCTCATTTGAGATTTCAGAGGTGAGTTTGTCTTTGTGCTCTTTGCCAAGAGAGCAGGGCTCTAATGAATTTAAGAACTGTACAATTTTTGTTCACTAGCTTTCTCTGGTAAGGTGTATAATGATTTGTAATATGTTTCGAATGATTTCTGTATTCCTTCTAGTTGGTTGTTTTATTTGTTTCTAACTTTATAAATTGAGATTTCTGCTTGTTCTGGCTTTCTATGTTGCTTTCAAATAAAGCCAGTCAGACGCCATACAAGACTTCCAACAAACACATTTTATCTTCTTACCGTGAGATGATTTTGCTTGTAGGTCTCTGATTGTACAGATGAGTTGAATGGATGTTTGAATATGTTATGTAAATGTGTATCTATGGTGGCCTTAAGTCAAGTTCAAATCAAAGTGGCCTAACGTAGGTTAAGGAAAATCATTTATATTAATTCAAAGTATCAAAACACCAAACGGTAATAAAAGATAATCAACAACTTAGAAGTGTGCAGTTGAAAGCCTGTTTCTCTGCAGCATCACTTTCCTGTGTTGCACCTAGTTCAATCAACCTCTTGCTGCACTGCACGTACACTACATCATTGGCTAGTATCAGTCTCAGCCAATCAACTATGGCCAAAATATGCTCAAAAAACGGCTCCAACACTGCTTGTTGCATGCAGAGCATCCAGGCTAACAGTTTTGCCGCTTTTGGACCAGCGTCATAGTACCTCTGTTTCACAAATCTCATTTTCCTCTCAACTTCCTCATTGTGGATTTTATCTATTTCTTGTTTAATAGAGGTCAGTTTTAAATATAGTGCCGAGAGGTCCCTCTGACCTATTCTACAGTCCCTGATTCTGTGCTGGTCATTACTGAGCATGAGGAAGTAGTCAACTCTTGAATGGATGTTACGACAAGTGAAATCTAAGTCTTGCCTTACATCAGTTAGGCCCAAGTCTTGCAGTATATTAAGACCTCTTTTTCCTTATTTTGTTGGTTGTGTATAATGCAGGGTTCAGTAGTATATCTAGATCACCTGCACATATAAGAGTGCTGTATGTTTCAGATGCTATTAAATCAAATATCTTCTTTAAAAAAAAGGCTTTATTTTTCCTAGGAGGGGGGCATATATGTTTAAAAAGTGACTTCCTTATGTTCAAGTTTGCCCTTGACCAGAACATATCTGCTATCTTTGTCCTTTATTTCAGAGATTATTTTGAAACTGACTGAATTTGGTACAGTATAAATGTTGCAACTCCCCTTTTCTTTCCTGATTTATGTGAGGAAAAGAAAGTGTTACGGAAACCCAGTTTTTTAAGCTTCCCATGTTCAGCACAAGATAGATCAGTAGAGTTTCTTGCCGGAATGCTATATTAATTTTCTCCCTTTTCAATCTAGCCAACCATTTTGCTCCTTTTGATGGGATTGTTTAGCCTGTTTACATTTAGGGATAAAATACTATAATACTGAAAAGGCATTTCTCTTTCCCAGACAACCTTCCTGTACCTGTAACATCTAAGGCTCTTGAAATAACAGCTTAGATAGAGAAAAGCAAGTAGACACCAGTAACTACTATACAATTGTTAGTTTCAATCAGGACTTCCACCCAAGAGGAATCATTGTCTCCTCTAACGATAGTTAGGGGGATTGGCCACAAAGTGGGGCCCCTCGTTAACAAATTCAAAAGATAAACAAAAAGCAGGTGAGTACTTACAGACCCCGAAAGGATGTTATGGCACATAGTCTGCATTGTTTGTATCGGCCCATAGTTACAACAAAGAGTTTCATGGAGGTTGTTTTAACCTTATAATGTCCATTGTCAGTTCATACTCTCTTTCATATTAGGAAAAGTGTTAATAAAATATCCCTGGCCTCAACTTCACAAAGTGAAGTCATTTAGCAGCACAACTTACAGTTAGACCTCTTTCAAGGCACCAAGGGGAATAAATAACAGTCAGACCTCCTCTGCCATGTTGTCTCGGTTCATCCTCTGAAATCCCTAAAGTTTCTACTGTACGACTGCTGACGGTCTTACTCACCTAGATGGGACCCACCAAAAAGCCTTGTTTGGCCAAATCCTCTGTTGCTTTGAAGGCGTTGTTGTAGTTGGTGGTACCAGAGTTAAGGTGTACATGCATCTTGGTTAGCAGAGTTTGGAAGTGGATTTTGTTTTCCTTAAGCACTTTCTTGATCAGAGTGTACTCCTTTCTCTTCTGTTGCACCTCCTCAGCATAGTCATGGTCAAAATACACTCTCTTGTCTTGCACGTAAATTTTCTTCTTCCAGGCAGTGTTCATGACTTTCTCCTTAGTTGTAAACTGCAAGAACCAAACCGCAATTGAAAGCGGTGATATACCAGCTGACAGTTTGGGGACCTTTAATCTAATATAGACTGAGAGAGTCTTCCTGTTCTGTCTTAAGTCCTCGACGAACAGATACGTGGAGATGCCTTCAGCATTTTCTGGGACTCCTTATTTACAAATGTTGTTCCCGGAGTTAGCCTCCAGGTCTGACAGTTTATCCTGCAGTGCTTGTTGGTTGTTGAGTAGTTAAAGTGTCTTTAACTCCGATATCCCACTTTTCTGTTCCTGCCATGCTTCTCTCCACTTCCCCAGGTGTTGGGTGGTTTCTTTGATTTGGCCAGTGGCGTCTTGTATTTTCTGGTTGATTTCGGTAGTCAGGTCATCGAGCTGTGCTCTTATATCATGTCGAAAGCTAGCTGGAAATTTTTTATAGTTCTTTTTTCATATCTGACTTCAAATTGCTCATCCCTTTAGCCATGAATTCACTCACCACTTTATAAATAGAGCAGAGTGTAGCTGTTGAGCCCCCTTTGTCTTCAGAGTCACTATTTTCCCCTGAGCTGACATTGCTAATGGTAGCTCTTCTTTTTCAGTTTCCCTCTCTATGACACTCCTTAATCCTATTTAATCCTGTTTATTTTCCTTTCAGTTTGAATCTGATTTAGAGAACTAAAGAACTGGAATTTAGGGGTTTTATTTGGCCAATACCTGAGCTCTTATGCTGTCATGCTGTATCTCGTGCCACCAGAAGTCCACAGGGTCAGGTTTGGTTTATGAGTAAAAATTAGGAATTTATTTTCGTCTAAGAAACTTTTAACCTGTCTTTTAAATCTGTTCTTAACTTATAGCTTATAATAAATTAATTTGTTTTTAACCTCAGTTTCTGTCTGCATGTTGTTTTGGGTCAGCACACAGTAGAAATTATTGGATTTTTCGTTAAAGTAACTCCACACCTGTAGCAAATTTTGCTTTTTTAAATTTTTTGCTCTTTTAATAAGTGCTGTGTGGTTTACCACAGCCTCATGTAACCTTACACATAATACCAACAGTAACAATAATAATGATAATAATACAGTAATAATGATATTCATGAAAAAAGAGCTCGAGTGTTGGTATCGGCAGATATCCAAATTCAGGTATCGAAATCAGAAAAAGAGGATCGTTGCATCTCCAGTAGGAACTAACTAGGAAATGGAGTAAAACAAAACAATGGAAAAGCTTTGTAATACTAGTTTAGAGGATCAGGATTGGTTTGTGAGTAAAAATTAGGAAATAAAATGGAGCACAACACGCAGGGAAATTGGTTAGATAAAGAACTACAAATTGATGTAATTAAGCTAAACAACACTTTTTGCATCAGCAGTTCAGTTAACACACAGGATGTAGTGAGTTCTGGATCTGATGAGTGTTTATGACAACAGCTTAGCACTACATCTGTATCTGTTCATAGCACTTACCCTGTGTCTTACATGTATTAGACAAGTTGAATGTAATGTTGTGTCTGCCCTCTGGTCAGGATATGGTACATTTTCAACTCAGGCTGGTACATCATAATGACACAAATCATAACCTACCTGAAAAATATAATTAAAATACGCACAAGCCTGAAAAGAATGATGGTGTAACCCTGGTGTCTGGTCAGGTTGCTAATCTTTTAACAATAAATGACATTTCTGTATATCTGACCTCTGCCAGGTCCCTGATGTCACACCGCTTCCTCCCAGCCAAAGTGTTACTTCACCAGCCCAGGAGGAGAGCAGCGTCAACGAGGGCTTTCAGCGCTTCCTCAGTGTGCTCAACAAAGGAGTGGACATCGACTTGCTCAGTAAGATTGTCAACGATGACAGTGAGGGCCTTCCTTTAGGTGAGGAACTCCAGAACATTCAGAGTCCTGTTGTGGAGAGCAAGTCACATCTTCCCTTTAGGAGCGAGAGCCAGCAATCCAACAGGGGAGCCCCGCTGCCCGGCTGCAGTCGGACTAACAGTGGAGAGCAGAGGACTGACCCGCCGAGTGGAGAACAACCCCACAATGAGAGCCACTCACTGCCTGATGAGGAGAAGAAAGATAGAGGAGACCGCTTTTTTGGCTCGAGTAGTCAATCAAAGTCTCCCCCAGCAGTGAAGAAGAACACGAAAGAAGAAAATGTAAAACCAAAGGCAGATGAGCAGCATGAACAACTCCAGAACATTCTTAAAACTCTTGGGTTGAGCCTGGAAGTGGAAGAGATGAGCAAACTAGCAGACCGGACTCAGGAGAGGCTGTACGGTAAGAAGCACGAAGGCAGACAGAAGGCTGACAGCAGAGAGGAGCAGGAGAGTCAGCCAAGGGGCTCCCACAGACATTACAGCAAGTCCTCCTCTTCTTCCTCCTCCTCCTCCTCCTCCTCCTCTTCCTCCTCAAGGTCAACCTCTAGATGCTTTAGTCCCAGCCCCTCTCGCCATCAACGCTCCCACAGTAGGGACCTCAGCCATAGCCGAGAACGAGGCAGAGTGTCTGAACGCAGCCGCTCGAGAGACAGACACAGAGATGTAGTTACTTGTCAAGATGGCAGCCAGGACAGCAAAGAAGCACAGAGGCACATGGACAAAGACAGTAAACATTTCAAAGAAACTTCTTCTTTTCAACATCCATATCCACAAACCCAAATTTATCCCTCCCACCAACCTCCTGCTTTCTCTGCATTTCCAGATTACAGTTTGGCTCAGTACTCTCAGCACACTGTCTACCACAATGGCTCTTACAGTGGTGCCACAAATTCTTACTGGACATATTCTCAGGATGCCATTCCTTCTCCCCTTCATCCCAGCGGGCATCCTTATCCACAGAACACCTACCATCACTTCCCTGGCCCTGTAATGGCACCTAACATGGTTTACCCTCATTACCGTCCTTTTGAAGACATAAACTTACTGGGGAATCCAGACCTGTCTAAGAGTGAAGGCCAGATTGGATCATCTTCTGGCCTCCGCTGCCTCCAGGTCATCAGTACTAAGCAGTCAAACAATCAGAGCTGTCTAAAGCAACTCACAAAGGGCCGTAAGAGGAAAGGGAAGTACGAAACTCATTACCATCCTTTTGAAGACATAAACTTACTCGTGAATCCAGACCTGTCTAAGAGTGAAGGCCAGATTGGATCATCCTCTGGCCTTCGATGCCTCCAGGTCATCAGTATAAAACAGACAAAGACGCAAACCAAGAAGAGGGCAAAGTACGAAAAATGGTTGGCAAATAAAAAAGAACAGATAAAGAAAAATAAACTGCAAAAACTGGCAGCAAAACAGAGTGAAGAATCTGTGAAGAGGGTGGAGGATCCACAGGGTAAGAAAGAGGACTCAGAAGCCGAGCAGTCAGAGGAGGAAAAACAGCGACCAACAAAGACGGTAAAGTTTGATGGAGTCTCTTAATCCATCGCATTTGCTGCTTATAGTGTCACTAAGGAGGTTTTGTTTCTGTCCTGTTAACTGTCATTTGGTTTGCGTTACCACCTTTGATGACTTCAGTGTAGGTGTTTAGTATCACTACAACATAGGATGGAAGTGTCTTATATTATCAGGCCACATTGTATGTTCATAATATACCCAAAATAATCATGTTTGCATTTTTAGATTTACTTGGTGATAGACGGTGACAATGGGAAGGTTTACACTAGAAACAGCCTTCATTTCCTTTTATAAACATCCACAATAACATCTACTGGTGGCAGGAAAATGTAGTTATTGTGGTCTCCACATGATTTCTGCAGCTCCGACGTTACATGTTTGATGAGGTGCTCATCAGTTCCAGCTGAACCTCCTGTGGAGCTACAAATGTAACCTTTGCACTACCCTGACACCAAAAAAATTGGCTAGCTTCCTCACACTATATTCTTTTTTTAAAAAAAACTCATTTTATGCAAATAAAATTAGAAAGGGTCTGAATTCATTTAGACGGAAAGTGCTGTTGAGTATGAATATAATAGAATTTGTACTGTAGAGAGATTTGTTTGTTTGATAGCTACAAATTTCTCACTGGTTGTTCCAGAGGTCCAGAAAAAGAAGAAAATGGAGGGCAAGGAAAAGAGAGAAAAAAAGACTGGAAAAACTGGCAGCAAAACCGAGTGAAGATTCTGTGAAGAGGGTGGAGACTCCACAGAGAAAGAAAGAGGACTCAGAAGCTGAGAAGTCAGAGGAGGAAAAACCGCAACCAACAGAGGAGGAAATAAAGGCAAATCTGAGAAAAAAGGTTGGAGTCTCCTAATCTATCTCATTTTACTGCTCATAGCCTCACTAAGGAGGTTTAGTACGTTTGTACGTTTGTTAACAGGATATCTCAAAGACAGATTTAAAGTTGGAGCATGAGACTTTTGTCTCCCCCCTCTGGCAGTGAGAGTAAAGGGCTGTGATTGCCTGAGTACAGTGACCTGACTAGGATGAGGGGAGGACAATAACAATATAATGTTATTTTCTGATTGTTTCACAGCGGTTACATTCTAAAGCACAAACATGCCCACACACCTCCGCACAACCCCACAGCGGTGCGTTGTACACTTGATTTGGTCTGAATATGACCTGACAGGCATACAGCAGCTCTCATGCGCATTCTAATGACAGGCTCACAGAGAGGGCTGGTAAAAACAGATATGTTTTGATGGCCCACTGGCCCAAAAACTTATTTTTTGAAGACCCACTGAGATTTGTTCCAGTATGCCTGATGGCCAGTACATACTGGCTGTAACCTACTGTTGCAGCTGTAAAACGGTGTATAAATTGTTTGAACATCACACAACCCCCACAAAATGACTCATTTCAGTATCAGAGTTTGATCCATTCAGTCCGATAACATTTGGAAAGTCTAGAAGAGGGAATGTCACGCCCGACATGAGTTTTAAAAACTGTATACTGTGAAATACAGAGAGATTTATCTGGTGGTGATAGGCTTAATCAGCATTTTGTGAACTCATTTGGCAAGGGCTTGAATGTAACGGACGTTCATTTATATGTAAAAGTTCTGCACTGCAGGTTTAAATTTAATTTACTGGAAAGTCTGGCCATGAGCCACGTAAAAAGTAGTTTTATTTATTTGTGGATCCAGGAATATTTTGAAAGGATTTTGTAATATTTGCTGATGGGGGATTTATGAACATTTTTCTTATGAAGTACTGTGACACATTTATCCGTAATTGTATATCACCATTTGTGTTTTGAGGCAAACGTGGATCCTGCTACAAAAATCTTGCAGAGATCTGTAAAGTGCCAGGCAACGGTGCGTTTAGAAAACGTAACAGTGATTAATTGCTTTTATGTGAGTAATTTCATCTCATCCTGCTTTATTTTTTAGCTTGAAGCTTTTAACCAGATGGTGAAGCAAAAAGTCACACAGCCAGCCAATTCCTGAACCTGACAGACTGGTGAAGTTAAGGAACCTTAAGTGTGAGTACATTGAAGTTATATAATGTTTCTGCATCTTAAGTGGAGAATTGGAAACTTGACAAATGTTTGTTTTGGGACCATTTCTGTACCCACTTAAATAAAATTTTAACACTGCTTTTTCTTTTCTTTTTTTTTTACTGGTGTGTACATTTACAAGGATCCCAAATAATACCCATCTAACATGAATTACATGCGGTAACATTATGTTTCACTTTTTAGGGGTAAAAATTCCAACTACAGAAATCATATTTACACTTTTGACTGATCATCACTGTACATCTGACCCGGACTTATTGTTTAACAGGAAATATATTAGAGCATAAGAATATGCATTGTGATAAAATGCCATTGAATCTCCATAACAATGAATTAAAATGATTGAAATGGATTTTTTTTTATTGAAACCTTCATGAACAGTATGATAACTGTCAGTTGATCACATCTTTATTAATTTTTTCTAATTTTTCCATAGATCTGTGAAGAGTATCTGTAAGACTGTCTTTGAACCTGCTGTGAGCACTGACTGACCATGTGGACCTCCTATTCAACATTCATTATTCACACCTCATTTCACTTGAGATTTGTAGTGAATCATCGTTAAACACTAACAAGTAAATGATATCTTCTTCAAAAGTACATTTTTGTGCATTAATGGTTATTGCTGGTTTGTATTAAATGTTTTACTCATTTCAGCTCTACATTTCTGTTAATATCACTACTTTGTAACTCTTGTTTCTATTCAGCCTTCTTCGTTTGGCACTGTATAAACTTGATTAAGCAAAATATATTTGTTGGCTCTGTCTTAGTTTGTTGATGAAAAATATATTTTTTTAGTCATAAAGTATTAAGCCTGTATAAATGGTCAGGTCCTGGTATTTTACTCTCACCCACTGATGGCGTTACCAAACTGAGTACAAACACTTATATTGAAAGTGAATTTGAAGGGGATCTTTTAATACAGTATAAACAGGATGAATAATTACAGCGAGGAAAACTTCTGTCAGCGTTCATATGGGCACCTGACTGTTTTAAGACAGACAGATCATTTAAGTGCATAACAAAACACCTTAAAAACTAATCAACTTCTAAGTACCTGAAGACCTTGGCTATACTGTGAGGTTTATAGGCATAATGCTAACATTAGCATTAGATTTTTCTCTTATTTGAATCAAGGGTCTAAGAACAGAGGATGTTGTATTGCTGTACAGACTGTAAAGCCCCCTGAGGCAAATTTGTGGTATTGAGCTATACAAAAAAAATTTGACTATAAATTGATTATTAACATACAGAAACACTAAACATTACATGCAACTCTCAAATATAGTTATACCAACAGTAAAAGATGATATACTGTCAGATGTCAGTCCAGCTGCGACTTTTGAAAGCCACCACCAATCTAACCAAAAAAATATAAGCAGCAGCTGCATTTACTTTTTGCATTGCATTGGAAAATAATGTCAGTCGCACACACAAAAATCAAAGGCTTTTTTAGTAGATTTTATTTTGTCACTTTTTCAGTGTGAACTCACTACATATTTAAACCTGCCTATAATGTGTGGATTTGAGACACAGCTCAGGTTGACTTTACCAACATTAGCTCTTAAACACCTGCTTGCATGGTCACATTAGCATTGAAGGAGAAGGAAAGGAAGCACAGTACCTAAAGAGTACATTTGTAATACAGATATAGTAAAGTAAAGTAGTCTGTACCTCTAGAGTTATGTAATAAAAAGAAAATTGGTTTCATACCACACAGATGTAAAAGTAAAGATGCCCAAATAATATTTTTCAAAAGGATATGAATACCATTTACTCCTTTAGGTGTATTGGCTAATGCCATGTGCTGATCTGGAGGCTGTTGGTTTTCATTAGTACTATGAAATGAAACAATTATGTGTTCATACAGTAGACTAAGTTTGTATTACAATGCGCAAAAAGCTGTCTATGTAAAGTGGAGTTCTGTATTTTTTTATTGACTGTTAAGAATCTTCACACTACAGACATTTTTTCTTACAGCAGAGGATGTTCATCACTTCAGTGTCATAAAATCTACCATGTCATCTGCCAACTAGACTGTAAGCAACACTATTGGTTGCCGATACCGATACTATAGATAGTATTGGTGCAATAACATCCAAATGTTGCAAAATGGAAGAAAACAAAACTAGAACAATAACGTCCAAATAAATTACTCACACAGTCACAAAGTCTTTTGCAACACCATAACCCAAAGCACCATAATGTGATATGCTGCTGTAGCTCATACTGTCATATAAATAGGAGAATGGTTTGTGTTTTTATCTAAAGTTCGTCTTTCTCCTCTCCTTGGCAGAGGCACGCTGCCCTCTGGCTGTTCATGTAGGGTCTGCAGCCCAGAGTCCACACTGTGTTGAACAAGGTGTCTGCTACAGTTTCACATGCTGAGGAGAGAAAGTGACAGAGAAACAGAGACAAGGAACATCAGTATGTACAAAAGGAGGTAATATTCAACAGTTTATTTCACAGTGCACTCTATTATTGGCACTAGATAGGTTTAAAGCACTCGACCATATTTAATTGTTTGTATTGAATTCTCAGGACCAACTTATTGTTTGTTTGGATCCCCTCAAAGGGATTTTGTACATTACATAAAGTCACCATTTCTAACATTTAAGAAGTGATAGCAGAAGTAGGCTTCTTATTAAAAGGTCACTGGATCAAATCACTTGACCAGCAGTGAATTTGAATTTTTAATTAATTTTTAATTAAAAATGACAGATGAATTCAGCTATCACATGCTGAATTTGAATCAGCATGTCAGTCAGCTCATGCCTACAGAAGCAGGTACACAAGAGGAGTGTAGTCCCAAAGAAGCTGCTAAATTATAAAGGGTGAATGTGAAAAGATGCAGCATTGGAAACTGGGAATTGGCTCAGTAAACTTGCCATGGATAAAATAAAGATTAAAAGGTCACCAACTTTCAACTTTTGACACAAAGCCAAGGCTCTTCTTGAGGTCAGAGCAGATGCTGTGGAGGCACCAGCGGAACTTGGAGTCGCAGCGGTACTTGTTGGAGCCGCAGGTGTCGTAACACATATCCAGCTGATTGCAGCATTTGGTCATGGCAGGGATGCCCATGTCCATCTGGAACACAAAAAAGGTGATGAATGTGTTTGTTTGCAAGAGTCTACACCTGATGTCCATTATTTTGTCAAATGTAGACTTCTGTGGACATTTAGGGACTGTTTGAAAATTATTAAGGAAGAAGGGGAGGGCAGAAAAGGAGAGTTTTCAGGCTTGATACAATTAACTTGTAGCTATACTGCACATTTTAAGCTGGTTCAACTTAGAAATGTAAGTTTCCCTGCTGCCTTAAAAATATGAATGAAATGCCATACCCCCTCTGGAACAGGAAGACCAAAGAAGTAGGAGCTACAGCCATTAGGTTGAGGCATCTCATAGCCAGGGCGTGGAAGGGGAGCTTTACCTGAAAGGGGGAAGCAAAGCAAAATATTAGATGTAGGTTATGTTTCACAACAACTCAGTGGGAATGTGCTTTACTCCGATAAAGATGTGGGTTCAAAAATAGATCCATGTTTGCACGTAGAGAAACTGAGGTTGCTTTTTTGGTTCATATCTGTATGAAACCTCTCCTGTCACCCTGAGGTCACAGTCCATTTCCTGGCCCTCTACCAGATGATAACAAAGATGATAAGTAGAAGAATTTACAATATCAGCATCAGTAAATCCAAGTGTTCTCAAATATGACGCAATTATTGAATGGGTTTAAGTTGTTGTATTTAAATCCATACAAACATTTTCCAGATAATAACCACTTAAATGTATGATGTGGCCTGAGTTTTATCCATGAAGTAATGTTCACTGTCAGTTGCCTTAGTTAAAAAGCAATAGAGGAGCATTTGTGCAAAGATAGATTATCAGTTGCATACACTGATAATAAATTGCTTGTCCTGGCCTCTAGTGTTGTTAATATTTGATTTGTGTTTTTTAACAATGTAAATGATGTAAACATTATTTGGATAAAGTAGTATTGGTTTAAAATGTGAATATTTATACCTATTTAAATGTGAAACTAAATGAAAATTTGCTTAATTTCTACATCTTAGTCACAAGATATAAAGGAAAGAATTTACAGGAGTGACTACTCTGATTCAAGATTTCACTTTCTCCACCTATAGTACACAGCAAATATTTTATCACATCAGGGTTTCTGGTCTAAAGTGAATTCAAATTCTTATTGTAGAAAAACCTGGCAATTAAAAGGTTTTGTTCAGATTTGATATATAGATGTTTTGTATGTTTTGTTTGGTAGCTGAAATTTTTTGCCAGTATTCAATATCTATGAATATGACTTTAGTGTTTCCCCTAGAAATGTTATTCTGAAAAATTCTAAAAGACTGAAAAATCAACCGGACCTTAGGACACCTAAACCCTCCCTTTTTTTATGCGGCTTAACAGCAATAACAGATTTTTTTCCCCTGGTATGTTATCAGTGTTGAGGGGAAACTGTATCTTTGCCTTTGAATTAAGATTAAATTCTAAAATCTTTTGAATAAGGAAAAGAACCAAAAACATAGAGTGGTCGACTGCATGAGCTGATGAAAGGTCGATATCAGTGTCAGTCTGACCCTAGACCGTACACTGCACAATGCTGCTGACTTACCATATCGACAGCGGTATTGGCACACTCCATCACGTCCACCCATGAACTCCAGCATGGAATCAAAGTAGCCGCTGACTGACTCAAAGCCTCCTCTGATGGAGTTCATTCCCCACTCATCGTCTTCCTCTGCCTGCGTGCCATCGGAGGCCTGGCCCGGTGGTGTCTGTGCTGCTGCAGCCGGGTCCTCTTGACTGACAGCACTGTGGATAAACAGGCCCAGTAGGAGCAGAAGGGGAGCAAGAAGGGCCCAACGGGACATCCTGTAGTTCAGTATGTTCAGAGACTGAGAGGAAACACTAACACTCACAGAGGCAATACTGAAAGTGTCTGCGTGACCTGAACTTTGAGCCAGACACAGGAATGGCCTCATATGTGGAGGAACAAAGTCCAGCTTCTATGTCATCATTTTAACATGTCTGAGCTTTGATCATACTGGCTGATTAATGAGAAGCAGAGTGTCCACGTTAACTTTTCAGCCATGGGGATTCAATTACATTTAATCCCATTAATTTTAGACTAAATCTCTCTAGACATTAGTATCATGGAACAAACCAGATTTGTTATGCACTTGGGGAGCATCTCCCCTGTGCCCTGCAGCCTGGTTTCTGAGAGGATCATCTTTGTGGGAGGAGAGGTCAATCTAAGGAAAGAAATGACCTTGCTGCTATTTAAAGAATAGAGTAGGCCTGTATGTAATTTTACGCAGTAGTCAGTTAATTCAAGTGCAAATTGTATCTCAATGTTGAATACAAGCAAATGAATGAAAATACCTCATGATGCCTCGTGCAACAGCACAACTCCAGGGAATTATAACATAAAGGTGTTTGGTTAATACAGTGAAGGTTATGGGTGTAAATCACTGCACTGCACACAGGTGTTTGATGGAGAGCTAATCATTGTGTGTGTGTGTGTGTGTGTGTGTGTGTGTGTGTGTGTGTGTGTGTGTGTGTGTGTGTGTGTGTGTGTGTGTGTGTGTGTGTGTGTGTAAAACGTAAAACGTGTCTGACTTTTTTCCCCTCATAATTACAAAACATCACCATTTAGGTCAGAGGGGAGTGAGCCTGTCTCGGGTGCCTCTGGAACTTTTTTGCCCTCAGTTCAGCCTAGCAGGTTGACCAGGACACACACTAATCATATTCTAACCCGTACCCTGGCCTCAACCTTATCTGTAACCATACATCAATACCTTAAGCATTTGAATGGAAGAGTTTGATGTGGGTTAGTATAGACCACATTCTACTACAGTACAGACTGGATCATTACAGGGCAACACACTTGGGAAATGATAAATATAATATGTTGTAATGTATTTAATGACAGGTATAGACAAAGTATAGGACAATAAAAACTTTTTTTGTAATCTAGATATGTTATTTTGTGAACTTGGCACTTTGGTGCGCAAAATTTGACAAACTGACAAACCAGAGAGTGAGTATTTAAAGAGAAATATGACAGCAAATAATTTACAAAATGCAGTTATTAGCACACCTACAGATGTTGGTTTGTATCCCTATAATCAGCCTGAAAGGATGGGTGAAAAAAACATAGTTATAATTTTATAGGTATGAAAACAAAACAACAAAAACACAACATTCTCCTGAAAATATTAGCAGCTGAGAAGAGGAGGAAATGTAGTTCTTGGCTGTTTTGGTTAACTTAAGACACTTTGAAAGGGGATCAATATAAAATTTAAAGTCATCAATAAAGTGTGAAAAGTTTGGTTGAGTCTCTATTTGCATAAGTGGATTTGATATTTACTTAGTAATAACTGACTAAATCTGAGACAATAAGTTGATTTCTATCCTTGTAGAAGAGAATATTGGTGCCTTATAAAACATGGATTTAAGAGCTACGTCCTTGTTTCAACCCAGAGCTGCATAACAATAAGACATGAGTAAATGTCTGTTATAATCTGCATTGACGTAATGTCCATTGAGCAGGATCACAGTGAAACCTTGGGCTCAAAAAATCAGTTACAGGGTGTGTGATAATCTTAAAATGAGTCTCTTTCATTTTAACAAAAACTCGACGAGATATGTATTAAGTTTCTGAAGTACAGTTTTATATATTTAGGTTCATATATTTGGGTTTATCAACTAGTGGCACCTAGTGGTGAACCTCTCTATGTGGCAGAGTCATGGGCAGAGTAAAGGGAGCCTTTTAATTTATTGTATTTTTTTAACCACCGGCACTCCGCGAAGACCCGCCCTACTCTGCCTCTGATTGGCTAGCACTTGTTGCCTGCGTTGGTTAGATTGGTTAGGTTTAAGCATAAGGAGTGAGATTGGTTCGATTAGGGTGAGAATATCAAGGTTAGAGCCAATGAGAGGCAGAGTAGGGCGGGTCTTCACAGAATGCGGGTGGGGAAAAAAAACTCTTTAAGGGGAGGTGACGCATAGATGGTGACGTTTTTTATCCAAGACGGAAGAAGAAAGTAAACGATGGCGCTATAACGGAGCCATGTGAACCACATTTCATTGGCCGCAAGTTGAAGTGGATTATATTCTGTCACGTTTTATATCTCCTGACTCCTGGTTATGGTTGGCCTCCGAGTTTTTCCACAAGGAGCAATAAATAACTAATGAGAAACGAAATAAAATGGCTTTCGCAAACCTGTTTACGAGTCTGTCTGCTGTCAATGAAGGTGTCGACAGCCCTGGTCAACCAGCATTTACTCACAGGTATTTAACCACAGATAGACATGTATGTGTTTGACGGAACAATTCTGCTTAATGGCCTCCTTAACCTCTCTGTATACTCATCACTCGCTTATTTTTGTTTTATAGGAACGACAGTGAGAATGGTAAAAGAAATGGCAGAAAGAGGAAAATCCAGGGTGAGCAGCCTGGCCCTCATAACAAGGTATGTTAAACTTGAACCACAGTGTGCTCATACTTCCCCTAATTTCTGACATAATAATGTTAACATCACGTATTAAAATGTTTGTCTTGACATGTGAGACATGCATATCTGACACTGAGTGAAAATTATTTCCTGTCTGCATCTAAACATCACATTCAGAGTTCTATATGTATCCTGAATCATTTCAGATGCACTCAGTTGGCAGTTTATTTGATGCAGCCAGTTAAAAAATAACGTAGTCCAATTCAACAGCCCTGCAATTAGCCCTAAACTTCATTCACTTTTATTTGATAAATTGAGTGTTGTCAAACACACGCCTGCTAGACAGATCTGTTGGAAAATGAAACCATGCATGTTGAATTCCTGCACAATGTTAGCACAGAGTTTATTACAGAAACACTGTTTTGGTCATGGATGTTCATCAGGCATCAGATTCACAATATGAAACAACCACATCTTTATACTAGAGCCACAAGCTGCAACAATCAATCAAAAGGTGAGCCAAATACAACTACCTAAGGCATTTACAATGTTGATGATTGATAAAACATCTGTAAAATCAGGCAAATGATACAAGTCGATATCCATGATGACTGAAAAAACACTATTTTTTAAATATTTAAAATATTTTATTATAGGGCAGCCTCAGAGCCCTGACCCTAACATCTTATTCAATGCCAAATAAAAAGCCAATTCAAAACATGCCGTAAGAATCTCATTCAGACATGCTTAACATTAGTTTGTATTCTGAAAATATGCAGCAACTTCAAGTACGTTAGACCTAGACCTGTCCAGATATATCAATTAATTCAATTGGTGCATTGTTATCCTTAACACTTTCTCATCATTGATTTAGAAGAATTAACAAACTTAATTTCTACTGTTGGTCTATCCCAGGAGAGGCGTCTTGCTTAGACGATCTTAGATCTCAGAGATGAGCAAAACCAGCAACTTTGGTTGGAGTGTATAACAATACAAACCAGTTTTATTGAATTTTTACAATATTATGAGTATTACAGAACATTACAGTAAAATATAAAAATCAAAAATGCAAAAGGGGAAGGAAAAATACCCTGTCTATGAATAAAAAGAGTCAAAAAGGCAAAAAAGGTTTGTTTGCGTTGCACAACACAATTCTCAGAACTCTAACAATATAGAGCCAAATATAGAAAACCACAGCTTGCTTTTCAGGCCAAAACAGGTTTCCTGTTAGATCTGTGACAAAGGTCTTAGTTTGTATTTTGTTCAGCTGCAGTTCATTCACAAACCTTCCAAACAATGTTTCCATGTATAAATCAATTGCCAATTTAAACCAAACATTTTAGAGAATTATTTTAGAGGTAGGTTTGGGTGGAGTGTGTTTCTCGGGCATTTTAGGTGAAACCTTTAACAATATTTATGGATGTGCAAACCTTAAAAGGTTATGATAAACCTTTAAATACTGCCACCAGCTTTTCTCTGGTTTTAATTTCTATACATTTCCTTTCCACAGAAGCAATGTTACCAATTCCAGAAAACCAGGACTTATAACTACAAGGCCATAAACTACCAGAAGCAAAACACCGACAGTGAGCACGCTGGCTTCACCAAGGATGTTGTACATAACCACGGCAATAAAGCCAGCCACAATAACATGGGTCACAAAGGCCAGAACTACAAAAATAAACATAACCATAATATAAACAATCAACAACAGCAGAGAAATAAGACGGAGGAGCAGAGAAATCAGCATCAGCAGAAGGATCGACAGAGGCCTCCCAATAGAGGCGGAAACCATCAAACTAGACCTCCTTCAAGGAAAGGTGGAGGAGGCAGTAGAAATAAAAATAACAAGCAGGTAAGCAAAACACTTGGCTGTTCCATTTGAGATGAATATTATCCAGCCTGTTATCTGCTGCAGAAAGCAGGGCCAGAAATGGAAGTCGTGGTGTCCAGTCACACATCCGTCAAATTTAAATAATTTTTAAAAGCATGTGCAGTAATCAGAGCTAGCTCCCACCAGTGTCCAGAGAAGTTAAAAAGAAACATTAGTACTACAAATATTTATTAAAATATTATTTAGGGGCAGTTACCCCTAACAGAAGATCACACAAAAGATGCCAAAAAATGTGATGTGGGGCGGGGGGGGGCTTTCTTGAAAATGTTTTAGTTATTATTTTTTCTCATTATGCTCCTCTTTCCTCTCAGAACGTCCAGGTGAATCGCACCAGGTTCATGTCACAGGAGTTCAAGGACCAGAATGCTCTGATGGTGGATGGACGATTACTTTGTCGACATTTCCTTTGGGGAAGGTGCATCAAGGCAGGTTATGTTTTATTTAACTTAGTGAAAATTGATATGCACTAAAGTGAGAAAGTCAAACTAACTTTTGGGATAGAAAAACGTTTTTTCATTTAGACTTCAGGCTTTTATTGAGTGCTGTTATAACTGCAGTTTGTGATTTTAGGCTGTTTAAAAAATGTACTTGTTCTAATGTTGCTCTTTTTTTTCCCCCCATTGACGCAGGGTGATGACTGCCAACTGGAGCACATTCAGGGTTACAACAATCTCATCAAAGAAGTGTGCAAATTTTACGTCCAAGGCCTTTGCACAAAAGGGGAGAGCTGTCCATACATGCACAATATCCTTTTTGTTTAACAGCAACAATATGTACATCTTCCTGTCGTAAACCCATTACAGGCAACTAAACTGTAAATTAGAATTCCATTATTTCCTTTACTAAGCTCCACAGACCTTCCCCTGCAAGTTTTTCCATAGAAAAGGAAAGTGTTCTCAAGGGGCAGATTGCAGGTTTTCCCACGAACCACTTGATGATGTCACTAATCAGCTGTTGGATGAGGTGTGTATGTAAAAGTGCAGCCCTCTTTAAAACATTTTGCTGTAAATGCATTGCTGTATGCTGAAAATGACTTCTTCTCATTGCAGGCATTAAAACGGGAAAATGACCTCTATGAACTTGCAAAGAAAGCTGAACAAGAGTCCTCAGGACAGCCAGTGAACACAGAGGAGTCAGAAATTATAGAAGCAAATGAGACCCCTGATATACTAATACAGCCACTCAGGTACACACATACAATCATAAACCTGTCATTGTGATTCTGTCAATATGTCAATATTAGCTGGATCTATAAGTCTTGTATAGGATTTATTTTATAATTAATCATATGTACAAGTTCTGCTTGAGCCACAGTAACTAGCATGCTGATATTTTAATTTTTCAGGCCTAACTTTTACAACAGTGCAGAGTCAAATGCACAAAAGGAAGCCTTGTTGTGTCAGACTGAAGAACTGGCCGATGTTACAGAGGAAACTATCCCACCATATGCAACAGCTGCCCAATCTCACATCTCACCGTCAAATAACCGTAACCATGAGGAGCCAGTGTGCTATTCTGTTGAAGCAGTGCTCGGACCTCAACTGTCCAAACCGTTCTCTGGTCTCTTTACAACGCCTGGAAGTCAAGATTCTTCCCCCCTCTCTGTCCCACTGACTGATAGCACTTTAGGCTCTGCAAACCAAAGTGAAGTTCCTTACTCTGTCGATGCTGTTCTCAGGTCGTGCAAATCACTGGGCAGTTCTACTTTTGGTCACTCGCCTATCCCTCCTGCTGCTCCTACTGCACTAACTGTATCCTACACTCCGAAAACCCAGCAGCTCAGCTCAGCAAACTATAAGGATAAGGACTTGTATTTGGTAAACACCAAAAATGAACCGAACAAATTCCAGGAAAAAACATTCAAGAGCCTGTCATCTCCCCAAGTGCACAGCGGCCCGACTTCAAAGACCTGCCGTGATCATCATCTTACAAAAGGAAACGGGCAACTGCTTACGGACATTACATGCTCTGGAGACGGTAAAAGTGAAGTTATGCTTAAGCCCAGCAGGAAAGTGTTGCACAGCCTTTTTTCAAGGCCCCCCAGTCAGACATCTACTCCCAAACATCCTACGTACCTAGAACCACATCTCTCTGGTCTGACATCTGACTCAGAAGCCTCAATAAATTATTTTTGTCCCTCTTCAGGTTTCACAGACTTTGAAGGAAGAGATGCTGTTTCTGCTGACCCTGATGCTAGCTCCATTAAAACCAGTGATTCTGCTCATCATTTTGCAGTAAAAAACCAAACTGAGGTCCACCAGAACTCCAAAAACTCACAATCTGACCTCAAACTTGTTGCAGGGCAACATTATTCTAGTGAAACTACAGCAGAGTGCAGCAGTAAAACAACTCATTGTGGTGATTTGGCAGTTGGATGTAGTAAAACCCTGAAGAGACCCTTTCATAGCCTTTTTGCAAGTCCTATTACTGACTCCCTAAAGCCACTACCAGATTCTGCTCGTCCTCAAGGCTTTATTCAATCTTCCTGTCCCACTCCACAGTCTGCAGATTGCGGAAGTAAAGATATTCATGTTAAAACTGTGGTTAAACCTGACAAGTTGAACTCTGCCAAGTCCTTCCTAAGCCTTTTTGCAAGTCCTCTTAGCGAGAGGACTGCTCCCCCCCCAGGCATGTTGTCTCAACCAGATTATTCAAGAACATCCTCCAAGTCTGAGTCAAGCCAGCCAGTTGATGCTGTATCTCATTTATCAGAGTCCAAACAAAAAGCTTCTAAGTTAGAGACACCTCTCCCATGCCTTGTTAGACCTGATGACAAAGAAATCTCTCATGCATCGAAATCCCCTAATTTCTCTCTAAGTCCTGAAAAGGTAAATGACGAAAGTTCAACTGAGCATGTAAATACAAAGCAGCAGGTGAACCTCACTGATTCTCTCAGCCCAGCCCATCAGCAGCTGCCCAACATCTCATCCCATAAAGGTAAGAGGATGAAATGCACTGATCGTGAATACCAGCGTGAAATGCTGGTAAGTATCACTGAAATCTGTTGGTTTTTTTTTCATCATGTTGTAGGTTCTTCAGTAGCAGCCACTTCCAATTCAGTTCTGAAAACCCTCTTCTTGTGCCTGAGCCCGTATCAACAGGATGGAGAACAACAGGACAATATTCAGATCAGTGTCACTTCAGGTATCCAGTTAAAGAGATTTATATTAGTATCTATGTATAAAATGTTCACTAGTTTTGTTTTTTGCTGGTGTAATTGAACAATAATCTGTCAATTTCAGAAAGTGAAAAGAAAGATGAAAGCAGCAGAGGGTGCGTCTTTGTGGAGCAACAGCAGAGGAGTAAAATTAAGGGAAGAAGAAGGAAGAATCTCAAGGTAGGCTTGTGTGTGTCGGTATGTTAATTTAAAGGATAAGGCTGGTATTATTCTATATTTTTCTTATGGTCAACAAATCCCATGAAAAGAATAAAACTGACTATGCAACTGAAATTAAATTGAAATTTGACACATTTGCAACTCAATGTGGTCTACAAAAAAGCCGGTGTGTTTTCCATTACACAGCAGGGCAAAGTAAAAGTAGTTTATCTGTTGGAGGTGTGCTGGTCGTCTGCAGCTCCTCATCAAACATCATCATCACTGTAGCTGTTTCTGCTTGTACTATTCCTTCCCGCATTATTTCTAACTGATCTGCTGAACAAAGAGCTCCAAATATCTCCATATCTTGTTGTGTCAACCGTTTTTTTGCACTGCTAACAAAGCTCTGCTAATTTGGTGATGACCATGTTTCATTCCCTGTAAATTCTTCACAATAAAAGTCTCCTGTTATTTAGTAATTTAAAAGCTTTTAATATGAAGCAGTAAAGCAGAAAATGTTGTGTTTGCATCAGCAGTAACTTAACACAACTCTGAATAGGCTGACCCTCGGCAGGCTTCTGGAAAGCTGGCCAATCAGAACAGAGTGGATTCATCAGGAGGGGGGTCTTAAAGAAACAGGAGCTCAGACTGCCTGTTAAGAGACAGGCTGAACTGAAGAGCTGCATAAATGCCCAGTATGAGACAAACAAGGAGTTTTTTGAATTGTGATTCATGCAAAGCCACTCTAATGGAGTCCCAGAATATAAAAATATGGAGCTGGAAATGAGTGTAATAGGTCCTCTTTAAGACTATTTGGGAATATCAGTCAGCTTCTATTAAAGGAGGCATAATCATACATGAGTAGTCCTTGATATGCTTGATTACAGTTCATTTGTAAATAATGATGGTATAGACTATGCTAGAAAAGTTATCAGAAGTGGCAATATTGTAAGTGGCAGATAAAAGGTTAAGACTGTTGAATGACCAGTTAAGACCATGATTGGCACTAAAGTGAGCCAATTAAGTGGCCTACTCTAGTGCAAAGTAACCAACCATTGAGACTCCCAGCAGCCCCTGCCAGTTTGTCGAGGGCCTGGTACACAGCAGACCACCATTGTTCTGTTGCCACTGTCGCTCTTGCTGCGCTAATATTAGCAGCTCTGTTTTAAACTCTTTGTTGGCTGAGCAGAAAAGTCCACTAGCCGCTAGGCTAATTTATACAATGTAAAATGCCATAGACTTGTGCTAAAATATTAGCATGTGGTATGTGGAGGAAAACATGGTCAGCAAACCACAGTTCTTTTGTCTGTGAACCATGTGAGTTTTGTGAACGATGAATGTTACTGCTGTTAAGCCATGGGTTGTGTAGATTTTTGGTGTAATTTTAAAGCACACTCTGCTGCACAGCTTATTTGTGCATTCTGTGTTTTCTATGAAGCTTCAGTGGTTCAAAGTGTATGAAGTTATTATGTGCCTTATGTAATAAGATTTTGATGGTGGTAATTCTAAGTTTATTCAAAGGTTATTTTTGGTTGTGGAGTATTTGAAGTAATGTTACACTGAATTTGAGCTTTGGAAAATATATTTGTTGTATAACAGAGCCAATTGAAAATATGATTTGCAATTATATGTTGTATTAGTACTTGATATTTCATGCTAAGAGTTAGAAGTTAGATATAATCAATACTGATAAGTGTGTGAATGTAACTGTATGGGTATGTAACGTGTCTATAGGTCAGGTTTTGGTAAATGGAGAGCTTTGTGACAAGTCCGATGCCAAGGAGAGCGTCCACTGAATAGAGATTCCGGTTAACTGGATGGTGAGCCTACCTACAGGTCTTGAAAGAGGGACTGCACAGATTGTTGCTGTCTGAAGATGGATGCCCTTCCTCGCTTCCTTGTGTGGTAGGACACAAACTGACTCAAATTTGGGCCCCAACGACTGATCTACTGACTGATCTACTAAATAAACTGAAAGACTGAATTCAGGGTCAAATTTTTTTTTTTTGTGCAGACTTTATTTTTCTAGTTTGTTATTTTGGGTGAACTGTGTTGAGGCCAGAGGCCTGTACTACGAACCAAGTTCAACATATCCAGGATATCTTTTCGTTATCTGGCTTTACTGAACCAAACATTGGCCGTCCAGATAACCAGTACTACGAAGTTGGTTATCAACCTGCTCAGTCAACTCAGGGTTTTCCATATCCAGCTACGAGCACATTCATGTGAAAGAGGTGGGGTTTTTAATTACGAGCGACATCGTCAGAAGTACTTCATGATATGAGATGAAACAGTGATACCAAGTACCTGTGGGAAACTTCTGTTTAAGAAACAGCAAAAAGTTATATTCAACGAAGTGCAATGTAAATGACAGCCTGTAATCATACAACAGAATAAGAAAATGTAGAAACACTAGCAATAATTTCCACATATTAAAAGTAGGCTACGGCTTAAAATACATGTAGGAATTATTATATATGACTTAAGTACAGAGAGATTTTTTTTGCTATTTAGTTGGATGATGAAGAAACCATTCTGAATATGTCACATAAAAAAGAAACTTAGAGTAATGCCAGACTGTGTCTGCTACCGAAGCAAAGAGTGTAAAAGTAGTTAATGACTGATGAGTCTATCTGACTGACATGTTGCATTTATAACAGTGTGTGGATTATTTTTCTAATAAAAGACAATATGTCGTTATTATTTCCAGTTATCATCACACAGTTGTCTCATGTTATTCTGAGCTGCAGTGATGGAATCAGAGTGTAAAATCATCCACACTGTCAGCTTCACTCCAGGGATTTAATCGGCTTTGCACAATTAAAATGCAGCTAAAATCATCATTTTGTGATTGGTGTCGTAAACGATCTCTCTGTTTGTCAGAAGCTCTGTTCTGAAACCAGAGTTTAAATAGAAAGTCCGGAACAATAAAATGTTTCCACTGACCTATTAAAATATATATTGCTCCTTTTACTTGTCACTTCATTGTAAACTCAGGACTTCTGTCCATGTCGAGATCTTGTAGGAATGATGACTCTTTTTCTCCCAGTGATCTGATTGGTCAGTGGTTGAGTGTTGACAGATTGTGATCCGATCCTCTGCACCGGAGCAGGTTAGCTGTTCAGCATAAATTACCATGGTGTACCCTGGTAAGAAGTGAGCCACTGTTGTAGGACTGAAAACCCAGATTAAACCTGAAGTTACCTCACTAACCTCAAATCCTGCTGTGTAGTACAGGCCTCTGGTGGCAAATATCTGAAATGCTGTTATTGTTTATCAATACGTGCGTGTGCACACGGAGGCAGGCATACCCACACTTTCTTAAATTATGAAATAATACTGTATATAAGGTGTTCCACTGCAAATACAACCCAGCCTTAATCTAATGTCAACTTATAGCTAGCCTTACTAGCTAGGCCCCTTACATGCTTGCTTCTAACTTATTTGAAGAGTTGGGTCTCCGAGATTGACAGCGTTGTGCTAAGACCATAGATAGATGTATGCTAAATTTCCTTTTATTTATTTATTTTAATTTCAGAATGCCCTGATATTGTCTCAGTGACACATTGAGGTGGTCTGCTATCAGTCATGACAGTCTTTCATTTTGGTGCTTAAAAGTCAGATTGGTCTTTGTAAATGTATTCTTTATTATTAATTTTGACTAATTATTCACACAATTGAAATGACAACGCCTCAATTTTTCTCTGAAATACAGTTTGCAGGAGGTAGTTATTTTTTTATCATTTTTTTATTTATTATTTAATATTTTTTGCATTTTGTTTTATTTAGTTATTTGAGTATTTTTATTTGTTTGAGTTATTCGTTCATTATTAACAGACTGAATGAATGTGAAATTATGTTCATCAGAACATTGCTTTTATTTTTAAATCAGTGCCACAAACTGCAGTTCTTTAAATGGCCACTTGAGGCTGGCTCCAAAAGCGAGTCAATCCCCATAGAGACCCATATTAAAACGCCCAACTTTACAGCAGAAATAAACATATTTGCAGCTTAGTAAACTGCCAAACTGCAGGCATACGTTGCTTTTTCACAGCCCTGACTGCAAATACACCGTGCTAACCAAGTTTCGAAATGGGGGGCTAACTGTATCAGAGTTTAACTTGAATGCATCAGATTTAGAGAAAATTGCAGGTGTTCATGATACCAACCATTCGAGAACTCCAGATTGATTCTATTCAGGAATACAGCTAACCGTCTTCTCTGCACAACAATCTTTCCTCCCGCGTATGATCTTGTTTTAATTCAGAGTGTACACGGAGAGGAGGGGCTATTCACAAACAGTCCGTCGTCAATGTGTTTGTGAGAAAGAGAGCAGGGCAAGGAGGGGCTGAGCAAATCAATGCACTGCATGCAGCGCTACAATGAAATAAGTTTTTACCCATTTTAAATAGTAAAAAAAAAAAAGAAAATTATTGATTGATTTTGGTCTTCTGATTATGATTTGTTAACAATAAGGAAAATACAGAATCTCGCCAGCTTTATTATTTAAAAACATGCATTGGGTGCTTTTGGGATTGTTTTTTAGAATTTCCATTGACCAGATGAGCTTATAAAGCACCACCTCTGTACCAAAGCAGACACGATTAAATTAGTAGATCTGAAATGATAGAAAATTAATTGACAGATGTTTTATATTTGACCCTTTTCTAGATAATGTGCAGTCCCACGGTAACTTTGTACCTCTTTCTCCTGTCTTTGTATTATTTTCTGTATTCTGCTCTTCAGACTCAGGATTCCCACAAAAAGTCCACTGAGAAAACGGTTGCACACCGGACAGAGCACCAGTCCTCTCGTGAGACGCCTCAAATCTCTTTGAAGGCAACAGATCCAGATGTGGCTGAACATCAGTTGAGAATATCTGACTCACACAACTTTCCATTCAAAGCAGTGCTGCCAATGACGCAGCCTCACCCCCGACAGACTCTGAAGCAAACCTCAGAGGAAAGAACGTGGGTAAAGGGGAACATGGCGGTCACACCACTCAAAGACCTTTTCAAGACTTTAGACCCCGCTGTTTCCCACTTCAGACATTAACTTCAGGATTACTCTTGGATTTGATCACACTAATAATCTTTTTTTTTTTTTGTACCAGTGTTTGAACTGTGAAAATGAAAGTAAAGTGATTCAAAGCTCAAGGTGCTGATCTTTATAACCTTCGTGTTCACTCGTTTAGTGTGAATTCAGAGCCTTTTCTCGAGATATCAGCTCATTGACATACCTGTGCCAAAAACTTGTCATTGCATTAAACATGTTCTGGGTGTTTGTACATGTGTTGCCAGTTTGATCCAAATCTAGGTTTTGAAAATTAATATAAAAACTCTAATAAACTGTGAATTTGAGTTTGTGCTTTTGTTTTCTGCAGTATTTTCTCTTGACTTGGGCTCAGTCATGTTAACTATCTTATGAAAGACACACAGACACATTTAAATATTGTTTTATATTGAAAACCCACAGGAGCCTTTGTATTTTTTATATTTTTGTGAACATTGTTGTTCACAAAAATAACATTTGTTCTTTGGTATTTAAAATGTCCTGACACACTGATCAGTGTATTCTTGATATTAGGAGTAAAGTATTCTACAGTGGTACTGCACAAATAAACATAAAAACAATTTTAAAAATGTCTTAATTTTGCCGTTATACAAATTGATGGCAAATTCTCATACTTTTTTTCTACTTCTATTTTTCAATGTGTGTAAAAATGAGGATGTTAGTTTTATATAACAATTTAGATATTAAGATATTATCTTACACAAAAATATATCAAGCACAAATATAAACAAGTCATGTATCTGGGTTTAAACAAGGAAGTGCGTCAGTTTGTTAAAGATCCATCCCATACATCCATATTTTTTACAGTCTGTGGTTTTAATACTGTTGTTCATCTCCTGCCGGCTGCTGACAGTGCTGTCAGCCAGAGAGTTGATCACACAGGACGGTAGAGACACTATGTGTCTGTTTAAACAGGAGTGTAGCCAACTTCACTGCATTTAACACCGGAGCTGAGAGCGTCAGAGCTCAGAGCAGGAAACGCAGTCACTCTGCATTGCTGGTGTCCTCCGCTTCCATCATCTCGCGCCGATTAATTTTGAAATGGCAATAGCCAATGGGGAAACTCCAACACTCAGCTGGCTGACCAATGGTGTAATGTCATCACTCACTCACGGACAACCATGGTTATAGGGCAGGTCCGTGGCCGTCAATCACTTTGCTAGATGTTGAGTATGTAAATACTGGTTGCGTTAGGTGCTATTACTTTTCCACACAGCTCCATGGTCTAATCTTTAGGTTTAGTGACACTGATACAAACATCACTGAAAGTACAAACAGTATTAAATACCATGACAGTATTATTTAAAGAGTTACCGCACACTAAAAGGTGCTTTTGGAGTTGTAAACTAAATTAGATGACTGTACTATGATGAAACACATCAATGCTGGTTTTAATATTGACATTGACCCAAAAATTTATAAAAATTGGCATTTCATGGGTTGAAAATGGCTCAAACTGTCATCTGCTGTTTAAAATCAACCTTGAAAAGGCGGGGCCAATGCTGACGTAGAGTCAACAATGTGGTAGTTCTCTACGTTATGAAATCTACATAAATATAAATTTTCAAATATAAGCTGATCAAGACAGTTTTAGCTTCAGCAGCTAACAGCAGTGCTGGCCTGCTGGAGGAAGGAAATCTCTCTGTCTGTGACTGTCTGCAGGAGGAAGAGCTGCTGACAGCCACAAAAACAATAGAAATCCTCCTCACATCTCTCCCTGCAGCTCTTCAAATGTCCAGCTGTTAGTTCCTGCAGTTATCAGCTAGTAAAATCTTGTTTTAAAACGTTAAATCGAGGTGTAACCGGAGCCCTGCCAAAACTGTTTGTCCTGTCTGTCAGCTGAACCTGTCCGCTGCGGAGCACAGCTACAGTCAGACAGGTTCAGTAACGGCTCCGGTTACACCTCGATCTAACAAGTGCAAGGGTGGCCTAAACACACTTTGAACAGGCAGAATTTAAAATAATACACACACAAACGAGAGGCTAAAGATCTGTTTAATACTCTTAAATTACATTACAATACACTCTCCATGCCTTTATAAATTATTCCAATTTGTCATTATTTTAAAGATTAAAAATAACACAGATGCAAGGGATTTTTATTCCAAATGGAGCCACAGGAGGGCAACTTCAAAATGTATGTATATGATAAAATATATGACATTGTTAACGTTCCTTACGCCCAAAGCAGACTAATTTGAATAAGACCTCTTATTAAAGACAGCTTTCTACAATTAAATTCTCTCCAGGACATCTTAAAATTGTATGTTCCATGTCTGTAATGAACTAGTAACAATGAACTGTTTTTTAGTGATTGGTAACGGTCAGCGGGAGTTTGACCATTTTCATTTCTACCAACAATTTCTGCAGTTACTGCTGTTCACAAAGAGAGTGTTTGTCAGACAATAAAAAATATCAAAGTTGTTGTTGCATTCACTCAAATCATAATAAAATGTTTTAGATTCTAACAAGCAGTCAGCTACAATACAAGAGGAACTTATACTGCTAGCTCAATAAATACCTGAACCAAACCATACCAGAAGATCAAAAATACCAAAAACAGTCTAGTAGCAATGTTACATTATAGTATATCTATCTATATATATATAGTATAATATACAGTACAACACAAATGATACATGCATTAATAACACTAATGGATAATGGTAGGAGATGTTAGTGCAGTGACAAGGATGTGAACACTTCCCAGCTTTCCACCAGTGAATACAACATACAATCAATGATCTGATCACATGGAGCCATCAATAGCAGTAGCTGGCGCTCTATAATGGGCAGAGCTGACGGTCACACTGAGCCTGATAGCATCCTACTACACAACACAAGAGCCACAGACTAAACAACAACAAACATAAGCTTTCCTGCTAAAGTCTTCTTTATATCTAACTTACAACATGAATACATCTTGTCCTACAGCTTAGCTTGTTGAATGAGCCACCAAACAATCATTCACTCTTGAAAACTGCACTGCTAATGTTAGTTAGCAGCTAGATAGCTAATTAGCTGCTCAGCTGCAGCACATTGAACAGCATGTAAACATACCTGCAGACCCGTTAGACGCTGGTTTGGTCATTGCTCTTCAAAATCTGCATGAGCAACACACTGTCTGGCCATGAACTGTAGCTACAGCAGATTGTTTACCTTGTCTCAGTCCTGTAACTTCGGTAGCCTGCCAGCTAATGTTAAACAAACAAGCCTCCAACAACCCCCCCAGCCCACCCCAGCCTACCCCACCCCACCCCAGCACCCAGCTGGCTGAGACAAAAAGAAGCATTTCTGATATTTTCCCAAACACCTTTTTTCTTCTCTTAAAAATACAAAGCTATTAACTATACATTTAAACACATACTGACATCAGTTTTGACTGAAAAGAGGGATGATTAAATGGGATTTCAGTTGAACTTTAAAGTTCCCTGGAGTCTGATGTGACGGCCACTTTGATTTTTCTTTAGTCGTCCACTGACTCCTGGTCGATGACCTTGATATTTTCCCAGTCCATGCTGCGATTGTGTTCACAGACAGCTGATGTTACCAGTGTTCATTCAATCTCTTGTCCAGGGTCTTTGATGTTTTATTAATGTGGCATTTGCTACAACTATTGCATACGATATCATAGCGCTATGTGGTGAAACCAAAGATAATTTTCCGCAATGTGGACAATGAAGTTACCACCTACCTAACTAACTGTTCCCTTAACAATGTTGCTCACTAAAAATGATCCTTTGCTCATGCTGTATGCTTTCTAACTTGAAGCTCAAAGTGAACAAGAAGGTCTTCCTGGTCTGTATCATCATCTGGTTTAGATGGTATCATCTGGTTGGGTGCTGTTATTTGCCTCAACATGAACAAGAAGCTGTTTCTCCTTTGTATCATCTGTTGGGGTGTTGCCATTTGCCTCATCTTGAACAAGAAGCCCTTCGTACTCATGTTGGTTCGATTTGCCATCAATCTCTGATTGGCTGACTAACTCTTTGGGGTAGTCAATTTCTTCCTCCTCATATTGATCATATGGGAGCTTTTTCCTCTTGAAGCACCCCAGCTTTGGACACAAGAAAAAGGATTTGAGCAAGAGCCATTGAGACCCATTTTATAACAGAAAAGCATGTTTAAATGTTTTCCATTCAGTCACTAAGGCTGAAGCAACTGTGAAGATGAAGATAGTTTATCTTTCATTTCTATTTTATGTGGTAGGATTGTTCTCCAAAGTGATGATGTACGGTTTGGAATGAAATGATTCAAAATTGGTCTGTCAACACTCACCTTAAATAAGATGATTGTCAATATGATCAGGAGCAACAATCCCACTCCAACTCCAGTAAAAATTATCAGTTGTTTATCCGGCAAAAGTATGAACTCAATCTGAACCTCAGCCTGTTGGTGGATAAAATTCATAATTTTAGAGTGAGACTTATGAATGAGTATCTAGAATTTGTTATAGTTTTGGATGGGCATATGGACACAGATTACCAATTTTTCTCGCGGATCGTTCCTGTTGTTCAAGCCAGTTACACTAGACTTCGTTTTACCACCATTTTTACTCTGTGGATAATAAATGTGATAAAATTAGGTTATCAGCATACTGGAAAGCACTAACAGCAATAAATCTTTGAAATGACAGAGCTGTGGATGAGTCAAACATACCTCTTGTTTGAGAGAACCCAGCACATATTGTTTGTCGTCAAAGCTAACCTTTACAAAGCTTTTAAATCTAACCTCTGCATGGTCTCCAGTATATCGTTTCACAAAAGCAATATTCTGCAAAATGGTAAAAGTACGTCAATTAATGATAAAGTCAACACTTTAAATGGTATATTTCTGTGTATTCTGTGTTTGTGTGTGTTATTGAGACATACCGCTGCATAGTCTTTGAGGTTCCTAAATTGTACGTTTGCAGACAATGTAAACTCAGTGGCTGATTCTTTGTCCAGGATGAAAGTGTCACACTCTATGATTTTGCAGTGTTTTTCTGGCAAGCAGTACTGTAATACAGCGACAGGGATTGTAATATCATGACATTTTCAGAGAGAAATTTTTGATACTAAATATATTTTTACTTACTTCAGAACTTGCGTTATTAATGCGTGTGCATTGAGTCTTGTTCTTAAAAATGAAAAAGAAAATAATAAGCATCAAGGATTTGTTATTGTATCAAAGCAGCAGTATAAGAAAGTTAGTAGTTACCTGCTGGACAGTGACTTGATAGTTCATCGTTTCAAAGTCATGTTCCAGTTCAGTTGGGAACAACAGGGACACATTGACAGGAAAAGCCTTCAAACCAGGATTATCCACCTGTGAATAATGAGAGACAGTGGGTCCATTTTAAAGGAATAGTTCAACATTTTGGGAAATATGCTTATTTGCTTTCTTGCACAGAGTTAGCTAGATAAGAAGATCAAGGTAAATATATATTCCACCTGCAGCCGGTAAGCATAGCTTAACCCAGCATGAAGACTGGATAAAGAGGGAAACATATGACTCCAAATGAATAATAGTGTTGCTCTTTGACTGTTGGATATGTAAATAAGCAACTGTTTGCTAACACATTCACCATAACAGCTTTATAAGGTGATAATGTGGGTGTTGCATTTTGAAACTGTTCAGCTTCCACAAGTGGCCAAAAATTCAGTTAATGCAGCTTTAAAATTTCATCTTGACTGAAATAGTAGGTAATGACTGTCATAGAAGTTAATTTTTAGCAGTGCTCTGCAATGCATGCACTGTAATGTTTATACAATTTTTCAATATCAGGTGTTCCCACAGCCAAGCATTGCAAATGGTCTGTTCTTGTCTGAATGTCTCTTTACACTGAGCGATTTTGGGCTTTCTGTGACTAAAGTTGCCAATTGTGTGAGAGACATGGTAAAACCATAGACTGTAAAAAAAATATGGAAGTTCTTCTGACAGCCTCAAACTGATATTGTGCAGTCTGATACAGATTGTGACCAGGATTTAACTACAGGCATCTCTCACAACATGCAATAAATTTACAAGATCATTGATGTCACACAGTCTAAAGGAGCCGTAATTGTATGATTGCATATGCTTGATTGTGCTAATCAAGTTCAATTAAAGTTCACTTTGATGACAGAGTGGCTGTGTTTATATACAAGTTACAGAAAAGCTGTGCTGTGGGACTGGATCAGCCCGTCCTCACTAGAAAAACAACAGTATAGGTCGAAAATTCAGTCAGCAAAAACCACCTATAGTTACATTTACACCAGCTAGTGGCCGTAGTAATTGTGACCTTGAAGTGACACAGTTCAAATGACATCAATAAAAGCTGACAAATTTTCATATTAGACGGTGGTGGGTTGGATGGATGATGGATAGAAAAAAGTGTGCTAAGCTGCTGGAGACCGCTGTTTGCTTCCTGTTTCCAACCGAAAGTCAGAACAGTTTTTTAAAAACCGTAACTTTGATCGTTGTGGTGTTTACTGTTGCCATGATGCCACAGTGGTAACTTTAACACACACCACATTTCAAGTGATCATTTTAACCCAAACCAAAAAAATGACCTTTAACCAAGTGGTTTTTGTGTTTCACCTAACCAGACCTGAACCACAGCTTTGTCACACCATGAAGCATAATTATTTTTTACGATTACTGCCGATAGAGGCAGCATATTAGAAAACGTTTACATAGGTCATTCTAGAGTGCAGGTACAATCAACTAATGTGGTCATTTCATCATGAGAATGTGTTGAAGTGGATGGTTGCTTGTTGTTAAGTAATTTACCTCACCTGAAATTTAGTAACCAGTTCTTTAGGTTTAGTATCCTCTACTGTAAAGTTCATATACCTGATGGTCTCTTCTTTCCTGAAATGAATACAAAATTATCACAATATGAAGGTGGCTGTGGGATAAAATATAATTATCATTCAAATAATAAAATTACTATGCAGCACTTACACTGTTACTGCCATTTTAACTTCATATTGCACTGTGAGGCTTTTGGTCATGGAAGCTTTGGTGGAGTTTGAATTTTCACTGAGGATGCAAAATGCATTACTTGTAAATATCATACATGAAATATGTAATGATAGTAAACAATATTTTAATAATACAGAGAAAATGTTTGGCTTTGTGTTGTGTGTTGGATTGTATGAGAAGGCCTCTACCTTTTTCCAGTAACAGTCATCGACATTGTGTCATTCCACTCATACTGAGTGGGATCAGCGATGCGGAAAGAAGCTTTAAATATCACCTTCAAAAAAAAAAAAAAGACAATGACATTAGAGTTGAATCAAAGAGAAGATGTCCAAATGAGAGAAGTTACCATGGTTGTGTAAATGTCAAAGTTTAGGGTGAGTCACAGTTCTTGACTTAAAAAAACTTCACTTCCGTCTGCTGTGAAGGTGTCAGAGTGCAATACGACTCACAGATGATCTGCTGCGATACACAGGAAGGTTGACACCACACACAGTTTTGTCAAGTATTCCTTCTAGATCGTCACATTTGTGGAGCGTTGGTCTCGAATTCTGTTTAAAAACACACACACACACACACACACACACACACACACAAACCAGTTTGAACTGAGACCCTCCAGAATAAAAACTTCTGGTTTAAACTCAATGCTTGACTATACTTTGATATACTGTAGGTAAGTCTAAACTTACCTACATTTTATTTTATTTTCTAAGAGAGAGTAATAGCATTGAGGTTCTCACACATGATAATAATAACACTTCTTCCTCTGACTACACACACATCCTGTGTGGGTTTCAAAACCTCTAAAGATTTTCTGTTCTCTTTTATTTCCACAGTGAGCTGCACATGTGAAAGCTTTGCACAAGACATGCACTTAACATCAGTGGAGGTTTTGGCAAAAAATTTAATAGATGTCAGTATTTTTAACATATTTCATAATCAGCATCATGATTATTAATCAGCTAATGTTATCAGTCTCTTCCTGTTAAATGCGGCTTAATTAAAACCTGTGACTGCTGCTGTGACACCAAAACCAAGCAAATACCAGTGTTGTTTCTTTTTCAAGGAGTGATTTCATTGTTTAACATGTTGAATTAAAGGAAGGGCTCTGATTTATGATCATGTGACTTTCTCTTCATGTATTCTCTGTAGGAATGATTGTGAAAGTAAATTACTGGACAAAAAACAGAGAAGTCATGTGAAAGTCTTGTATACAGCTCAACTTACAGGAACTGGAATTATGTTTGTTTTCACTTCCTGTCATCATGCCTCATTAGTGGCAAACACCCATGTTATTCAATAAAATATTTCCTTTTGAGTTTGTATGCAGCCATTATGTGTGAGCAAAAAGCAACCAGACACAAAACTACAAAAATTATGATCACCATACAGCAATGGTGTGGTCTTATATAAAACAATGTACTATTTACACCAAGTGGCCACGTTATTAGGTACACCTTTCTAGTATACAAGGTAGGAGCCGATGCGCTCAGAACAGCCTGATTTCTTTGTGTCATGAATTCAAAATCCCATCAGCACCTGTCTGGCACCTAAAAATTGTTCCACAGTCATTCCAAGTCTCTTTTCTTCCCCATTCTGACATTTTATATGAACAACTGGACCTCTTAGTCATGTCTGCATGCTTTTATACATGAAGTTGCTGCCACATAATTGCCTAATTATATCAAGCAGATTTATAGGCATACATAATGATAAATATATGTACATATACATAATAAACTGGCCACTGAGTGTAGCTCTTATATAAAAATTAAAATGTTTAAGTCACCTGTTCAACAGTCATCAGAGAGTAGGAGAGTCCTGGAGGATAATGCATTGTGAGGCTGGTGTTGTACGAGTCATCGCCATGATTTATCAGGTTTACATACATGATTAAGTTGTTATCTTCTGCCACAAATAATGTTGGGGTCCTAAAAGACATATAGTAGTTCTTACATGTGACCATATTCATATTACAATATTCTTTATTATTTATTATATCACTGTGCTATGTTTGTGAGATATACGTACGTGAAGTTGAAGTCCACCTCAAGCTCAGCAATACAGGTGTCATTTGCTCCACATTCCTTTTGAAAGGGAACCTGTAAAACAAAAAATTATTTCTGTTTATGTCATACTTGAAAATACAGAGCAAGACGGAAAAAATGATATAAACAACACAAAAGCAGCATTGATGTCAGAGTATGTATGAGAATATGACTGAAACATGACAGCTGTGACTCATCAACTGATCATCAAAACACAGTTAATGTGCCTTTTTTTTGGCCTTTTATGCTGTACTTTCTGTTTGGTGCTAATTAGCAAATGTTAGCACGCAAACACAAATGCTAAACAAAGATGGTGAATATAGCAAACATTATACCTGCTAAACATTAGCAATTATTATATCAAATGTTAGCATTTAGTAATATAGATTTATATCATCAATAGGAATACATTCTTTCAACAACATGATGAGAAAATAGTCAAGGATTGCTGTAAAAGCTGTGGAAAAGGTATCTTGGTAAAAATGTCACTGTTTCAGCTCATTCAAATCTGTATGTCCTAAAGGAAGTCTTTGTTGTTTGTTGTTTGAGTTAAATCTTTACTCGGGAAAATGAAGTGAAAATTAACAAAAGTCATGATCACATCCTTTAAACAGAATTCCATTTCACATCACTGTGATCCTTTTCTATATGCAAGCACAACTGTATCAGATATTCAGGTTAAATTCTGAGTTGGACACATGTTAACAGAAAAAATAAGGATGCAAAGAGTGCGACTGCTAGCAGCCTTCTGCTGTAGTCACTGTACAAACCTCAACAGCAGCCTGCCTTTTGCTGTCCACGTTCAGGACAGCACTCGCTCTCTCACTGTCAACTTGTGAAAAGTTTAATTTGATGCTGATAGGTGATAATGTGTCTTTCACACATTTCTGTAAGAAAAAAAGAAGAATCATTTGCATATTGTTAAAAAAAAAATTCAAACAGAACATACAACAAGGAAAGAATTTTTACTTTCTGAAGTTTGGTATGAACATAAAGCCAAAGTTCTGAATAATAAATAAGTGTTTTAGGATTATTATTAGTATTGCTATTATGTTTTGGTGATAAAACATTTTAGCTTAAAAGCTAAAAATGGCTTTCACGAGCTTCTGATAATGTAACTGAAAAGGCCATTGCTATGGGCTGGTTATTTTGAGCAGCAGATATCTAACAAGCATTTAAGGTTTACTAGAAATCATCAGCACTTTTTAAAAATTTCTGATGCCAAATATCACCTTGAAGGCTAGGCGGAAGAGGATGAGACATGGATGATATTTATAGATGTACAGATAGGTGATAGCTGCTCATGATAGACAGTTAAATTGTATGTGAGAGTGAACTTTATTAATTAATGTACTTACTGGCATGTAGATGGAATAGTTGAAGCAGGTCCTTCTATCTGTCAGCTTGTAGGTGGAGGTAAGATTCCTGGCTTTCCTGTCAGTTTCACTGAAGAAACCTCGATATGTTTGTCTCGTCGGATCCACATCAAGCATGCAGGAAATGTTCAGGCTGTGGCTCATTGCGTCTGCAAAGGCATACAACAGTGTTCAGTTCACACATTTTGCAAAGGTGTGGAGTATCAGCAGCAGCTGATGATCATCATGGTCCCTACCCGCTTTGCTTTCTGTTGTCTCTTCCATTTCAAAGCAGGCTGTTAATGTAACCATCGGTAAATTCGTATTTGTGTCGCTCACGCAGTCAATATTCTCAGTGTTTATCTCCTCAGGCTGAAAAGACAGATGAGCTATGACATTAAAGACGGGCCTGGACCTGGAAGACATTGATTAAATGGATTATTAGAAGTTGCACATGATTTTTCTATAGTAAGACAGTTCATGAATGCATGAAGGAAGGGCAAACAAGTCTTGCAACACAAACACTATTTAATTTTCCTCATTGTGCTCTGGCAAAGCCATGGATGAATTTGTTTGACAGAAGCCATTTTTACTGTGTTGTACAGGAGACGATTGACAGTTCTCACCTTCACAAAGACTTCAATAAAAATCTCTCCTACATCCATATCAGTTGTCCCTACTGTTTTTCTATTATTTTCAAATTTAAAATCATGAAATTGAAAATCACTGAAACAATGTTTAAATCAGTTTGTGAAACATTTGAGGCAAGCGAGTTTCTGATGACTCGGTAGATTCTCAGGCAATGTGCTGCACAAACTGAGCGTGTGACATGTAATCTAGCTTTGACTGATTTCAGAGATTGCTTTTTTTTATACATGTGACCTACATACATATACAGTATCCATACCTTAAGACAACGGCCTTGCCATGTGATCCAACCACAATATCTGGGAGTCCATCCTTTCCAAGGTCGATGTCCCCATCAATGGCCTGTCCAAAGAATCTCAACTCAGGTCTGAATTCCCGTCCCGTGATTCTCTGGAATAACAGAAACAGTGAATGATTTGTACACATATTTGAAGGTACTCATTCCAGATATGGAGACAAATGCTGTGTGTTTATCGTTATATGATAGATGCTCATTGTGAGACAGGTGAAGGTTTTTGAAAGTAAAGATTTCAAATCGTTGGCAATTTTCTGCCTTTATTAGATAGCGGTGGTAGAGAGATGATAAGAGTAGTGGGAGAGAGAGAAATGCAATAAAGGTCATGCTCGGACATCTAAACACCTAAGACACAGGGGTGTCCTGATGCACTATGCACACTGTTTTTCACCTGCCTGCAGCATAGTAACTGGTTACCCAACCTGTTGCTGTTGTCTTCATCTAGAGGGATATCTACCTTTTTTTCCAAAAATAAAACCAAACATAAAGAAGAATTTTCTCTGTTCACCTGGCTGAAAGTGCTGTGTATCCCTCTGTGTCTGTCACCCAGGTAGATGTACACAGCTCCCCTGTTTTCATCCTCAAGGGGCGCTCCAACAGCAACGTCTCGGAGTCTATCTCCATTCAGATCTGCGAGACTGGATATAGTGGTGCCAAATCTACCCTTGGAGGGTGCAGTCACAGTCAGCTCCATTTTCAATTGCATCTGTGGGAAATGATTAAGATAATAAATGCATTAAGTATCTCCCAGTATCACATACTGTCACACTGAGTGTGAGCCTTCATCACAGCCCACCTCATTCGTCAGTGCGTAGATGTAAATCTGTCCTTCTGTCTTCTCCTGAGGGTTGTAGAACAGTGGAGCTCCCACCAGCAGGAAATCAGTGTTACCGTCTGAGTTGATATCTACTGAGCACAGCTCTGCACCAAAGTAGGAACCAATCTGAAAATTCAAGTTGAAAAAGATATACACTCTCTTAACTGTTTTTGAAAGCTCTACACGTAATACAAGTGGAGTTAAGATAAATGTTTAATCTGCTTTGAACAACTCGCATTTTTTCACAGTTTTTTTCAAGAAGAATCAAGGTGCCAGTGCATTTCTCAAGGAAGTTCTCTGGTTTCCTCTCTGTAACCACTGAAATCAGGTGCTTGCCCATGTTTCATTTTGTATCTCTAAATGCAATGCAGTCAAATTCATACAGGGCCCAGCAGCCTGTGCCAAGAAGCAGTTTAACTTATTTATCTGAGTAACTACAGCTGAAGTAAATGTGAGGGGTTTCTAGGCTTTACTGGGCAAAGTTATTGTTTATTCAATTACAGTTATTTGCTGTAGTTATGTAAAGTAAACATGCCTCTTAGACAGACTCCTGTTCCTGTGATACAAACTAGGTTAGTAAGAAATGTCCCACTCATGAGTAACACATGCTCTAATGATGGTCTATCAAAAAGAAAAATATTACAGTTTAAACAGTCACCAACCTGGCTCCCATTTATTCTTTGGATTGGATCATTGTGTTTGAAAATTACGACCTGTCCTTTGTGCTCATATCTTGGTGCACCCGTGAAATATAGAGCAGCGTTGTTCTTCTCTCCAACAGAAACAGAATATCCTGAAACAGTATCAGTCATATATGACACACAATCATAGTCTCACATCTCTAAAATTAGGTTCATTTGCAGACATGATTACATACATCTATTTGCTACATTTAGAATCTAAAGCTATTTTTAACCCATAATTTAGGGTGTAAACTGATACTGGTACAGTAATTCACTGAGGAAAATGTTTTTTACAAAGTATCACATAAAATAAAATAAAAATGCATTTAATAAAGGAGAAAATAATCTAAAAAGAGAGAAATAATTTTATGTTCAATACCCATGTAGGAGTCCATCTGCATGTCTTGATCTGTAATAGTTTGTCCATGATATTCCTGTAGAGAACCCCTCCAGCTGTTTGATCCCACTGCACCCAGAATCAAAGTATCCTGTTAACAGAAATGTGCAGGTCTGGTTAGAGCACAGAGATCAGTGGAGGTACCAACAGTAATTATATTGTGAGGTAACAGCCTAACTACCTTGCAGACATCCAAAAACCAAAGACATCAAATAAGTGGAAACCATATTGTACTCAGACTGATGTGATGAATATTACATGAATTAGCATGTTAACATCCAACATACATGTTTACATAGTAACTGTACATTGTCAATTGTTAACATGTTAATAATTGCTAGTGGAGGAACTTTTTTATTAAGATGATGTCACACACACATATAGTATGTAATCTTCAATGTTTTGAATATTCATTATACAAAGATTAATATTTGACTATGTACAGTTTGAGGTTTCCTGATAGACAGTTTTACAGACGTCTCTTCATAGTGGACAAAACAGTATAAATCTTTTACATAAATCCTTTTGATTTAGGTAACTGGCAGGCCAAACTTGACCTTTTGTTTCCTCACTATTAATAAGATTTTTCTCTACTTTTTATCCATCAAAAAAATGTTTTTGGTGCTAATCCACAGGCCCTACATTTACCCAGTTCACCCAACCTGGAGGGTGTGGTTATTATTATTATTATTTTTGAATTGGTTATTGAAAGAACAATGTGCTGAAGGGACAGCAAATGTGTGAAAGCCAACTATAGGACAATCTTATTTCATTTAAAACTCTATATATTAATTTTCATTGTTACTGGCAGAGTCCGCTTTTCCCACGTGGAACTCATATTGCCCTCATAGGGATTCACAGGAAGCGCATGCATGCAGTAATTGTGCATTACTGGTCTTAATTTTGACTCATTGTCAAATGCCTCCCTGTTTACTGACAGTTCTAAACCAAACATTTCCTTATACTACTGCTTCACATTAAATGTGTTCAACTGTCAATTGTTCAATGTCTTTCAAAAGTTAATAAAAACTTCCAAAAAAACAGATGTGAAAACTTGCTCCTCTTCTCTTGCCTTTCTGTCAGAGTAGTCACATGTTTGCTGCCCCTCGTGATCAATACATGTGTGATTTCATATAGTTATGGGTAAAAGATATTTGAATGTGTCCAGATTTTGTCTTTTTGAATGTACTCACTTTGTAGAAGACAGCACTGAATCCACTCTGGGACATTTCTTCAGTCATCTTTCCTGCCCGAGACACTTTGGAGCCTAAATATGAGAAAATACCTTTACAAGTTACTATTGCAGAGACAAACTAGAGAGATAATATGGATTTTTGTAACATTATTGCACAGAGAGGGAGACAAATCATTACACATCACCTTCCATTTGAAAGATCTTTTTTTGAAAGTGTTCCAATATTCCCTTGAGTCCGTCATAGTTCTCTATTTTGAAGGCATTTTTTTCTTTTGGGTCTGAAGCAAAGGTCTTAATTTTATCCAGTTTTACATCTTTGACCTGAAACCAGAATTTTGCTTGAAATTATGAAATACCTCCAAGTCTAATGTCAGCAAGATAAACAACACAGTTAACATTACAGGACTCAAAACTGTAATCAATGCAAGCGACACAGTTTAGGGCAGAACTCAGCCACAGTTACAGTATTACTTGCTCTGATACTTGAAATGTTCAAATGCTGGTAAAAACATGTAAAAACACTGAGAAGTATGACTGTGTATCATCTGTATAGTAGTGAAATGAACTGTTATGACGATTTGCCCCTAAGGTTAGCAAGTACAGTGAGAACATAACACTTCAAAGTATTGATCTCTGATGTACCACATGTGATTGTTTTAGCTGATAAATAAATTATTCTATTGAGACTTTTCTATTGGACAAATAAAACAGAATAATGAGACATCACAGCTTACCCCAATGACAAATCGAATGATGCTTTTTTCATCATAGGTTTTGATAAGGTTGTCTTTGTCACTATCACTGGGATCTCCATCTGTGATTAGTACCAGAACTTTGGTTGCATCAGAAGAGGCGCCTGCACTTGAGTTTTCAAGGATGTCTTCCCTGAAACAAATGAAAAAGTAACATTTGTGATGTTTAGAACCCTCAAAACTTCATTTACTGATTTTTATAGAAGAATAAATGAGCATTCATTACTCTAACCAATAAGATTATAATAATGTCATTGTGCTTTTTTTATACTGATGTTAGTGACCCTGCTGTGCATCCTCTCTGATTGATTGCAGTCTGAATGTCTATTAAAACTAACTGCTACAAACAGGCCTGCTATTAAACTTTATTAAAACTGCACTGGAAACATCTTATTGTGACTTTTCATTTCCTATTGTCCACTTCTTCATGGAAATCTGAAAAACACCCCATCACATGGTCGTATTTGCCCAGAAAAACAATATGCTGTAACAGTTTTTGTTTTGGATAGATTTTTCCCTCAACAACAGCTGTTATTTCAATGATATTCCACATTTAAGAGTTATTTGCATAATTTGACTTAACTTACAACACAAATTTGAGGGCTTTGTGTGTGTTGGTGAGACTCTTCATATGACCTTCCCGATCAAGTTTTTTGAGAGCGTTACCAGCTTCATAGTCATTGAAGTCAAAAACTTTGTTGGTAATTTGGCTGAACTGAACTGCTGCAAACTGGAAAAAAACAAGGCAGTATTTATATCACATTTTACAAATAAATGCTATGAATCCTTTAATGTTGTACTGACCTTGATTGATGAGTTCTTAAGACTTTTCATTATATCCACTATGAACTCTTTATTTTTGTTAAATTCAAGAGTGGTCATACTCTGAGATCCATCAAATAAAAACACAAGGTCCACTATTTTTTTTGTGCATTCTAGAAAAAAAATGAGTGGGAGTTTTATGTAATATTTAGTCAGGACAAAGAGATTGAGAACAATATTTTATCACATGGGGCACATTTCAAGCCAGTTGACAAAACCGCAGAGTTGGAGAATTTTGCACTCTTTAATTTAAATGTCTTTTACCTTGGAAACCAGATTTGAAAGAGGAGATATTCTTAAGTTCATCTGTGATCTTGTAGCACATACTGTTCAGATAGGTGTTCCCATCACATTCATGAGCTACACTTGGACTGCAAACCTGCATCAGAACATGACAGAGGACAAAGGAGTTTGAGGTAATGTCACTGAGAAGTGTATTTTACAATTTTATCTTGTTAACTACATGATCTTTGTGGTTTCCTTACAGTGAATTCGGAGCCTGTGTAGTCCATTGCTATCGACAGTCCAAGGTGCTTGACTGGTGCTATTTGGTTTTTGAGATGAATTTCTGTGACAATAGCAGTTGATTAGTACTATTCATTAAAAAATACACAAAGCTTTTCAGCCACATTTTAAAATGTTTCCATTTTACATTTCATACTTTTTTGTTTTTAATGTTGTGTTTAATTGTGAAATATTGACTTGAAAAACCACATTCATATACCTTCAGGGTTGAAGCACTTGTTGGTTTGTTCATGGTTGGGTTTGCATATTGCGCCAGATCCATTTAGCTGCAGAGGTGCAGTGACAATTATCCTGTAGATGAGATCAACAACCATGATAACAGTAATTTTAACTATTTCAGTGGCCAGGCTTACATGGGTAGCACAGGATGTAATATTGATCTCTTCGTGATGCCACAGAACAGTCACAGGATGCAATAATATTAAGTGATAAACACTCTTCATCCAAGTTTCTGGTAAAGTAAAACTTGTCCTCCATCTACACTAAAATTGCATACAAAAGGAAGCCATGCAATTTAAATTTGGGAGAAATAAGGATTTTGGCAATTACTAGTAATAAAAAAAAATCTCAAATGAACCACAGAGTTGTAAATGCAAACTTACCCTTTGCTCTTGCTATTATTGTACTGAAGCACTTTGTATCCAAAGAAATCTTTCTGTTCACCAGTATAGACATCAGGATTTGTAACATCAATGTTGAAAGCCAAAGAAACGGGGATGGCTGCAATTATTGAAGATAAAAAACAAATAAGTTTTGTTAGCCTTAATCTAAATAGATGGTTACTCATTTGAAATAATTACAAACAGACATATAAAATAACTGCTTTAGAAATAAGCTCAAATATAAAGATGGGTCAGTGATCTAACATTGCCAAACATTCACCACTACAGTCATGAAAATTAAAAATTCAGTGCTTTACTATGTATCGTTTAGGTCTGCACAACACACCTTTCACATTCAAGAATAGATTTCTAGAGGTACTAATAATTACAAATACAGCTCAATGAAAGAAAAAGTAGCTAGTGTGTAAAAGAATACCAAAGTGCATCTTTGGCAAATGTTTAGTCAACACTTCACTTCCAGCTTCATGTTTATGTTTATTCTGACTTTTTCAGTGTGGCTGACAGAACTAAACACTACAACTCCTCATCCCATCTCAACTCACGATGAACTTATTTCATACACATAGACAAGACTGGCCACAACACTACTGCCTGTATACATGGTAGCCACTAGGGCGGCAATCAACGCCAAATCATTCTTGGTGGACACTGTTATGGAATTTTCCATCTTTAGGGGTTACAAATTGAGTTACATTGGGTCAAGCCTGGGCCTTGAGGTCACACTGTAATTCTTAAGTGGAAGGAGACATTCTCTCCTCTCCTTGAGACTCAAGAACCCTCTGTGATGTTTGAGGAGGCAGAGGCCTCTCTGATAAAGGATAAATCAGCATTGCCATGGTTACCAAGGTCGGAGGGGGATTTCCTAGACAACACAGATAGGTGAATGCCTAGATTCTATTTACATAATCAGACATTCAAACCAGAATGTGCTGACAGTGATCTGAAGTTCCATGCAACGTGACCTGAACTAATGCGGGTAAAATGCTGTTCCTTGTAGTTCCTTGAGACTAGTGAACCAATTAGACTAATTTTTCATATTGTAGGCTGATCTGTTGGGGTGAAAGACTAAGAGGCCTTCAGAAGGCAGAACGGAAAGAGACAGCATTGGAGCAGAACACTTTGCTGTTCGCTGTTTCAGTTTCTCCTTGATCCAGTGCTTCAATAAACATTTTCAGCATTAAGACATCAAAGGCTCGTGTGCACTTTCTCCGCTGAGGTGCTGACCATCGCTCAATATTTCCACAACAGACACCAGAATATATTCCATTTAATTTTATCTATCTTAAAGTCTGTGTAAAAGAAAACAAGAGATTTTGTTTTTAAACACATTATACATGTTAGAAAATAATTGCTGACAATGTGAAAAGATTGAACTATGAAGTACTGAATTGTGGAGTTAGACTGTTAAACTGTTTTTTTTAAATTTCTGAGTTCAGGATTTTTTGGGCGGGCCTGAAATGGTGGATCCATGATGTAGAGGGGTTACTAGCATGACCTTTCCCCTACTATACTAACACTAGAGTGCACATACTCATAGTTCATACTTTTTACACTGGGTAGTTTTACTAACTTTGGAGACAACTGGGATTCCCTTTGGATAATCTGCTGTTACTCATGATTGGGGCCATTTTCGGTCAACATTAGTGCTGAAGGAATTATTTTAAACCCAGCTGGAGTGTCCATCGACAGGTGGAGCCACTAGTGGCTTTGGCTTCAGCACTGGATGTGCAGCTGGGCAGCACTTCACTAAAAGGCACGGTGTGAGAGGCAATTTCTCCAAGGATGATGGCCACAATGAAGCCACCAAGGATGTTTTAGCAGAGAAGTGAGTAACATTAAATGCACTGAACTCTACTGAAAACAGTGACAATTTAACTTAACGATGATTGGTGAGGGTTTGCTTGTTAACTAGTTATTTAAGTTACATTTTTACTGAAACAAGTCCACATTTACCTACAAAATATGTGCTCTTGTTACTGTATTTTAAAAATATCATCCATGTTGCATACCTTACACCTACAAACAAGGCCTATTTTAAATTGTGTATTTTTATACAGGAGTTTGGTATCAGCATTGTTAACTCAGAGACTGTTCAGTTGGGCTGTGCTTTCAGTGCCTTCAGCAGAAATGCCCCCAGAGTTTCAGAGCAATACTGCTTATTTTTCCACAATTTTGAAACCTAACTTTATATATTTGGTGATTTTTTTTTAATCATTCAAATTTGTTTGGGGGTTAATTACACATTTTTCTTGGTGTGAAAAAACCCAGAACACATATTTATTATTGTTTTACAGGGACTTCAAACATAGCTATAACAGTGCAACACACGAGTGGGTTAATATTGTGTTACTGTTAAAAGAGTACTGCAGCAATTTAGCATTGCACTCCTACAATATTGTCAGATTTGCGATGGACAGTTTAAAATGCTTTAAAAAACACAAGCAAACAAAAAAATCAACAATCAAAGTACAAATACAGACACTACACACAATGGAACTGAGTTACAATACATCAGAGGTTTCTGGGGGATACAAAAAACCCACAGAGTATTATTTCCAGACTCCGCAGGTAGAGAAAACAGCAAGGCTAAAAGCATATTGGACGTTCATTCTTCAAGTGGCTAGAGATAAATGTTAATGTTGCTCCGTTCCTACTAGATGTGTAAATAGGCAACTTTGTTAACATGTAACTGGTATTTCTAGAGGTTCGCATAAATTGCAAAAATGATTTCTCTTTTATCACTAGATGTATCTAGTGATGACAATATTTTGGGTTTTCTGTGCTGAAGTTTTGAAATATCCACCTCAGAAATTTTTGCTGCCACCCCACCAGAATAGAGGCAAATGGAGTTGCATCTGTGCTGGTCAAAGCACTGAAAAAATCACATTTGTTTGCTCAACAGCATTGTTTCTCCCCTAAACAATGTCCTGGTTACTATGGATAACCCACAGACCTTTCTGTTTCTATTCACTCTGTGAAAAGCAGCTTCAGTGGAAACTCTTGGGTTGAATATTGTAAAAGTCATAACATGCAGCTGCAAAACTGCATGAAATGATTCAAATCGTTCGCATACACTTGTGGTTGAACTGTCATCCTGGCTCATAATAGGTTTCCTGAGCTTTTGCACTCAGCACTGTTTCAGGTTGGATTGCAACTTCAAACATGATAATATAATAAATAAAAATTGAAGAAAAAATATTTTGAAAATAGTAAACATTTAAGTAAAATCAAACTTTTTAAGATTTTACAAAATTTCACATCAGGTTATACATTTTTTTCTATGGTTTTAGAAAACTACAGAAAACTCAAAAACTCAAATAAGTCATAACATTTTCAAGGCTTTTACCCTTAAAATAACTGTCTTTCCTTTTCTAAGTGAATATTGTCTCATGATGACTCAAACGGAAGCAAAAAATTTGATCTTACCAACAGCCACCATATAGGTGAGCAGGAAGATGCGGCGCTGCCCATACATCTTTCACATCACTCTAATGGTGCAGCTTGTATGTGTTGCTTGATACATGTCTGTGCAATACTTCCTGTTTTCTGAAAATCGAGGGCGTTTCCGTAACAGGTGGTTCTCAAATTACTGCTCTCACAGCAAAATGCTTCTTTTCCCTCATGCTTCCTCTTTTCTTTGGTCATTCTGAAACACTTATATATACAAATATTTTGGCATTTTTTCAACCACTTAGACATTTTTGTGGTTATACTGTCTACTGAATCAAAAAATGAGATTATACTGACTAAAGGAAGAAAATGATCGACATAATGATTTTCTGCAGGTCTCAGTCTAGCTTCACTGAGATACTTTTCTCTCTTTTTAATCCATTTGTTTATATCATATAACTTTAACATCTTTGAATTGTCCTCGACCCACATCACACACATTTTGGTAAACCCTCACAGCATGTATACACTATAATAATAATAAGATTTGTAGTTATCTATAAATAAACTGGCAATACAGACATTAGGGTGTTGACTTTAAAGTGAGAAACTTGTGAGAACCCCAGTGCTCTGACACTTATACCATCTCTTAAATGTGGTAAAATCAGAATGGTGGTATTGCTACAGTTAAAGAACAATACCACAGTATAAAAATATTCCATTGCAAGTAAGTACTCATTACACAGAACCTCCCCATTCATTACTGAGGCAGTGCAGGTCTTATGTAATATGTGCCAGCCTGAGGGCAGACGCTACGGGAGAGTGTGGAGATATGGACGTGTGAGATAGGCAAACTGCAGACAAGGATGGATTACTGAATGAGGGTAGCAGGAACAGGCCCAGGGGCTCAAGGTTCCAGAGAGCCACTGGCCCCAAGAAGCAACTGTCAAAAACATTTCTTGTTGGTAATGAAAGTGCTCAGTCTGTCATGTCAATAAGAAGGCTCCTAAAGACCATCTCAAAAAACTGAAGGATTAATTTAAACATTCACAGGCGTCAGATGAAAAAATAAACTCCTTCACAGGAAATGTTTTCTGACGGACATTCAGGTCTATAGTGACACACCATATGGGCCCTCCGACTCTGCTGTAAGTGAGAAACACAACTGGATGTACAGAAAGCTAAATGGGCTAAAACAGTCGTTTTTTTTAACTTTGGGGGAAGATGCAAAATCCTGTAGGCTATGTTTTTGCAACACAGGGTTATTCAATTAGTGAATAATAGAATGAATAAATATTTAAAATAAAAAAGGAAGGAGGTAAAGATGTGTAATGATAAATATATATATATATATATATATATATATATATATTATATTATATATATATATTATATATATTATATTTACACACATAAAAACAACACCAAAGTTACAAAGCCTATATAGCTTTCCGTACATCCAGTTGTAGTCCTCACTTATGTTAGTTCGGTGAATATGTATGGTAACCTGGCAAATATGCAAGACTAATAGTATGGTGGCATAAAGGGAAATGGAAATTCCGAAGGGAATAGAATTGGCTGCTTCACCAGTAAAAACAAATATGTTTTGACGGCCCACCAACCCAAAACTGTATTTTTTGACAGTCACCAGCCGGTTTCACTATCAAAATTTGATCCATTTGGTCCAATAACATTTGGGAAGTCTGAAAGAGCTGCACGGCCAGCATGGGAATGTCCCCCCTGACATGAGATTTAAAAACTGTATACTGTGAAATACAGAGAGATTTATCTGGCGGTGATAGGCTTACTCTGTTCACCCAAATTGCAAAAAAAAACCAAACATATTTTCTCACTGACACCAGATTTACTTACAATGGTTTTGAGATATCTGTCTCTTAGCTTTTTGCCTCCACCACACCACAGTGGAGGTAAATTCTGTAACGTAGAAGTGTGAAGTCTGGGCTAACCTCCGTTCCACCAGCTTATGTGACTCAATGTAATCTCTCATTTACCTAGTTGGTCTTTATGAAGAAAAATGAAACTGGCTGCTGAGGTTTTAAAAAAAAATTTTTACTAGTGTGACTGCACGTAAACGGATGTCATCGTACCTTGTTTTCCTGTGTATATATGATCTGTCAACTCTCTCTTCAAATGTCATTTTCCACCTATTTAACTGTAACCTCTGCTGTCTAAAAATGTCTGTACAGTTCAGTCCTCTATCCTGCTGTTATTACAGACATGTTTGAACTAGCTGTGGCTGCTCCACTTGCTAATGGACTTTTCTATTGGACTTTTCAACAGACTATTCTGTTGAGCTGGTGACAGAGATGTTGTTCATTAAAGGAAAAAAAGACATATTAGATCAACAGTTTAAAAGTCTACCAACACTTTCTAAACAAATTCAGTGAACTGCATGACAACTTGTTACAGGTTATGTATGTCTTTATTTTCTCCTTTGCTCTCAATGAAAATGGCTGTCAGTAATCTAATTCTGATTAACCACAGTAATGTAAGAATGATGTTGCATTTTCTGCATGTCACAAGCACATAAACGGTTTCATTCGCCTCCATTGTGTTGTGCTGGTAACAGAAGTTTCAGACACTAATATCTCAAAAACTATGTAAATGAAACAAAACTATCTGCATGTCTGGACACCACTAGTGAAGTGTTTTGTGAAATGACACTTTAACTTGGAAGTAACTAAATTATTACACTCGTGTGTAATAGGCCATGTTGTAGAATTAGTTGGACTTCCCCTTTATCCCGTATGTATGTGATGTATCTCTTGATCAGCTTGAACTTTTGACTGCTGTTTCTCTTTTGCAATGCACTTTTTGATACCAGATAAAATTGTCATTTGGCCTCCATGACGCCAGCAGAAAAGCAAGTGCAGTCCAGTTTCTATTCTTCATCGGTCCTTATCAAATGACTGATGATACGGACAGAAAACAGGATGTGAATCATTTTTTAATCTTAGCCCTTGAAAAAACTCCTTGATTTATCAGAACAAAGTCTCACTCCATTCAATCAGTGGGTCTATCTGTCCTACTTGTCATCCTTCTTGGAGGCTTGAGTGAACAACAGGCTTTTGAACTTTGAGTGAGAAGTCCACAACTGGGCAGCCCTGTGTAATGCAGCCCAGGGAAATGATGTCCACATGTGGGGAGAAATACATGGCTAAGTTGTCTGGAGTCACTCCTCCACTGGCTTCTATCAGTAGAGTTGGGAACTCCTCCTTCAGTGCACGAGCTGCAACATGGAGCTCCTGAAACAGAGAGACAGGGTGTATTATTTCATGTGGAGGTACTGTAAGTGGCAGAGGGAATAGAAATCAGGCAATGAAAATGAGAAATGACCCGGGCTTGTGTTCTTTTAATATTCTCTACCTGAGGTTGAAAGTTGTCCAGCATAACAATGTCTGCTCCTGCTCTGGCCGCCTCTCTGCCCTCCTCTGTGGAGCAGCACTCCACCTCAATCTTACTGCTGAAGCCGCACACTGACCGGGCAGCTTTCACAGCCTATAGAACACACAAGGTTATTACTGAACACAATGAGGTTAACGTGAGGTGTAACGTGAGTTTCAGCTTAGATTCTGTTAACTTGTCTGTTTGCAACATACAGAAACCAAACTTCCTAAAAATAAATGTGATTGCAACACATAACACCATGAGACTCACACAAAGTTTAGAAAGGAACAATACTGTCTGTTTCATTTTGACCTCTTGGTTATTATTTGAAGTATTTAACTGAAAGTTGAATGCTCATTTCTCAGACAGTATTATTAGTAGTAGTATTTATTAGTTTGATCTTATTTTGATATATGCATGGATTAATTAAAAAAATATACTATCAAAATATGAAGAGCAGCAGCGTGTTGTTTTTTATTCAGTCTTATTAATGGTTTTGCTGTGTGATGTCATTTAATCACTTTGTGCTTGTGAAACTGTGGGAGCAAACAAAGACCATAATAATGTGACTTTCATAAGCAACTGACTGATACTGACTGTGAAATTTGATTTAATTTTTCCACATACTGTAACTTCTCATAAATGGTTTTCAAAGTCAAATACTTCAGTGCTATAAATTCAGAGGTATTCATGCTTATAAACTGCCATAAAAACTGAATTTGATAAGCCACTGAATATCTTATCATGGAATTGAACCTATACTGAATACAATGTTTATATTTTAGATCCACATCTGACTATTGAATTTGAGAAACTTTAATATACTGTAGTTTTTATATTACATTACATTTTATATTTATATTATTATAGAGCGATTGAATTTTCTGTCAGAATTTGAGAATTGTAAAATCAGTTCTTATAATCAAGTTTATGAAACTGTACAACTTTAAAAAGAAGGGAACTGAAATAACTTAAATACAGATAGTTTCCAAGTTAAATATTTTAATACTATAAATTCAATTGTATTTATATTTCAGAATTACATTTTCAGTAAAATTCATTATTACATATTCAGTTATATATAACATTCAAATTATTGAGGCCTTTCTTTGCTTCCATATATACTACCATTTAACTTTTATACACTCCATTGAAAGGTTTGTATCTTTCCAGGCTGTTATATTTGTTATTGGAGAATATACATTGTCTGTGCAATATAAAGTGGACCAGTGGTGCAGTTGCCCACCTCTGTGATACTCCCTGATGCCCAGACGTGGTTGTCCTTCAGCATCACCATACCACTCAGGTCCTGCCTGTGCATGGACACGGCGCCAACCAACATGGCATACTTCTCCACCAGACGGAAGCCCGGGGTGGTCTTGCGTGTGCCAGCCACTTCTCCATGCCAGCGTCCTGCCGTTGCCATTGCTTGGAGCTGAGCACAGCGGGTGGCGATCCCTGAGGCCCGGGCCAGGCAGTTGAGAGCTGGCCTTTCACCTAGGAGCAGGCACCTTGCTGGGCCTCGAACCACAGCGGTCAGTGTGACAGCATCTGGACCTTGTGGAGGTGAAATAAACACAATGAGTCGAATGGAGCCTAAAAAAAATCACATCATTTATTATATAAGTCCAAATAATAATGATTTTTTTTATCCTCAGTTTTATAATCAGGTCATATGAATGTAACTACTTGCCTGGTCAGTAAATTACAGTAAATCTGTTGCATAGCAGCCTGTAAAACATTTGATGACAGCCTGATGTCACTGATGTTGAGAGGGTTATAATACAGCCCCCTAATATGCAGGTCTGCCCATTTCAGGATCCCATGTAGTTTGCTTATAGAAATAGAGTTGGTGTTAAGGATGCATTGCTTTACATCTTATAAACTATTTATAGCCATTTGGAGTCAGCTCAGTCCATGTCATGTTCTTTGATTTCCCAAGTGCATTTAATACAGTACAGCCCCACCTCCTGGCCTGGAAACAACATTTTTATTCACCTATACAGGCATAGCCAGGTGTCATATCATCTTCAGAAATTTTCTGATGATTCTACTCCTGTTGGCCTCATACTGAATGGCGTACACCAAACGAGGCTGACAGATTTGTGAGCTGGTGTGATGTTAATATTACCTCAACTTTTGTATTCCTACGATGAAGGTGATAGTTACTGACGGCAGAAAAAATTATCATCTAAAATTATCACGTTGAAGTTGTTTCCTTTTGAAAATATCTTGATAAAAAATTGAATTGGTCAGAAAATGTTGATGCTGTTTTTTAAAAAACACAGTCCAGTTGTCCAAAGTCTTGATGTCAGTAGGAAGTTTTAGAATGTTTTCTACTGGAGCTTTGTGGCCAGTGCCTTAATGCTGTTGCCTGTCAACAGGCCCCCAAAACACACAGTGCCAGTCAAAAGTTTGGACACACGTACTTATTCAAAGGTCTTTCTTTATTTTTACTATTTTCTATAATGTAGAACAATACTGAAGACTAGAAATATATAAAATAACACATATGGAATCATCTAGTAAACAAACAAGTGTTAAACAAACAGACTTGGTGCTTCAGGCTAAATCCCTGTCTAAGGGCAATGTGCCATTCCTCTATAATCTCTTATCTCCAATTGATGACTCGTCCGTGCGTAAGAGCAATTCTGACTGGGAAAGTGAACTCCAGATGAACATTTCTGATGTTCTCTGGAAAAGAGCATTGGAGGCAGTTAATTCCTCCTCTAGCTGCGTTAGACTGCCTGTTATCCAATTCTGTTATCCAATTTAAAGTTCTCTTTAGACTACACTATAGCAGAGGCAAACTTTTCAAACTTTACCCAGATAGGACCACGGAAGCTTGTGACAGATGTTCCCAGACGCCCTGCAACCTAACACATATGTTCTGGACATGCACTAAATTGTCTAATTATTGGCAGTCATTTTTTAAATCTATTTCTGATATCCTAGACATACCTGTTACTCCATCGCCACAGATAGCCATTTTTGGGGTGCCTCCTGATGAGCTTAAAACTACATCTTTGCAGAACAATGTAATAGCTTTGCGTCCTTGATTGCACGTAGAAAAATTCTTCTCCTTTGGAAATCTTCACAGCCACCTTCCTTTAAATCCTGGCTACATGATTTATTATTCCTATTGAAACTAGAGAAAAATAAATTCAGCCTTAGAGGGCATCCTGAGAGATTTTACTCGCACTGGAAACCACTACTTGTTCATGTGGACAAACTCCATGCTGCTGAAACGTCCCCTTAATGCTGTGCACACATCTTGCCCGGTCTGCCTCCTCCCTCTTGACATGATCTCCTATAATTAGACTGACTTAAGAACAGAGGGTTGATCTGTTGATCATGCAGAGATGCAGGCAGCAACAAACAAACCATCAACTTCAGTGTTTTATCTACATTATTTATTAATTAACTGGATGTACTTATCTACTTAATCTGTAATTTTTTTTCTATAATTTTTATTATTATTTATTTACCTATTTTTTTTTAATTATTTTTGTATATTTACTTACTTTTACTTTTATTACTATTTTTAACTCAGTTCATTTATGTACCCTCTCGTCTTGGTTATCACACTGTTTTTCTGGCTACTAATCACACTAACCTGTCGATGACCTAAAGGTCTGTGGGATGAATATATGTGGGTGGGTGAGGGGTGGGGGGGTATACAAAAACAAAAAAAACATATGTCACTGGATGTATTGTTTACTGAAGCTGTGAATAAATAAAAAATATTGTTATAAAAAAAAAAATCATCTCATGACCCCTCAGATTTATCTGGTGAGCCTTTGGAGGGGCAGGACTAAACTAGCTAACTGTATATAAAGTAGTTGAAACTAGCTCCACCTCCAGCAGCTACAACAGTAACATGCTGCTCTAACACTGATGCTTCAATATTAATAATCTAATGATGTCATATATAATAATATATCAGTCAGAGACTGAGCAGAGACAGAGTCTACTTTTACTGTAATACTTTAATTACATCAAGTGCATAATACTTATGTACTTTTACTGTAGTAGGATTTTTCATGCTTTTACTTGTAATGGAGTATTTTTACGTTGCTGTATTGGTACTTTTACTTAAGTAAAGGATCTGGATACTTCTTCCAACACTGATGGTTCTCCAACAGTCTTGAAAGAGTTACCACATATGCTGAGCACTTTTGGCTGTTTTTCCTTCACTCTGCAGTCCACCTCATCCCAAACCATCTCAGATGGGTTTAGGTCAGGTGACTGTGGGGGCCAGGTCAACTGATGCTGCACTCCATCACTCTGCTTCTTGGTCAAACAGCCCTTACAGAGTCTGGAGGTGTGTTTTGGGTCATTGTCCTGTTGAAAAACACATGATAGTCCCACTAAGAACAAACCAGATGGGATGGCGTGTCGCTGCAGGATGTTGTGGTAGCCATACTGGTTAAGTGTTCCTTGAATTCTGAATAAATTGCTAACAGTGTCACCAGTAAAGCCCCCCCACACCATCACACCTCCTCCTCCATGCTTCACAGAAGGAACCACACATGCAGATACCATCCGTTCACCCTCTCTGCGTCTCACAAAGATATGCCGGCTGGAACCAAAAATCTCACATCTGGACTCATCAGACCAAAGTACGGGTACGGGTCTAATGTCCATTCCTGTTTCTTGGCACAAACAATTCTCTTCATCTTATTGGCCTCCATCAGTAGTGGTTTCTTTGCAGTAATTCCACCATGAAGGCCTGATTCATTCACTCAGTCCCCTCCGAACAGTTGATGTTGAGATGTGTCTGCTACTTGAACTCTGGAAAGCATTGATGTGGGCTCTAATCTGAGGTGTCATTAGTTGGCGATTTCTGGTAACTCTAATGAACTTCTCCTCTGCAGCAGAGGTTACTCTTGGGTGGTCCTCATGAAAGCCAGTTTCATCACAGTATTTGATGGTTTTTGCAACTGCACTCGAAGAAACTTTCAACGTTCTTGAAATTTTTCAGATTGACTGACCTTCACGTCTTAAAGTAATGACTGTTGTTTCTCTTTACTGAGCAGTTCTTGCCATAACATGGATTACTAAAGTATTTGAATAGGGCTATTTGGGCAATGGGGGGCTACATGAACATAACATTTTCAACCAGAGTTGGAGGATTTTGGTTATTTCACATGAGATATTACTGTTTTTGTAGGTCTTCTGGGTGGGTGAAGTGAGTGGGAAAAAGGTGATATGTATAACTCCATGCACCAATCATGATTTAGCAACAACTGAATCAAAATGCAACAATGTGACAGTGGTGGGGTTGTTTGCTGATGTTGCCAATCTGATCAAACTGCACCCACAAAGTCATAAAGAATGAGATTAGCTGAGTTTTTGAGTATTTAACTTTTGATGAATAATAACTGTCACTGTCTTACTTCAGTTGAATGTTTGAGCTTCACTGTGCAGAATAATGTTTGTGTGCAGTTTGACACTAGAAGGTTTTCACATTCATCCGCTGAAGGAGGAAAGTTTCTTTGTTTACCTTAAATCTGAGTTTAAGGCGTGTACCTATGAGCATGATTTGTGACATCACAACTAGTGTGGAGCCAAGTGTGATGAGGAAACTTGAAGCCTCCAGTGCACATACACTGAGAATGGACTTACAGTGAAGTAGGAGACATCTTGTGTCCAGCAGTCAAACTTTTAAAATGAACAATATTTGCATATTCAGAGATTCTGGACTTTTCAATGAAGTAGAAGAAGGAGATGTAATTTTAAGGATCTTAATGGTATAATTCAACTTTTTTTGTGGAAAAAACATATTATGCACAAATTATTATTCAGAGCAGAGTACTTTTATATACAGACTGGTGACAAATTAAAGGAAAAACTTGTACAGGTCTGAATGCTTGACCCCTACAGTGAGGGGATCTGGTGGCTCTGTTATTCTGTTGGGGGAATTTTGCTGGCATAGTTTGGGTCCACTTGTCCCCTTAGAGGCAAGAGTCACTGCAAATCAATACAAAGTTGTTCTGAGTCATTACCTTTATCCTATGATGAAATATTTCTATCCTTGCAGGAGTGGTCTCTTCCTGGATGACAATGCCGCAATTCACAGGGCACGAGGGGTCACTGAATGGTTTGATGACCTCACTGTAGGGGTCAAGCATTCAGGCCTGTTCCGGTTTTTCCTTTAATTTGTCACCCATCTGTAGATCTTAACACATGTCTGGGGGAATCTTTAAGGTTTCATTTTATATCATACAGATTACCTATTTTATTGGTCTCATTTTTAAGTGCATAACTTTTTATGGCCTTTTCATTTAATGGGTCTGTGGGCGTCTGAGCTACACTAATGTCTCCTTGGAATATGTGTTAGTGTGTTAGTGTTAGCACTGAAGTGACAGTATGTCTTTCATTTTTTGACTTGTGTCTTTTGTCATTGTGCATGGGTGACCGAGCTAGTTTTCCCCCTGAGGATTCATAAACATACCTAATATCTTGCTGCTTTGGATGAAAGTGTGCAATGCCTACCAATCTCAGCTCCCTCCTGGTAACGCCAGTCCACAGTGCAGCCGACTTCAGTGAACACTGCTGTGAAGAAAGGGCTCCCTGCCAAGATGCTGTGTGGTGTTTTACAAAGCAGCCTCGCCTCGACTTCCTGTGACCCCACACATACCCCTGCTGGGTCAAAGTTTGGTGTGTCCTCTGCCAGCCACTCTCGTGCCAGCTGGGTCACAGTGTGAGGTGGGATTGAGTGTGCTGCTGTGTGTTTAGGTGGAGACATTCTGCGAACAAGCGTGAAAGGAGGAAACTGTCATTTGTTGCTCCATTGACATAGAAGCAAAAACTGAGAGCAGATAAAGAATTCACAGTACTTTCACAGTGCTTTCTTGAGTTATAATTACGGTGTTATTCAGAAAATATGAAACCATGACTATATGGATGACACATTTAAAGTCTGATGGTAGATGTAATGTTCTTCTCACTTCATTTCTTGAAGAGAATGACAGTAGAGAAGTTGCAGAACAACAACAACTGCATAATCAATGAAGCAGTTATGACACTATGACACTCATAACACTTTTTTTCTAAAAAATAAACAGTAAATTTCAAAATATGCAGACAATATATGGTGACAAATTAAAACAAAACAACTAAATAAGAGAGTGGAGAAACATAACAAATGTGAATGCCTCCTTAAGGACATGAGGGGTTACTGAATGTTTTTATGGGTATAAAAATTATGTGAATCAAATGATATTTCCTGTTAGAATCAACATATCTCAACCCATTTATACAGCTGTGGGAGATTTTGGAGAGATGAATGTTTGTTGGGGTTCATTCTTGCAGCAGAGAAAATCTTTTACAAGGAGCACTGAAGCTGTTCTGGAGGCTCGTGGTGGAACAACACCTCACAGAGACACATTATGTTGTTTTTATGCTAATTTCTCACCCATCTAGTGGCAAGCTTTTGTTTCTGTTTCCTTTCCATGAATTAACTTTCAACATTCTTTCAGTCTAACCTGCACACATAAACAAATGGAAGGACAATGTGGCTTTTTTTTTGAAGAAGTCACTGCTATATCATAAGCCACAACTAGGTTCACAACCAGTTTAAAATCTAATTATTACACCCAGAGCATGTTCTGTCACAAGTGGAGCAGTTTATAGGTAACCAGACTAAGATATAACTAGGTGTATTTAATTGGAGCAGAACAAAAAAATGCAGATGAAAGATCGACTTACTTACATCAGTGGCTCTCCTTTTCCTGTTGGTCACAGACTGAGCTGTAGTGTAGAGCATATAGAGCCACAGGAAAAATGTGATGTGGAGTTTGACCCTGTGTCCATGTTGGAATGTTTACAAGCTGTCAGAGAGTTAACATTGATTGTTTTGACCAAGGCTGGTTTACAGGCCAGAGTGCATATTTGAAAAAAAAGAGATAAATTCAATGTACTTAACCTGCTATAGACCTGCTTACCCACATACTGTGCATTAGTTAAAAATCTGCAAAAGGCCTTTTTCACAGGAGACATTTTGACTTGTTATTGAAGGAAAGCAGAACAGTTACTAATAACATAAAAAATATTCTCTTTATCATTCAAGTATTCCAGGAACCCATGACAGTGTCACAATGATCCAGCAACCACAGTAAACCTTTTTTACAGCAGACATTCCACTCAAGTGTGCAGGAGTGAACTGATCAACCCTGAAACTGAAGCAGATAAATGAAATTTAGCCATTATACATTTTATCATTTACACTTGTTCTTTTCCATCTGTGACATGTCAAAATGTCTTCTGTTTGTGTGTGTGTGTGTGTGTGTGTGTGTGTGTGTGTGTGTGTGTGTGTGTGTGTGTGTGTGTGTGTGTGTGTGTGCGTGTGTGTGTGTGTGTGTGTGTGATTGAATTACAATGAAAGTAATTGGGGATATTGTGTGTAATTGTTATTTCACTACAGCACAACAAACAAGCCTACACCTGCCTGCTTCCTAAAATTGGCTCTCCACTATGATGAGGATGTTTTTGGCTTCCCTTTCTCTCACCCCCCAAGGGCGTAGCCAGTTTGCCAACCATGCAAAGGGAAGTTATTGCAACACCAACTGTGGTGATGAAAAGTAACAAAATGATGTACAGTACAGACCAAAAGTTTGGACACACCTTCTCATTCAATGAGTTTCCTTTCTTTTCATGACTATTGACATTGTAGATTCACACTGAAGGCATCAAAACTATGAATTAACACATGTGGAAATATGTACTTAACAAAAAAGTGTAAAACAACTGAAAATACGCCTTATATTCTAGTTTCTTCAAAGTAGCCACCTTTTGCTTTGATTACTGCTTTGCACACACTCTGCATTCACTTGATGAGCTTCAAGAGGTAGTCACCTGAAATGGTCCAAACTTTTGGTCTGTACTGTATGTGTAGCTTAATGTCATCTCTGGCCGGCCCTACTGTCTCCACATGGGGAAGCAAACTGGAGGAACATTAGGAGCCTCAGACTTCACATCTGATCAGATTATTGAATAGTCCTGTACCACTTTCTAAAATGGTACCATTTACATGGTTTAAAATTTATATCTAATTATTAGAATCTAATTATCTATTAGATGTGAGAAAACTGCAATGCTTTACTAACAATTTCACAGCAGATTTCCTGGCTTCTTAGAGAGTGTAGAACTCACAACCTTTTATTAATAACTTGACATTTTAAAAAAATGGCATCCACTGATTAAATTCTTGGGCTATGAAGTTAAGTTAAACTGATAACAGAATTAATGTTTAGCAATGTTAAATTATTTTTTTCTTTTCTATTTTTCTTTTTTTGTGCTTGTTTTTGTTTTATCCCTGCAACTACATTTGTACCCTTTTTCAAACTACCATGAGCCAAATAATTAATACGTTGAAAAAATAATTAATGACTTGAGTAATGACTCAGACAGTCAGATACATTTTCCCAAACTGGCAACCCAAACGCTCATTAGCTTATAACTGATCTTTAAATAATTAGTAAATTATTCATTAACCATTAGCCATTGGTTATCATTCATAAGTTCATTATCACGGGTGTCTTATTAGGAAGTGGTGTCAATAGTGCTATAACTGCTCCCACAGTCCAGTCATTAAGTGGTTTTGGAAGATGTATTTGCCTCTATTGTGGATATTATTTTAAGATGACGCTGACCACAGTCTCAGTAGCACAATGACAGGAACGTCCAGGCTTGGAGCTATTTCAGCATTTCCCCTCCAGGGTCTACTGCGCAGCGGTGGTGACGTCAGGCAGGCCTGCGCGCTCTCGACGCGTACAAGCACAAGTTGAGGCTTCCTCCTCCACATCCAGAGCAAGAACCAGGAAGTGAAAGTATACACATGGAGGGTGTGTCATTCCCTGCCAGTGTATGTTTTTATTTTTAAAAACATAGTCCTCCTCGGATAGAATAAATGGGGGACTCGGCGAGGACCAAGCGGCGGGAGCAGCTGAAGCGCTGGGCCGGCTCCTGCACCGACAAAGCGCCGGCCGTACCTCGGCGGAGATGGCGGGGCGACGCCGAGAACGGAGCAGCGGAGCCGGAGGCCGAGCTCTGCGAACCGCCGAGGGACCAGCCAGTGTTGGGGAGAGATGGAGTTAGCCCCCTGCTGAAGAGACGGTGAGGAAAAACCTCCTCTGACACACTGTTTGAGCAGTAAGGGCCAGCCTGCCGCCAGATAGCTTAGCTGAAGCGTCTGGAGACATGCTAAAGCACGAATGTAACGTTAGTGCGTGGGCTTCTACAGACCGGGGTTGGACAAAATAACAGAAACACAACACAGCAGCCCTGTAACAGTTTAATAACGTTACCCGTGTACTGAAGCTAATAATGTTGCGGACTGTCGAGGTGTTTGGCCATTTCTGAGGCCGCAGTTTGTTGTGCTAGCTCCCTGTTAGCTCGCTAGTTAACTGTCTTTACAGTCTGTCCTGGTGAGTTTCCTTGTGACCACTGTCTTCCTTCCTTCCTTGGGCATATATCATTATCGTTTCTGAGACTGCCACATCATTTTGCAGTCTTTGTTTTCAAGCAGTCAGTAAAATTCAGGCAGTGACTATCTCTTTTAAACCTTACACTTTAGCCTAATGATAATTGACGAATTGAATATGCCAGACGTGTATTATAATTTAATGTTTAGTTGCTTCCTCAGTTGCAAGTCTATCAGAAAGTCAGAAATGCTGCGAAATTATGAATTACTGAAGATGTGGGGACGTGAGAATGAATGACGTAATGATAAACAACTGCATTAGCACAGAGGGGTCACAAGTAGATCCACATACTAACACTGACTGAAAGACACTTAAAGGGATATTTGTGTGATAACACAGAACATTAAGGCCTCAAAGTGACCAAGTTAAAATCTGGTCATATTCAGCAGTTCCTATATCAAATCAACAGATCCTATGATAAGATCAAAACCGACAATGAATAGATCCTGCTAACAGGAATTGTCTCTGTGTATTCTGATACAGCTTGTTCCTCTGTGCCTCTTGTCGTCCAAATGTGAGGCAACAAGAGGTTGTCCAAAAACTATTAAAACATCTTCAGTAAGCCACACTGTAGCACTGGGTGACATGTTCCTTCATTTCCATGAACAAAGACACTGTAGTCAATCCCACATACATCGTCCTGCAGCTGGAAATACTCACTGGCACAACAGATTCAGGGCTGAAAATAGTCACAAATACAAACATGATTTTGTTCCTGTTAGAATAAGGGATGCAAAAAACTACAGCGCCCAGCTCTTTCAGGAATTTACCAAGCCTTTTTCAAAATTAAAGTATATATTTGTGGACTACATATTCAGTAGGAACTAATGGGCGTGGGGTAAGAGCCACAGACAGGGTAGTGAAGTCTGAAGGTATGTAGAGGGACTATCACATTGATGGGATTTGTTGACAGTAACAAACCATAGATTATCGTCAGCTGTTTCTTTTAACTCAACCTCTCTGACAAATTCATCAACTCAGTGTTTTTTTCTTGCAAAGTTATTCTACTGCCTTAAAAGGTGTTTCTCTTTTGTCTACTCCCTGTATGAACATAGTGGTGCTACAAGGCATGCTTTTCCCCTGAAATTGATAAACCAGCTACAACAGCTAATCAGTGATGCCATCTCGTTGCCTGCATCCTCTTTTTTTTAGCAAAAGGGTGAGGTTTGACAGGGCTGCAGAGTTCCTGGCGGCTTGTGCCTGCGGGGACACAGAGGAGGCCCAGATGATGCTAGTGGAGGCCAGAGAGACCAAAAAGAACAATGAGGAGGACGTACCAGAAATTATCAACTGTTCTAATGCTGATGGAATCACTGCTCTCCACCAGGTAAGACAGTCTGTCTTTCTAAGGTTTCATTGAAATGATTGACTGATGGATAAGAAACTTATTTACAGTTGTATTATTTTGTCTCTGGTTTATTTTCCTCTCTGCAAAGGCCTGCATAGATGGCAGCATGGAGATGGTGTCCTTTCTTTTGGAGCATGGTGCCAGTGTGAACCAGGTTGACAGTGAGGGATGGACACCCCTGCATGTTGCTGCCTCCTGCGGCTACCCTGAAATTGTGAGGTAAGTAGTATATGTCTCTACAGTTAGCAAAACACAACAGCGTAACAGCTGTGTAATACGGTACTATTTGTCACAGTAGGGACTTCAGAATGCAGCGTGGGTGCCAGACTATTTCTGCATTCAACAATACTAACATTGTTGTCGTGTTTGGCAGCACAACAAGCCAGCTAAAGCATGAGTGGGCTGGCCTGGCACACAAATGCATGCAGCTCAAAAGATTTAAGAATTGATGCACCTTTCTTTTTTTCTATGGTTTCATGTTCCTTGCCTGTGAATAATGTCTTTTACAGGGCTTTACAGGGATATGGAGTAGCCAGCCAGTGGAGTGGGGAAAAAGTAGCTAGGAGGGTCTGGAGGCATGCCCCCCCCAGAGAGCATTTTTGGCCCAAATTTGGTGGCCTCTGGCACATTCTAATATACACTGATCTTAATTGTTGCATATTTTCATGAGTTTGCCTACCCGACTGTAAACATGTAGTGAATTATTGTAAAGCAGAATTAGGCTTATTGTTCACTGTGCACACACAGTCTGTAAATAGCTGTAGATATTTAAAACCACATCTATTCCTGACTGATCAGAACTTTTGTAATTAAGAATAATTAGACCTTATTTATTATTTATTTATTGACACCTTCACTTTTGAGTTTATCAAGACATGGCACAGTGATGGACTGACAGATAGGCATGTTTCTCTATCATCATGCTTGCATTGTTTAGAAGCAGAGGCTGGTGATCATAAATGTACATGCATAGCGAATCGCTACTTGATAAACAAAACTATTTTATTAGAATCAAACATTAATATAATAAAGTAGCCTGCTGGGCTTAGATGAGTAGTCGGCCGTTTGGCCGGCAGCCGGCGCTTATGGACAGCTCTGCTTTTGGCCTTCCTTTGAAGGCACTGCAAACACAGATAATGTGATGGGATTTGGTGTTCTCTGTTTAGAGTTGGTTGTCCTTGTGTAGACTTTGTTTCTGCTGTTAAATGGATTCTCACTCTGTCCATGTTTGTTTTGTCAGTTTCCTTTTGCAGGATGGTGCATCTCTCTCTGCTGTGAACTGTGATGGTGATGTTCCTCTGGACATTGCTCTGGATGAGGCCACTGAGTCTCTTCTCCAGGAGTACACTGTGAGACAGGGTGAGCACTGTTCTTTGACAACTGCACACCCCATTTAAAAGGATGTGTCATCATTTGTGCTTAATCTAGGGCAAATGTTTGTGTTATGTTTCGTTGATTACAGTATACTAGCCTGTATATGGTTGTATTCGCAGTGCTGGATATAGTATGGAAAAATGGCCACCCATTCATGAAAAAAGTTTCCCTCTTTGTGGTTGACTTCCATTTTGTCATTCCAAGATGTGTGCCTTTCTGTCCATCTATAGTAATTAGTTAGTTAGTAATATCGCCCTGCCCTTTTTGGAATGTCTTTCTGAAGATTTTTTTCATTTTCAATTCATTCTCTGTTTGTGTTCAGGTGTGGATTTGGAGGCAGCTAAGCGGCTGGAGGAAGAACAGATCATGACAGACGCCCGGACCTGGCTGACTGAGGGCCCACCTGCCGATGTACGGCACCCCAGGACCGGAGCCACCCCACTGCATGTGGCTGCAGCCAAAGGCTACCTGGAGGCTCTCAAGTAACCATCTCCTGATGTTTTTAAAAACCAATATATAATATACTTGCCCCTAGGAATGGTTCATCGTTTTCTTCTTCAGATCATCTTTACCTCATTGTTTTGCCATACACTGTCTCATGCACTTCCTCCTGCTCGGCTCTTTTGTTGTCTAGGATACTGTGTCAGTGTGGGCTGGATGTCTCGGCTACAGATTTTGATGGCTGGACGCCTCTTCATGCTGCAGCACACTGGGGTCAGGGGGAGGCCTGTCATATTCTGGCTGAACAGCTTTGCAACATGGAGGCCCGCAGCAATGCGGTGAGGCCCACAAAATAATGAAAACTTTTCTCATTACAGCCTCACATTCAGACAGAATGTCATATTTCCATCTTGGTCATGATATTTTATAAAATGAACTCTGCAGGGTCAGACCCCCTTTGATGTAGCTGATGAAAGCGTTGAGGAACTCCTGGAGGAGTTATCACAGAAACAAGCCAATGTAAGAAAGTGTTTATCTTTACTTGGTGAATTTATATGATTTTAGCAGATCTTTTGTGTTGATCACTGACAGCTGTATCTCTCTGCAGTGGCGTAATGAACAGTCTATACTGGACAGGCAAAACCAACAGGGCTCCACCGCTGCAAACGCGCAAAACAAACGGCGGAGGTGAGTGTCCACCTGTAATCTACCCTGAATAAGCACATTTTTCCTAAATAAAAACATTTCAATTTTTCATTCCTGTGAACACCAAGGGCATGTTTCCCTGACAGGTATGTTCATTGAAACATGCCTTACTGCCAGTAACACCTCTATATATTACCTACATGAACAGAGCTTGGAAAGATTGTAATAATAATAATAATAATAATAATACCTACAATAAAAGATAAGAGGTGCAATGTAATCAACACAGGAAATTTGAAAAGTCTTCTTGGAGATCCTCTGTGCCAACATCTGTCCCCACTTTCACACCTTCCAGGAGCTCCGTGTGCAGGATGAGCAGTAAAGACAAGATGAATGTGCAGGATCAGTCTAAAGAGAGGGGCATTTCAGGAGGCCTGGAGCTGAGCGAGGAGAAAGAGAGCAGCCCAGGTAAACCATTTGCTATGTTGATAAGTTGGCCTTAAGTAGTTCATTCTCTGTAAATACATGTGATTGTGCTGATTCCCATAGCTGCTGGTTCTCTTTTCCCAGAAAGCTCCACTGTGTCCAGTCCAGACACTGAGAGTGTGACCACATCCACCATCAGCCCTGCTGACAAGGTAAAAATCACAAAGCACAGTTCAGTATGTCACACAGTAGGGCTGGGCGATATGACCAAAATCTTATATCCTGATATAGGTAATTTCATATCCAGATAACAGTACCTATCCCAATATAGCACATTTTAATTCAATGAATAAATAGTTGGTCCATCCCCTCCGTCTCCCCCCGCCGGCATAAAGCCGCCTCTGTGTATGCTTTTACATAGCATGCTGGTGTTCTGCATTCAGAGGCGTGACAGAGATCAGACTGATCAGAGCTGTAAACTCTGCCATGAGGGAGTACAAAAACATTACTAGGACGAGGGGAGGACATTTCTCTTTGTTTGATAACATTAAAAGTTAAGTTAGACTTTTCTGTGGGCTCATTTTAAAAAAGATGAGAGATAAAAAGGGAGAGCGAGCGCAGCTGTGGTCAAGTGAGCTAGAGAGTGAATGAAGACATGGAGCGCTGGTAGGGATTGTTTGTGATTGTACTGATTGTTTCACAGCTGTTACGTTCTAAAGCACAAACACACCCACACACCTCTGCTTAACACCGTGGCTGTACGCCGCACCGTCTGATTTGGTCTGAATACGGGCTAAGAGGAGAGCAGAGAAGAGTAGCGCGACCATAAATGATAGCAAAACACAGTAGAGACTCTCACACACTGAGCTGAAATTAAAAGAGTGCACATGAATTTGGTAAAAAACATAAATAAAGACAGTCTCTACTGCGTTTCATTTATGGTCGCCGTCTTGCAGTTCTCTGATATTTTCCGTGCGGGCGGGGCTGAGCCCTCCGTGTGTGTGCAGCGCAGTAGAGATAGACAGCGGAGATAGACAGTTGGAGAGTTGGCAACAACGTAACTTGTTACGTTACTGTAGGTGCAGTAAAAGCTTCACAAGTAAAAAGCCAAGAAGAACAATTTATCAATGTAATATATGCAAAAGATGGACAGACTCCAAATGATGAAAAATATTGCTGTAAAGAGTGTGATTTGCGTCACAACGAAATAAACGATAGAGCACAATATGACACAATAGACATTTTTCTCTCGTCAAACAATATACATCGTCATATCGCACAGCCCTGTCACACAGTAGCTTCCTCTTGCTCCAGTCCTGTTGATGCCATTACAACTTATATGAAACATATCCTTTTTAAAAAACAAAATTTGCATGTCAGTCGGACGGAAACATAGCTGTTGTTTGGATGGGGATTTTGTCTGAGGGTTTTCAGCTGTGTATCTAATAAAGACAGAAATATAAAAAGATAATTTGAGGATATGAAGAGAAATACATTTTCCATTTTCATTTATATCCTATACATGTCTAATGTATGTACAAATTTTAAACCAACTATGCTCATGAATATGCCTAATGAGGAAGTACATGTATTGAGGTTGGAAAACTTTTCAAATCAGTTTGTTTAATCTAAGAGTGTCAGCCCACATGGTCACTAACACACCCAGCATTTCATCTAAGGTTTCAGACACACCCTTGATGTGTTGAAACTGCAGATGTGTAGACTTTTAGGCCAGATTAAAGAAGGAAGTAAAAAAAAGGTCTCATTTCAACAGTATACTGGCATTAATCATGTTTCCCCACTGGCATGATAAATTTCAAATTTAACTGGTGACAGTTGATGAAAGTTGGGCTTCTGGTCTTTTTTCTTGTCTCATATGTGCTTCAGACGCCAGAGGAGAAAGATGAGGAGGAGAAGGAGCAGGACAAGGCGAACCGCACTGCCAGAGTCCAACCCACTCCTCAGACGAGGGATGCCACAGCTGAGAGTCCCAACACCCCCAGCGCTGACCGCCGCAAGTAAGAAACGAGTTTTGAACAGAAAATAAGTATTATTGTACTCAACGTGTATATATTTATTATTAATAACTCACGCTGGATTTATGCCAGCAAGCCTGTTTTTTTAAAAGTTTTTGGTGGCAGAAATGGTGACACTCCCAAGTGTTAAGAAACGACTTTTTAACAATTTCTTTTCTACCAGTATGTTGTCTTGAGTTCTAATGTTTGGTGTTTGTTTTGTGGATGTTTGTCTGTTCAGGTTTCAAGCTCCAGTCAGAGACGAGGAGTCGGAGTCTCAGAGGAAAGCTCGCTCTCGACTGTTGCGTCAGTCTCGCCGCTCCACACAGGTACAGCTCACTGAGGAGCTCTGAACTGAATGCATCTTTACACTCTTCATTTGTTTTCTGTCTTTCTATTCAGCAGCAGAGACCCGGAATCATTTAGTCACTGTGAATTCTATATAACACATATATATATATATATATAAATTGTTGTTAAGAGTCCATGCTGCTATTAATAGTGACACTTTACAACTTATCACACCCTCTGGTGTTGGTTTCAGAAGCTGTATTAGCTCAGTCTGTGATTCTCACGCATATCACTGTTAAAAACAAACTCTGACCTCGTATTGACTGATGCTCACTCATCTGGTATAACTATCTCACTAATGTGTGTAAGCGCTACACATTCTGTGGATGATTAAACTTTTGTGCGCTGAAAGACAACTAACCTGCCTGAACACAGCAGTGGAATAGAGTGAATCATTTACTGGTTTAATGATGTAGTTAAGCTGATTATTGCAGGACCGTATTGACTTTAACACATATACAGCATCAGCATCTTTACTTATTCTTTTCATTCATGATGGAAAAGTTTCATAATCTTTTTTTGACCAAGAAACAGTTGTGAATGCAGCAGAAGGCCTCTGAGTGTTTTTGTTTTTGCTCTATGCTTGCAGGGTGTGACTTTAACAGACTTGAAGGAAGCAGAGAAGAGTGTGCCTAAAGCTGCTGATCCCCCGCCTCGCAACATCCAGCCCGTCAGCCCCATCGTCACTCTCACGCCTGCTGAAAGGGGTGAGTGAGGCTGAAATGCAAAAGGAAATCTCTTGCTTACAGTCTCAGTGAGCTGTGGATTCCAAAATTCATTCTCCACCTGTGTTATTTTACCAGCTAGATTGATTTTTGTAGACAGGTGTCTGAACAATTCCTCCTTATCAAAGTAACAAACAGTCACCCGGGCTGATATCATCTACTGATTTTAGCATTAGCTTTTATCACAGGTGTATCGGTGTTTATATTGGCTGATGTGTACGAAGAAATTGAAGTTGAGAAATACCAAAAATATATTTGAGGTTACTGTGTCGCCATTGGATAGTTTGTCCACCAGAGATCTCTAAAAAATGTATTTTCCAGCTGTAAAATGTCTCACTCAGTACATATCCTCATCACAACTCTTTAATAACCATGTTCAAGGGTAAAAAAACAACTGTTAGCTGACATATTGCTGTTGGATTTTTTTTAAACTGTCAAATATTGGTTTTGATATCATCTGTCAGGCTTTGTTTACCAGTCACATTGTGGCTAGAGTCTTACTTCTGTTTACTGTAAGACTACTAATGCAGTACTGGGTGGAGTACTTTGTGAGATGGACAGCTTTTAAAGGAAATGATATTTTCTCACATTGAAGGACCACTGCTAGGGTGGTTACCACATACTTTGGGTTGAGTGCATCCTCTAAACTTCGTCGTAGTGGTATCACCCCCTCTCACACTCCACCCTTGTTTTCTGAACCGAGCATTTCCCCCTCTGACATACAGCGCTGTGCAAAAGTATTAGACACTAAAAATGAAGTGAGGATGCTTTCAAAAATAGTGCCACGAATAGTTCAATAAACAAAAGAAACCAAAAGGAAATCAATATTTGGTGTGATCACACTTTAAAACAGCAGTTCTTCTCAGAACACTCACACACAGTTTTTCAGGTACTTGGTGGAAGTTGGAGAAGTTTCCACAGTTCTTCTGTGGATTTCGGAGTCTCAGTTGCTTCTGTCTCTTCATGTAATCCCAGACTGACTCCATGATGTTGAGATCAGGGCTCTGTGGGGACCAAACCATCTGTTGCAGGACTCCTTGTTCTTCTTGTTGATCAAGACAGTTCTTTATTACTCTGGCTGGATGTGTGAAGTCGTTGTCATGCTGCAGAATGAATTTTGGACCAATCAGACGCCTCCCCAATGGTGTTACATGATAAGAATCTAAACACATCAAGTGCCTAAAACTATTGCACAGTACTATGTGTGATCAACACCATTGTTAGGGAAATCAGCATGTGAACTCAGTGAACACATCTGGTCAGAATGGTTTGTACTCCTCCAAACACATCTGGTCTGGATGTTTTAGCTAGCACCAGTTTTCTTTTCAAAGTCAAAAACGGCAGCTTGTTCATGTTATCTGAGCTCACTGATCAAGTCTCAGCTTGCAGTGATCTGGGGCCGTATTCATAAAGCTACCTAGCACAAAGAGTTGTTCCTAGTGTCAAAATTCTAAGAAAATTCTTATGAACTCTGACATTATCTAGAATTTCCCCTTACAGTTGAGGAGAAACCTCTTAAAAGAATGAGTCATATCTAGCATAGGGGTCAACCACACGTCACTGAGGTTAATGTTTATGTCCCTTCCTTGCACAGAGTTGCTTTGAGAATTTTCCTAAGAGACTGAGGCTAAAGATAAGACGGTTTCCTTTTATCACACAAAGTTACATTTGGAAGATGGTGACATTGTTACTGAGCTCAATCCTGATCTGTGCTACAACCTCACTAGCTATGCTTGTTATATGGTTAGTTATTATTCATGTTGTTATATTTTCTCCATACATGTAACATGAGACATATTTAGTTAAAAATGTGACTCTGCTGCAAAGCCTCTGCACCGTCAGACTTCATAGGTGTTTTCTGTCAACCTTTATGTGTCTCAGATACAGACCCGGTGAAGCAGGTGGAGCCGGAGGGAGAGAAGCGTCTGGGAGTGAAGGACAGGAGGAGAGGGAGGAGGGAGAGACGCTCCACTGGCATCGTTCAGCTGGGTGGAGAGGTAAGAAACCACTTGACATCATCACAAACACAGCAGAGATCTCACTGCCAGTCAGGTTGGAGACTTTTGTTCAATTTAAACAAGCCAGAATATGTTTATTCACATTCACTCTTTAAGTTTTACAGCAATATGTGAGTACTGCAAGTAGTGGAAAGGATGGCCAAACCAGTTCCTCTTTCTCATGATGAAATAGAGTATTTGACTGACTGGGTACACTTTCCCAATGGGGGAAGATGACTATGATGATTGGTGTTTCTAGTGAAATGTTTGCAAGACTTGCATGCACTCAATTTTGATGTAAATTAGGTTTAATTTAATTTAAGAAACCACTTTCACTGCAGTCTGTACATTCTAGTTGGCACAGTTGACATTCTTCTAATTGCAGATATTATTGATGAGACTTTTTGAAAGGATCATTTTACATTACAGCATTTTGAAAGAGGTTTAAGCAAAGATAGTAAATATTCCAAATTATTTCATTACTAGTTTAGCAGAACCCTTGAGTGTAACACCAGGCAGTACACATTTTTAATTTCAACTTTGCAAAATGTTTACTCAGAGAAACTTGATACAGCTATGAGTGTCAGTTTTTAGTTTGCACATAAGTTAAACTAACCTGTTATTGCAGGGATTTCAGTCATATTTGAACATTGCATAGAGAAGTATCAGATTGATGTGAAATGTGTGTATTATTTCAGATTAGACATGCCAGTAAAGTGTAACTGTAGTGCTGTGTAGCTGAATATGAACCTTTTTTATTTCAGAATGAAGATGAGGATGCTCATTCAGACGATACAAACAGTAACAGCATTTCCAAGTAAGTGTTGCTGTTTTGGTTCTTGTGTATTTGGTTTCAGTTTTACTCTCCATGTTTCAAAGATGATACTTAATGCATGCAGAGGCTGTTAGAAAGTTAGAAAATAGCAAAGATTTCCATTTAATCCTGAGGTGTAATTAGATGTCAAGTTTGGTGTTTGGACTTTTCTTACACAGCAAGATGTGGGGGATCTGATCATGTCACGTGTGTCAGACATGACTTCTGTACTTGATAAGAAAATGTATATGCACCTGCTGTTCTGCCACGAGGTGGTTGACAAAAAGGTAGTTTGATTTCCAGGACTTGAGGGTAAATGTTTAGTGTTTTAAATGTATAGTCCTGTGTTGCTGTGAAGGCTTTAAGTCTTTGTGTGTCTCTGCAGTGAAAGTCAACTGGGAGACTCGTCAGCTGACTACAGAACGGTACGTGTTTGACCCTCTTCCCACAGCACAGCGTACACATTCCTGAAAAATACACCTAAGGGGTGAAAGTGAATTATAGCTGAGATCTAGATAGACCAGAGACAGGAATGATACCCAACAGGCTTTAAAGAGAAGTGAACAGAAACCCCCAGCAGGCTGTAACATCATATTTCACACCTGCGCACATGAAGCTTCTCTCTCCAGCAGACTCTCCTCTGAAGTGTTTGTGTTTGTTTCCCTCTAGCTGTACTTTAAGGTACTGCAGGATAACCTGGCTATGAAGGACAAGCTGCAGGAGATGGAGCTGCTGCTCTGCCAAAACAAAGTGGAGCTGGAAAGACTCCGACAGGTTGGGCAGGTTTGCTGATGCATCCGACCTTTTGATAGAGAGAGAGACAGAGACAGAGACAGAGTGTGTGTGTGTATGTATGCACAGAGGGATGCTATGTGGGCGAGTCAGCCATAATAAGTAGAGCGTGTCAACTTGGACAGCAACAAAAATCATCCCTTAATAGTTGTTAATGTTTCATTTTATGGAAGTCTTGACTTTAAAGTATAAATCATAAACTCTTTAAAAGTCGTCTTTGTTAGGATTTGTTTATCAGAAACTTCTTTACAGATCATATCTAAGAATTTGGGCTGTTTTTTTTTTTGTTTTTTTTGCTACTTGTTGAGTATTGCTGTCATGTTTTGTGTGTTGCGGATGTTTCATTTTGAAAAGAACTCTTTAATTCAGTGTCTGTTGCAGTTGTCATATCTGTAATCTGCTTTTATCTGGCAGAGTCAAGAGAGCAGCTCAGACAGACCGGCCCTGCTGGAGCTGGAGAGATTTGTAAGTCTGCTTTGTTGCTGTATCAGTAACACATCTCAACTTTTTTTTTTCCCTTCAGTTCACAAGCTATATTTAGAATGTGTGAAAGTCTTTTTTAAATTTTTTTTTTTTTATGCCTCCACACCAGTACCAGCTGCGGCCAGAGGTATAATGTTTTCAGCTTCTATGTCCATCCGTCCATCCATCCCATTCTCATGAATGCGATATCTTAGGAACGCCATGAGGGAATTTCTTCAAATTTGGCACAAATGTCCACTTGAACTCAGGCATGAACAGATCAGAATTTGGTGGTCAAAGGTTACTTTGACCTCTCAAAACAAGATTTTGGCCACAACTCAAGAATCCATACACAAATTTCACTCAAATGTCTAATTGTTGACATTTTATATCCAAATAGTCTCTGAGTGAAGACAGCATGTTTCTCACTGGAATCATACATGTCAATATAGTGATAAGAATCAGATTCAATCAAACAGTGCTTTTGTTTCCTGTTGTGTGAATTCAAACTTGGCTTTGACAGGTGTAATGAAATGTAAGAAGAATATGCGCTCTGTTATATTAATAATAGCAGATGAATTTCTTGAATTTCAGTCAGTTTGTGTGTTCACAATTTTTTTTTTCCACAGGAGAAGTTGGCCCTCCAGAGGAAAGCAGTAGAGCTGGAGGATGAGCTAAAGGTACAGATGTTCACTTAAACAATGATTACCACTGTACTGAGTCAACTGGTTGAAATAATTTGATGCTCTAATCTCATAAGTTTTACATTAAGTACAGCTTTGCATAAATAATGTTGCTGTCAGATGTAAAACTCATTCTCACTAACATTTTATTATAGGCTGTTAAGCAGGTTTTCCTCCTGGGATCCATATAAACAAATCAAATCAGTTTAAAACCATTTAAGAAGAATCACATAAATATAAAAACATTTTTTAAAGTTTCATATGACACCCAAATCACTAAATCTGACCCCTGACCTGTCATTTAGTCTAAACCCAGTGTGTGAACCACCAAAGTACCACTAGCGGTCACTGTATATGAGGTTTAACTTAACGCTACAGCAGACATGTTTTGACTGAGTTTTAAAGTCATACAATTCAGTATGAAGTCAGATGTCTCCAGTTCAAATCATTTTATTAATTCATAAAAATAAATATCTTTCACCATGTATGATCTGATAAATATAACACTGTCACATGTTTGAAACTAAAATGATATTGTATAATTACATTGAATTACATTCACATCAGTCTGCATTCATTTCTGATGACAGAAAGAGGCTTACTGACAAACTACAGAGGTCAGTTATAAATGCACCAGCACAGCAGTGAGGTCATGTGATCAGTCCGACAGTAAAGAAGGAAAGTGAGACAAAAGATCATAGATGATGATAAAAAGACAAAATAAATAATCAAAGTTACAGCTGATTATGAATTATTATTTTTTTCTGAAACCTCAGAAATATCTGACTTAATAATTCACAAGTTTCAAAAAACCAAACACACACGGACGCCTCACATCAGCCAAAGACTGACGTTCAATAACATTGAACCCAAATTTAATGGATACAGTGTTATATTGTGAACCCTCACACTACCAACTCTGTAATCATATAACTGTCTTGATGACGTGAACACTCGCAAGTCGTTATGTAAATCTACCATCCATCCCATATGACGTGAACACAGCATTAGCACTCGCTGTGTTTTAAACATCAGCAAGTTCCCGTGTCGCTGAACTGTAAACGTTCTAAATCTCAGCTAAGCTATTAAGATGCTATGAGACACAGCAACAGCCCCATCAAGTATTTGAATGTCTTCCACATGCCTGAAGCTGAACACTCAACATGAACACATCCCTAACAACAGCACAACAACTCCAGCGATTATCTTGTAAAATAGCTGAAGAAATAAGATCTACAGAAAAAGCTTCATTACTGTTTTTTTTTTTTTTCAAGAGTTTAAAATCTGAAAACATCAATGTGTCATGTTTTTCTGAAGGTTCTGGGAGACCTGAAAGCAGACAACCAGAGGCTCAAGGATGAGAACGCCGCCCTCATTAGAGTCATCAGCAAACTCTCAAGATGAACCTTAACAAAAAAAAAAAAAAACAACCTCCGTGGAGCAAAAAGTATTACAGGATTCGTCTTTAGTCCAACTCAGAAGACGCAAACCAGGAACAGAGACAGAGTCTGATTCAAGACTAACAGCACATTCAACAGTAACTGGAACAATGTATAGATTTCAGGGTTATTAGCCTGTGTTTGGGCCTTTATGTTTTGGCAGATCTACTGTATAACAAGCTGAACTGCACCTCCTGTGGATCGACAGGACGATCCTGTTCACATCCACTTTTATATTAAGTTTTTATTGTTGTATTTTTTAACTGGAATATTTTATGTGCTTTGCTCCTATACTTTGTATAAAATCTGTATTGAGAGACTTAAAGCCATGCACAGTGGGAGCTCATGATAATGTTTTAGATTGCTTTCTTGGTTACCAGAAATATACAAAAAAAAAAAAAAATGACTTAAATGTGCCAAAAACCAGCCCCAGTCTTGCATGTCCTCTGGGGAAAACTCCAAGTGGTCAGTGTTGTTTCTCAGGATGAGTCTGGGTCGATGCTTTCTATTTTAGTTGACTGCTGTAAAGGTGGACCAAATTTGCATGCCCATCTCTCCGCACTCCTCTGAATGTGTATTTAATATACTGTATATATTCATGTACAGGGGCCATCTGTCCTGACTCAGTGACGTGTGATGGTGCGTGGAAGTCAGGTGCAGCTCATGTTCAGAGGGACTGCTACAGAAAATATTTGTTACAAAAGTCAGATCTTTCAAGGGGTTGTGGAAAAACGCATGTTCTATCCTTAGTACTGTAAGTGAGTAGTCATTTCACTTTGCCATTTTGACTGGACGCTTCTGAAAGCAACGACTCCCAAGCTAAGTATTCACCCTGTGACGGACGGCTGTTATTGTTCAACAGACAGGCCAGATGGGTCAACTTCTGAATGTTTACTCCAGTTTAAAGAAAAAACTTGCATGTCATATAGTATTTTTATGCTGTGCCTTTCCATATACATTTGTAAGTAATATTTCTATTTTGCTTTGGCAAATATACACTGTTCAGTATAAAATACAGTATGGGCATAAATGATTCAAGCTCTCTTGTTTCTGTTTCTTTTTGTGAAGCAGAAGTTCAACTCTGGAAAGAAAAACTTGATATTTGATTATGGAGATGAGAAATATTGGAGGGTTGACACAAGAGTCCAGCTGATGTCAGCATATTGCATACATATTGGTGACCACAGACCAATAAATGATGAGAAATAGCCAAAAATATTTTTGAGGTCATTAAGAAACTGTCCCATTACAGCCACTTGTGCTCAGCTGTAAAATGTTCCACTCACTACATGTCTTGGTCACAACTCTTAAAAAACTAAATTGAAATACATCAGCTGTCTAGATATCTTGATTGTATTTGTATTCTTTAACTCTACAATATGGATTTGGCCTTGGTCAGGTTCAAGTCAACATTCAACAAATTTGTATTGAAGGCCTCAGCTGGTGCATTCATAAAAAAGAAGCCAAAACCTGCTCACTGTTAACGTATATTGGACTGCTGTTAATGTCATCAGTCATGATCAAGTTGAGAAGATTCACAGTATGAGCCAGACAGCTCACCCTCCACCAACTTGTTTGTTGTGGACTTTTTTTTTTTTATAAAGCTGGATCTTATTTTTTTCAGACATTTCTAAGATTAGAGGGGACACCAAACTATCAAGAATTCCTTTTATAAAAGAATTAACAAGGTTAAAACCAGTATTTTACTCTATGAAAGGTTATTTTGATTAAAAAGCTGCATGTATGCTATTTATTAACACCTTTACTAAAAAATTGGAGGCTACAATTAATAATTATTGATTAATTTGTTGATTGTTAATCGTTTCATCTATAAAATGTCAAATAGTAAAAGATTAAAAAGATTAAAGCCCATTGCAATTTCTCAGAGCCTTGGATGACATCCTTTTTTGTCTAACAGTTAAAAATACTCTTCACAAGGATATAAAAGCAGCAAAACCTCACAGTTGAGAGACTGGAACAAAATGTTTGGCATTTTTGCTGAATAAATCTCCTTTAGGTCTCCTCCACTCAAAAATGTGTTTTGCTTATTATTACTTCACATGGATGTTTGAGCTTCAAAGTTAGTTTTCTCATTCATCTGCAGAAGAAGCGTTGCTCACCTTAAATGTCAGTTTAAGATGTGTTTCTATGAGCATGACTTATGACATCACTGCTAGTTTCCAGCTAATTGTAGTCCAGTATGCAACTTACGCGCACACACACACACACATATAATGGACTTTTCAGTGAAGTAGGAGACATCTTGTGTCTAACAGTCAAACTTTTGAAATTCAAATATTTACATACTGATAGATTCTGGATTTTTTCAACGAGGGAGAAGGTAGAGATGTCATTTTAAGGATTATAACAAAGTAATTTAACATTTTTGGTGGAAAATACCCCACTAGACGCAAATTATTCAAAACAGCATTTTTTTATGTCTTAAACATGTCTGGAGGGGATCTTTAATGATCAGTGTGTTCAGGTTAAAGCAGCACCACTTGTTTTCAAACCAGCACACATGTTAGAGACCAAGTTGAGCAAAATCTTTATTGACCGAGAAGAGCAATCACAAATGATGATAGAATATACAACCCCACCAGCATGCCAGCGTTTTCATAGAAACTGTACAATGTGAAGGAATGTATGGAGCAGGAATACATAGTTTTCAATATCAGAAGAAGAAAAAAAAAAAAGTTTTACATCCATATGTTCTTTTACAGTACGAGTCGATTTCAATTTAATGTTACTGGTCAGTTTTAAAACCCTCCTCTCTCATTACATACTGAGCATGTGTTTCTCTGGTAGTGTCACCTGACTCTTTATGTCACTGTTGTCTCTGTCTGAGAGGGTCACTGGGTAAAAAGGCTGAAGGCCTGGTCAGTTTTCTCTTCACTACCAGCTCTGGAAGTTAGCGGGTGAGGTCAGACACCGCCGAGGTCTCCGGCAGCAGCAGACGGTGCCTGGCCAAGCCTCCTCCTGTGCTTTCTCTGGTACTACTCCTCCACACAAGGATCTCCTGACTGCAGGCTACGAGTTTGAAGCAATCTGAACGTGCAAGGGGGGGCTTTGTAGGGGGGGGATGATGTACATTAAGGCAAAGGGGGAACAACACAAAAAAAAAGAAAAAAAAAGACACAATTTGAAATGTTTGTTGCTGTTTTTCTCCACATGATCATAGTTGGTGATAAGGCCTCATGGCTAAAAGGAGTGCCGAGATTCATCAATACTGATTTTTTTTTAAATGGGTTTGGTATCTTTTTTTTCCTCTCCTATTCTTAACATTCAGTCCCCTGCAACTACAAGAAATGTTTTATGTTGGGATGCAGTGGGCGTGTGCACAGCTGTATCTGAGTAACCTGTATAAACAGTCTCCACTACAACAGGGCTACAGATGGTTATTAGTTGATAGCGAGAGTGAGCCCTTGATATACAGACTACCTGATAGCAAATACACACAAGGCATGCTAATTCTGCAGAGCTCCTGTCCTCCTCAGGACAGGATAGACATTAAGAAGTTTAGTCGATACATAAGGCAGCTTCTTTTTTACCCTTACTATACTTTTTACTCCCTTGTTCACTTTGGCCCCAGTCCCTATTTGAAGGGGAGTGGGTGAATACATTTAGGGAAAGGGAGGGAGGCGGCGTAGAGCAGCTCTGAATGAATTGTTCTTTTTTACAAGGCAGGTATTGGTAATTATATCAAAAGACAGCAAGCAAGTAGGCAAGCAAAGGAATGCTGAATGTAGCGAGGAGGGGGGGGGGGGGGGGGGGGGGGGGGGCAGGTGGATGTGGTGGGGCCTGCTATGAACACAACAGCTGATTAACAGTGATGTGAATACAGTCACAATACACAACCATTGATACAATTATATAAAAAAGGCAAACAAAAGTTGATTGTACAGTTGCTTTTCCACATGTACTTCATACTGAGAGAGGAAGACACCATTCTGGAGAGGTGGAAGGCGGGGGTTAATCTCTTCAAGCAGCAAACGACTGGGACAAAAGAAACAAACAACGGGGGAGGGGCTGGGGTGTGAGGGAGTAAGGTGCTACATGGCACAGCTCAGTGAGTGAGTGAGTGAGTGAGTGAGTGAGTGAGTGAGTGAGGATGGCAGATTGGTGAACGGGTGTGCAACCAATGAAACCTTAAGGAGGGAGGAGATGGACGGACGGACGGGTGGGCAGGGCGTGGGTGAGTGGGTGGGGGGGTTGGGGTTGATGGGGGACTGCTGCTACCGCTGCTGCTACTGATGTGGACAGAGAGGTGGGAGGGACGCTGAGGTGTTAAGACAGCGAAGGTGGGAACTAAGGCATGAGAGCATGAAATGCACAACAGAGGACAAACAAGGCAGAAATGAGGGACACGGGGCAGGGATGAGGGGGGGGGGGGGGGGGGGTGCTGAGGAACACACAGGGCTGAGGGATTTGTTTCCCTCGCCCCCCAACACAAAGGCCTCTTTTAGTCTTTCCAGTCTTTCTTGATGTTGAGGTTCCACTCCCAGGACAGGTGGTCGTGCTTGTCGTCATCGGTGAACTTGGATTTGATGACGTAGTTGCCGCGGGCCAGAACACCCTTAGGGGCCTCCTCCATCGTGGTCAGGAAGTCGTATTCGGCGGGACGAGGCCCGTAGCTGCCCACCATGTAGTCTGATTTATCAACTGTGCACAAAGAAGAAAGGACACTGTGGTCAGAGAGAAAAAGGAAGGGCAAATGTGTACATGAAATCCTCGTCTATGCACACAAACACAAATCTTAAATTTGCAAGAAAGGCTATTGTCTGTTTTGCTTTCTTGAGATCTTCTTGTAAATATATAAATGTCTCCACTTTGGGTACACGGATTATATTTCTCTCAAGGGAGCGCAGGACATTTATAATAAACAAACCGATGTGGGACGATAATGAAAAGTTGTTTCCAGGATTCTCACATGGTCAGTTGATACTTGACATTTCATTGTTTTTGCCAACAGCAGGGTGGCAGACCTGACTGGAACCAGGTCATTATTTGTTAAATATTTAACATTCAGAGGACGAAGTGGTGTGTTTGTGGACATAACTTCCAACAGGTCAACAAACACTGTTCACTCACTCTTCATTCCTTTCCTGTATGTCTGCTGCACATACTTCAGACCTGAAACAATCTCCCTGTTCACCTGCGGAGACAAAAACATTGTTAGAGACATCTGCCACAACAACCAGTGTTAGAGTGATAACAGGGTAGAAATTAAGAATGGCTCGAGGCTAAATTGTCCCTAAAACTTTATTAAAAGCTTCTGCCGAGGTTGATAATACCCTGTTTTAGAATAACACGTGACCGTGACTAATATCCCAAAAGTACAGCATGTTATTTTGGAATCTATTGGTCTATTGGGGGATCCTCAAGACAAGAAAATAGGGCAAATATTTATCAGAAAAGATAAATACACATCTTAAAGCAGGAAAATGTTGTCACATAAGTGCTGCTATTATTGTAAGAATCAGGACAAAAGTGACATCCCCCAAGACCTGCTGCCTGTTTCCAGCAGTGAGACAGATGTGTGGCATGTGAGATGCATTGACATTTAAACAATGACTACTAATTAATGAAGTATGTTAATACTCTTACATACATTTTTGAAAAAACAAAAATCATTCTTTTCAACTCTTTTACTTCTACCACAACTCAAGTGCTGCAGATGAATGTTTGCTGTGAGTAAAGCTGGAAAATAAATAATATCAATATCATGAGATGAGACTGGATATTTCCTGGGATTGTTTGTTGTAGTATGATATAGTTTTAATGTATTTTGCTTGTTCTTGTGTTGATTTTATATTGACTTTGAAATCTTTAAACGGTGATTTTATTGACACCCGGTAAACAGATTTATGACCTGCAATCAAATCACTATTTCATGCTTGTTCAGTTATCTGTTCACATAAACAGAGATATGCTAAATGAGAAGCAAAATCTTCAACACACAGACTTGAGTTTCTGCAGTTTCCTCCTAATTATGACTTATTAGACATTTTAATACCATACAGAATTAGGGATGGGAATTTATAACATTTTATTGATACCAATGCCATTATCGATTCTGCTTATCGGTCTGATTCTTTATCGATTCCTGATCAATTTTCTCTGTGGAAAAAAGTAGGCCTACACAGGTTCTCAGTGTTAACGCGACTGTTTTGTTATCTCAGCTGTTTATCAATGACTTTGCATGCTGATGAATATATGAAATATAACTGGTAGATAAGATAAATGGTCCACAGCCAAATGTTAACTACACTAATTAATGAATGAACTAATGTGAAAGCATCTTACAGTCTCCTGCCTGTATGAGAATAACAACATGAGGAGGATGAGGAGTGCTCCGCTGTGTTTAACCTTAACGTTATATCTCCAGCAGTAGAGCAGCCTCTCTGCTGCACTACTGCCTTTTCACAATCACAAAGTCCAAAAAGTGACAGAAAACCAGCGGAGACACTAAGGTCTACAATTATTTAGTAATTTACTGACTTTCATGTCCCATTTTTGTCAGTACCCAACTGTATATAACAATAATTTCTATTAATATAATAATGTGACCTAGACCCAGAGTGGCAGAAAATTGAGGGATGGATTAACAAATTACAAAATAATTAATTAACTTCAGTTTTTGCTAAATTTGCCACTTGCCACATTTGAGTGAATGAGCTTCCTATCTACTGTAGCTAGTAGTAGTGACAGTGTTTGCAGCAGGTCTGATGGTGCAAACTGAAACTCCAGAAAACAGGATTAAACAGCTTCTTGCAGCACAATCCACTGTCAGCCCAGTCTGACTTTATAGATGTAGAACGTCTCCTAACAGCTCATTAATGTTGCTTTCTACAGCAGTCAAGAAAATATAAGCTTAGTACTATAGGCCAGCCTAAATAGCACAGCCTGGGTCTGTGATTTCAAAATAACATGATGAATGTCAAATTCATCAATCACCTCCAATTAGTGTATTGGGACAATCACATTTTCACAACTGCAACAAATAAAAAAGGGACAGATATTGTTTGCTCCTATTCCAGAGAAACAGGCTATGACCATATTTCTGTATATATCTGTAGCTACAGCAGCCCTCACCTTAAAGCTGATCTTTATTTTGTATTCAACTCCCTCCTTCAGCACAAAGGCCTGCTTCTTAAAGGCTTCCAGGTCTCCTGTTAGAAAATAAAAGAGAAGAAAATGCACAAGTATGAGTATTAAGTTCATCATAGTCATAATGATTCATTCGTTGGGAAAATCCAGGACAAAATCCAACAACACCAAGTTCCAGTTAACTCCTTGACCGTTTGAACACAAAGATAACTTCTATGAAACAGATGGAGGTGTTTTAAACTGCCGTCTTTACATGATCGTAGCTCATACAGACTAAAGTCTGATGACTCATTCTTCTCTTTTGAGTCAGCTGAATAAAATTTGGGAGACATAAGATGTTCCTTGTTGTCAGCTGAGGGACCATCCAATGCCCTTGGTTGGCTGTTAAAATTCAAAGCTCTTTATCATTTCTTGTTTCACTTTGGGAATATTTTGCTACGAGCAACAGGAAAGCCCGCCATCATCAAGTAGTGTGAAGATCTTTACAAGGAAACATTAAGGAAGCTCTTTAATATTTCCTTTAAATTATTGATCAACTATGAGTGATGAGCATCAGAGACGAGTAGGACACTGTGATGTGAAAGCATTTCATTCTGGCTGGAGAGCTGTGACTGGACTGTATCACCATGAAGAGCCAGACACTCACAGCCTTCTGATCTGTATATATTCAACATTCTATCACTGATATGCATGCTGTTTTTGTTTTTGGTGGCTTACGATGAAATTTAAATATTTAATGTTAAATAATTCTCAAAACTAACAAGGTTATTAATTGGTTGGCAATTAACAACAGTTAATTGTCATGTAAAAATCTGCTGCATGCATATAAACACGCAGCCCCTGGCACCATTGTTGACAATTATAACTTCTCCCATGAGACATATTCTATATTTTTACAACTGTTTTACCAGCACCAAGTTTAGAGCTGCAACAATTAGTCAAATCAATTAGTCAATCGAAAAGAAATTAATCGCCAACTATTTTGTTATCGATCAATCATTCAAAGTAATTTTTCAAGCAAAAATAGCAAATATTTGATGGTTCTGGGTTCTCAAATGTGAGAAATTGCTGCTTTTCTTGGTCTTACATGATAGTTAATTGAATGTTTTGTGGTTTGTGACTGTTGGTCGGACAAAACAAGTCATTTCATGATGTTACTGTATCTTGTGCTGTAGTATATTGTGATGGGCTTTTTTCACTGCTTTCTGAGGATTTATACAACACATGATTACTTGATTAATCGAGACAATAATTGGCAGATTCATCAATAATAAAAAATAATCATTAGTTATGGGTGTCCACGGGAGGAGTTATAGTTGTTGACAAATATAGTGTATTATAAACCATTTATTAACTGTTTACATACTGCTTATGAATGCTAAATGGAGGCTTTCAGTAAAGTGTATCAGGTTGCATATACAGAGTGCTAAAACACTTGCACTCACACTGTGATTATGAGGCCTAGAGGCTTTAAACTGTTAGAGAGAAACACCAGATACTATAGACATGATAATAATAAATCAGGATTTCTTTTTCTATTCCATAAGTCAACAAGCCTCTGAAAATTTTTTTTTGGCAGCCACCATGTTGAGACTCACTGTCCTGTAGTTCCCAAGCCTCTAAAAACAGGCTCTTGATTTGACTGTTAGCTTCCAGCAGCATGTTCCTGCTGGGCAGAGAATGCGTTCTTCCCGAGGGTCCCTACATCACAAGGGGCTGTTACACAGACACTGCAGTGATTCCTTTACTGGAAGTAATCAAAGTTTGTATGACTCATCCTCAGCAGGGTTTAACTTTAACTTCACATACACCTTAAAGATGCATTTCACCCAAACAAAACAGTCAGTTTTCATTTCACAATCAGATATCATTTGTATCCTTGTCTTTATGTAAAACTGCTTCATTATTCCATTTTAGGGAACACTGGCTATACACACACTGAGGTAGTTTATTGAATGTCCTGTACAATCAAATATAACACAATACAATACAAAAGCCCTGCAAAAAATTTTGATGTGAATATTCACTATGTACAGCAAGATCTGTGGATTATCCAGAGTTAATGGAATAACACCAAAAACGTTTTCCAAAGAATCTGATAACCTTTCTAACATTTTCAATCTCCCTTTCCACTTGTGCACATCTCTTTTTCAGTCCAAACATCTCAGTCAAAACACAGTAATTTCAAATTTGGCTTAATCTTCATGGTTCTTAAGATCAGAGGAGAGACAAACACAAATCTTTCTTCTTTGAGAAGCTGACCCTAAAAGGCTTTAATGCATATAATGAATTTAAGTATCCCGTGCTGGTCTGAATATTGTGTTTTTGGGGGTATTTTCAACCTTAATGACTACAATTCAAACCAAATACTTGATGACAATGTGGTCGGATTTTAAGAGCTGAATCTCAGCATTAGCATGAGCTATCTGTGTCTTTGAGCTATCAGTGGTGGGGATACTGACTGGAAAACCCATAGCCAGTCAAACTGTTTTAATTTTATTTACAGAATGGGCAGTCATTATTTTTAGCTGATACAGTAGGAAAAGCTAGACTGATACAGGGAAAGAGGAGACACAGGACAGAATGTTCTATGTGGATTCAAATCTAGGCCAGCTGGGGCATGAGCGGATCCAGAGGTGGGAGTCTTAACCACTAGATCATCACTGGGAATATCATGAATACAGTCTTAAAACAGAGCCAGCGCGGGGGTCAATAGTGATGCTATATTTGACTGGGACAAATATAGTTACTTGTGTTTCGAAATTGGATGTAGAATAAGGACAAAGGTACAGAAGGCAGCATTTCTGCATTGAAATTATATCTGGAGAATATGGGGGAATAACGTACTGTTGATTCTCAGTTCTACTATGAATGTTTGACAAAAGGCACATATTTAGGTTAGAAAGTGGTTAATATCTATTTTTGCTGCATATAACGGTGTGAACAAAGACTCACCTTGCAGGTCCAGGACCAGAGGGTTTGGGGCGCTTTCACAGATCAGAGACATCCGGGTCACCTGGACATTGGGAGCAGTGGGATCTGAGACAGAATGAAAAAACAGACATTTTCAAACCAGAGGTTTGATTTTTGTATATTTACTGCTCCTTATTAACTGCGTAGTGCAGGGTTTCCCATTAATTCATATATTTGTTGCAGCCTGCCTCAATATCAACATTGCCTGCCACATATTGATTTTCTATTTTCTCTCTCTCACACACACACACAAACACATAGCAACAGAGCTGTCTGTGAATAGCATGATGTTACACACTCGGTACAGCAGGTAGCAACATGCACCTTTAACGCTGGGTTATAGTCTGCCAGTAAAACCAAAGAAGAAGAGGAGGGGGTATGTATGGTTGTTGGTTTTTCCGGTTTTTCCCCACAAAGAAGGCTGGACAAATCAGTCTGGAGATCACGTTTGGTTAGTATCATCTGCACAAATTTGTCCAAAACTGATGCATTTAAGTTAATTCTAATAAGTTAGTCAATCTATGTTCTTAACACAATCTCAGAGACCCAACTCTTCAAATAAGTTATTAGCAATTATGTTCAAGCTCGAGCAGACCTTCCATAATCCCGGGGAGGATGTAACGTTAAATTAATTTTGGGATGAATTTGGGACGAGAGTTGGAAATAAAAGGACAAAGTGCGCAAAAACAGAACAAGTCCAACTCCAGACAGCTTTCTGAGACTGTTAGCGTGTTAGCCGGTGTGTGTGCGTGTGTGTTGACGGTAAGTTAGTAACAGCAGCTCAACATGTGTGAAGCCATTAACCCTGCTGTATTCTTGAAGGATGAAGACTTAAGTGGTTAATTGTAGCACCGCTAGTATAAAATATGTGCAGTGGAGCACCTCATATGTGGTACTATTTAATAATAATTTCAGCTTAGGCCAGGCTCAAAACATTTTCAACAGGACTGCGCAAGATCTGTGTCCTCTAACAAGCAGCTGTCCAAGTGCGTGAGCTCAGGGGAGCTGAAATCAGGACAGCTCTGCTGTAGTTGGGACAGCCTCTGCATTAATTAGACTTCAGTTTATTCCCAGTCCCAATGAAGAAACCTTCTCTCTTCTCCCAGAGACAACATACTGATTATCAGGGGTTCAACATACTAGAAAATGTAGACTAAACACACACTACTCCCTCTGATATTCTAAGAGACAACATCTGATCTGATCTGAAAACCTCAAAAGACCAGTTGGACCTGGTGTTGTGCCACTTTCACTCGACAGTGAGGACATTTTTATTTGGGCTGCAACTAACAATTATTTTTATTATCAATTTAACTGCCAATTATTTTTTCCATTTACGATTTAGTCTATGATGATAGCAATTTCTTAGAGCCCATGATGACGTCTTGAAATTGCTTGTTTCATCCAATCAACAGTCCACATTGGAAAAGCTGAAACCAGCAAATACATGGCATGAAAAATGTCTCAAGCCATTGAACAATTTTGTCAATCTACTAATCAATAAATTGACGGTTTCAACTCTCATGTTTTTAACAAAGAGGAAAAAGATCCAAAGCTCAATGTTGTGGGTAAATTCACCTCCAATTACCATCTCAGTAGAAAATAAAGACTCTGACATCAGCAACAGCATGTTTTATGTCATAATATCAGACTTCTTCTTCTGTTTTTCCTAACTCATATACTGTATGAAGTTAATTCCATCATAACAAAATACTGTGACACAAACAAGCCTTGAAGTACCTCTCCTCACAAACTTCAGCTACACCTCAGAACTTTTAGATCAGTGGTTCTCCAGCTTGTTGCACATGTCTATGAGCTGCATCCAGATCAACCAAAGGCTGACTGTTTCTTTGTAAGGGAAAATCAGAGATTTCTTTTTAACACATTATACACAAATGTGTTAAATTATGCTGATACCAAAAATAATTGCTGAAAACATGTGAAAAGACTCAACTATGTAGTACTGAATTGTGGAGTTGGACCGTTTTTTTACATTTCTGTGTTCAGGATTTTTTGGGCGGGTCTTAAATGGTGGATCCATGATGTAAAGGGGTGACTAGCATGACCTTTGCCCCTCTATATTAACACTAGAGCGCACATACTCATAGTTACTATTTTTACACTGAGTAGTTTTACAAACAAAAAAATCGCAGACAACTGGGATTCACTTTAGATAATATGCTGTTACTGGTAAATGGGGCCATCTTCAGTCAAGGTTAGTGCTCAAGGAATTTTTATTTTAATTTAATTAATTTAATTTAATTTATTTTAAACCCAGGTGAAGCATCCGTTGACGGGTGGAGGCGCCAGCAGCTTCTGCTTCAGCACCAGCTGTGCGGCTGGGTGGTCTCCAGCCAGAGGGAGAGCATTTACCAGGCAGCACTTCACCAAAAAGCACGGTGTGAGAAGCTTTTACTCCACGGATGATGGACACAATGACCTGACCCCCAAGGACGTTTCAGCAGAGGAGTGAGTAATGTTAAATGCACCGAACTCCATTCAAAAAAATGACAATCTAACATAATGATTGGTGATGGATCGCTTGTTAACTTGTCATTTAAGTTACATGTTTACTGACACTAGTCCACATTTACCGACAAAATTTGTGCCAAATTAAACAGTGGCTCCTAACGTTACTTTATGTTTAAAATATCATCCATGTTGCTGACCTTACACCCACAAACAAGGCCTATTTTAAATTGTGTATTTTTATACAAGAGTTTGGTATCAGCATTGTTAACTCAGAGGCTGTTCAGTTGGGCCCTGCTTTCAGTGTCTTCAGTTGACACGACACCAGTGTTTCAGACCAGAGAATACTGCTTATTTTTCCACGATTTTGAAAACTTTTTGAATTTTTTTTTTTATACTTGGCGATTTTTTTTGATCGTTCAAATTTGACTGGGTGGTTAATTACACATTTACAATTACACACAAACTCAGAAAACATATTTATTATTGCTTTACATGGACTTTAGAGTAACAATCTCGAAGATCTCCATTTTGTTCTCTTTGGCAGCACCATATGGCGATAAGCGGTAATTGCTGGTGGGTTTTTGGACCTCACTCAGCTTCACTCCCAGAGATCCAAACAGTGTTGCTGTGTGATGTCATGCCAGCACAAACGCATTAAAGAATGAGTCTGTTGTGTTAGCCTACCCTCTCTGGCAGATCAAGCACTGGGTGATGGAAAACGCATCACTAACTGCGCCACATGTGATTTGAATGCATCAATCAAAATGATCAAAATACTGCAAATGCAAGAGCATACATCAGTGCACTCGGCGATAGATAGTGACTCAACAGACATTTATTTAAATGAAAATCTTCAAGATTATAACTTTAACTACTTTTTAGAGGCTGAAGAGGTAAAATTGTGTTGTAATTTACGAGAAACAAGCAATGATTAGAAGAAAGTCTAATCCCCAACGTTATTAGATTATACCTCCATTAAATTGCACCTCATACTTTAAAGTGCAAACTATGACACTCTATTGACCAATCAGGTATCATCCTTTCCATTCAGCAAAGCAGAGAGATTGTTCTACATAAAGTTGGATTAAGGTTTTATGCCACCTAAAGTGTGACAATTATTTATTTGACAACTTCCAATTTTCTTACTTACTTTCACCTGCTCATTCAATTACCCCCTCTCTCTCTCACTCTCTCTCTCACACACACACACACAAACACACACACTGCATTACCAACTTCAGCAACTCCAGAGCCAAGCAGGGCTTCCTTATATTTGCGTAGGCTCTCATCATCCTTATCCAGTTCCTGGATCTCTTTCACGCTCTTTTGGGCTGGAGGCTTGTAGTTCACCGGCTCCGGCTCCTCGTTTTCGGCGGCAATGGCTGCTAGCTGCTCCGGAGTCACCTCATCCTCAGCCATGTCTGGAGACAGAGTGAGAGCAGGGGAGGAAAAATGGTGGGAATAAATGTGTGCAAAAGACAGCAGGTCAGGGATAGAAAAAAAAAAAAAAGAGGCTGTAAACTTCAATTTTTAAATGCGCAGCACGCAGGAAATTCTTCCTGTAATCGTAATGGACACTTGGCTCTTGGGAAAGAGGTTGTAAATCAGTGGACAAACAGATGACCACAACAATAATGCTGGTGAGGAATGCTGATGGAAAGCATGCAGCCTATTGAATCTTTAGATGCACTGAGGTGGAGCTGATAAAACGGCTGCGGCTGATGACCTAATCTAGCTGTGTGGTAACATCTGAGCACACTTCTCTGAAATAACATCACCACTCTACAAGAGTCATGAAATGGACCAAACAAACAGTTCAGTCTGTCACTGCTTCTTCCATGCTATAAGCTCACAGCAGTGTACAACACACGGCTTTAAAAATCAGCTAATGCACTATATTTCTATTTTTGATATCAGGCTACATGACAGATGTTCTGCATAGAAAATACCATTCTGTGAAGAACAATCTGCAGTACAAGCAGAGGAATTCTTGTGCATACATAAAATACTACAATTCATGTCATAAAATGAGGACTAAAGAAGAAAAGGATGGGCGGGTTAAATTAAGAAAATGGGTTTCAGTTTCACTCTGAAAGTGAATGAAGGGCTCGACATTAAGGCTTGTCCACTTGTCTGGGGCAAGTGGATGTTTTGGACGACAAGTGGAAGAGAAATATACTTGCCCCACCAGACAAGTTAAAAATAATAAACAAAAACAAACAAACAGACAAACAAAAAAAATACTGTGTGTCTTCACATTATGTGCCAATTATTACTCAGCTATTAAGTTAAATGAATACATTCAGAACAGCAATTTGAAACAAATGCAGTTTTCTCCATGATACATCCATCTCAGAATGGGATAGATCAGTGCATAGGCTGTGTGCGTAGTGAGTGTGCGGTTGACAGAGACTGTGTGTGTGTGTGTGATGGCGAGCCTGGTGACAGGAGCAGAGCATGAAGTTAGCAGTATAGCTGTGAACGTAGGACATAAGAAACCTCACTGTAATATGATCATATTTATATTTCATGTTTAACCTTGATCAATGTATTTCTCTTGGTGGAAATCTGATGTTTTCACATCACAGATGTTAAAGAACAGCATTACAGTCCCAGTGAAATGGAGGTTAGAGTGTCTTTAACCTCTGTACTGAGTCATTTTACCCAAACAAGTGACTTTTTTGCCTGGACAAGTGAAAGGTAAATTTACTTGTTCAATGGACAAGTTCCTCAAAAAGTTCATGTCTAGCCCTGGAATAACCTGGTTTCTTCATTCTGTATTTCCCTATGGTGAGGTCATTCCTTGCTAAGGAGGGTAGTAGGAAAAAATCCATCTGCCGAAACACAACAAGTAACAAAAGCAGGAAGAGCTTTGTTTATGCCAAAAGATTTGACATTCACATTAAGGCCATCCCACCCTCAGCACTAGACAGGCGCAACAGGCCCCCGATCCCCACTTGAGACTCAAGCAATGCAGTGCAGACAATCAAATCACTACAATTTGTGTCCATTCCTTAAAGTGACATCCTCCTACACCTCCTTAGTGTTGCTAGTTTATCTTTCATCACTTAAGTGTAGCAATTCAGATATTGTAAATAATCATGGCAACATTCTGAGCTCTGATACACCTGAAGAAACATAAAGGGTCACTCTGTGTATAACACTAACTTGCTCAAATGTGGAAATACAAGCAGGGTGAATTAAGAATGTAAACTCTCTCAGGGCATCTGCAATGAGCTTAATCCTTCACTGTCATGCCAAATACACAGCTAGTCAGCTGACCTGAACAAATGGCAATGTAGAACTGTGTAAAACTTGCAGATATGTCAGAAGACATTTTACATTTAGCTGTAATGACACATAATTGTAGGAGCTAACTTTACCTTCATCTCCACCAAACACTTCTCATCAAGTAATAATGCTTTAATACCTATTTGACATCAGTTTACATAATGATAGCAACCACAGAGAGAGTGGTAGGTAAATCATGGAAGTGATTGAGAAAGTTTTAAGATATGATAATAGGGCTGCAAAGCCAATTGTATATTGCAAATACAATTTCCATTATTAATCAAGCAACAAATTGTAATATAGAAGTAAAAACAGCTGTACAATATTTCATATCTTAAGTCACCATAACATATGCAATCATAATCTTGTCAACAACGGTAAACGGTTGCTGTGATTATCTCTATATGGGTTCCTCCTCCTGGTTTGACGTGGGAGTTTCTGAGCATACCCTCTTCCCAAGTCTCTTCTCTGACCTGCCCAAACTAGCAGCCGTCAGAGGAATGTCTGCAAGCATTAGGCGACTCCATCACCTGAGGAGCTGTAGGTCTGTAGTCACAAACGTGCCTGAGCAGGAGCCAATAACCTGCTAAAATTTTCCCTTTTTTCATCCTAACTTTTCCACCACTATACTACATTGTACACAAATTCTGTTACCTGAACAGAGGAACCAATGACTGGTGACTAAATGAGAGAGGGATTCATTTGTAAAATGACCTCAGCTGGTTACACAGATTTTCTGTTATCAAATCTCACTTCATATGACACTAATATGCACTTTTCTGATAGAAATTCAAATAGAGCTTATTAGAAGCAAGTCCCCTGGTACATCTGAATAATGAAAATGTGCTTCTTCTCTTGAAATTGCGATATAGACCTGGTAGACGATTGGTCATATGACAAGGTACTGCAGCAAAGGAGTCCAGACTCTTTTTACTGAACATTCCTTTGATCTCAGAATACACTCCACTGTTTTGCATAACCAAATTTGATATCTGCAAGAAATTTTTTTTACATCAAGGCTGTTTGTAATGACAGGAGAGGTGTTGGTGGGGGAGGGGGCTTCAGAGTGGACGCATTATGTAACTGCTGGCATTAAACCCTCTGTCACTGTGGTGAAAAATCAGTGCTTCTATTTAGGTGGAAAGGATCCTATAGAGTGGTCATGTCTGCTAGCAGGACGTTGGCCTCAATTAATGTTTAGGATTTTTTTGCTACTGTTTTACATACCACTGTGAATTTCTAACATGACATATCTGCCACGCTGTTCTACTTGATCACATGAGCTTTGTTTCTATATTTCAGATGGGTTCAAGAGACCCAAGATTTAAAGATGGGTCAACCAAAATATATAAGAGGCCTCATCATGTGTTGTCATGCAAAACATCAACACAAAGAAATTTCAGGACTGCGCTGGAATCCAAAGTGAAAGGCCCACCCCACCCAGCCTGAGGGGAAAGAAGCAGCCTTTAGCAAGCAAACTGCTCACTGAATAAGACAGGAAGCTAGAAACTTCAAATGCACATAAACAGAGAAGTGCAAGAGAGGCCGGAATGTGACTAACTGAAGTTTACCTCTTCTGTCTGACCTGGGCTTCTTCAAAGTAAATCCATTTCAATGTTAAACACTAACAAACTGCAGAGCAGAAACACCATCTGTCCAGTTTCTTCCTGTTGGTCTGACACAAAGATTAAATATCACCTAATACAGAATGATATATGGAAATATTATTAAAATATTTCGAGGAATTATTATTTATTCCTATTAACAAAAATGTGAAACTCAAGATTTTTTTTCCTGACACATCAAAGCTATCAATCACAGCTTTTAGAAATCAGTGCGAATAATTAAATCACTGTTTGCTGGCAAGAAATGAGCTGTGAAAACAGGGTTATGATCATTTACAAATGTTGCCTATATTATGCAGCGTTATTGACCACGAGAGTATCAAGAGGCTGATCGCAGCTGCCGTAGAGATGAAACAGTAACATGTCATGAATGTAAAGGCTTGCTCCTCCTGTATACCGGCAGCTTTTCACGCCACCGGCTAACATGTTGACGAGTCCGAGTGATAAAAATGGATTTCTATTTAACAATGGGTCTCAACTTTTCTTGGCGCCGAGCCTTTCCTACAGGGTGGGACTGAAGGGAGAGACAAGTGGCTAGCTGCTGGGTTGCTGGGAACAATCCAGCCAAGCTAACCACAGCCTGCGGGCTAACATTAGCCGGACAAGTTATCATCACTTGACGGAGGGCAGGAGGGAAATAAAAACCCTTTTTGCGGCGTGTGCCGGTTAAGAATGCTCTAGAGATGCTGTTGCTCGCTGCAGCAGAAACCGAGAAGACTTACCTTTATATTAAAAGCAGTAGTGATTTCAGGAGCCTCTGCGGTAAGTGCGTTCGTAGCTCTGCGCTGCTGAGCAAGTATGGCGGACAACGGGACTGCCGGCGCCGCCCCGTGCGTCCGGGAACATGTTCGCGCACGTTGCACGCAGGGGACGTGCGGTGCGGTGCGGTGCGGTGCGGTGCCGCGCGCACTCAAAAATCGGTTTTCAGATAAAATTATGGAGCCTTACTCTATCTTCAGTCTTAGAACACTGTAAAGTATCGTAAAATACGATACGAGACGCACAGTTTTCTCCTCTGACGGCTGCAATTAAAGGACGGCTCCGTCAAGGGCACACAAAACTATACAATCCTTTTAACTTTTTACCATTTAATATTTATTTCGGCACTCTTCACGTCTTTGCACTATTGGTATCCTATTTACAGTTCACAGAAACGGTTTTTCCCGTATATAGTCATTCCTCGTGCATATTTCTGAAGATGTAGTATTCTGTGTAAATACAGTGAGAGCCACTAAACCAGAGTCGAATTCCTTGTATGTGTAAACATACTTGGCCAATAAAGATGATTCTGATATTAGGATGAGCTAAATTATAGAATGGATTTTTCCACAGGAGGACTGGAAACCTTGTCCCCACCACTGACATTAGAATCATATTAGGAAAGGATCTCTTCACAGCCAGTATGGACAACAAGAATTACAGTAACTAATAACTCTTTGAAAGTGTACAGTATCAGTCAAAAGTTTGGACACAATTTCTCTTTCAGTTGAATGGGAAGGTGTCTATACTTTTGACTGGGACTGTATGTGGGCATGTTAGTAAAGTATACTTGAAAAATTGTGAACCTGTCCTTTTTCAACCTTACGCTAAAGATGTTTTGCAAACTGATTTGGGCTATCCCTAAATTGGGTTTTATTAGAACATTTTGTCACTTCTGAAGCCAACGTTACTGATAGTTATAAAGAGATACAAAAGCAAAATATTCTTACAGCACAATTCTGTTTTCATTTGGTGATATTTGGTTTCTGTCCATTTTAACATGGCTGACACTGTCATACTTAAGAGCAACAGCACTTTATGTCCTGGGAAGAAACATTTCTAAATAAACGAACACCAGATGATTCAATATAATGATTTATGTACAAAACCCTTGGAAATATGTCCATATGTCAAGTATACAGTACCAAGTGACAGAATTGATGTACAGTAACATTTAAACATCACATTAAACGGTCTATCAAACCACTGAATCATGTTTACATGATTGGGGAAGAAAAGAAAAAAAAAAAAAAAAGACAAATCTATCATGTTGCAGGAAGCTGATGGCCTAAAGGAAAAAAAAATCCTGAAAACATGGGTACAAAAATAAGAAATATTAAAATCAACAGAATGCATTGGTCCATAAAATAAAATGGCTTCAAAACAAGTGTAATGAGGTCCAATTCATCACGTCCGATCAACCAGATAAAAACAAAACATTTTTTAAAAAAACAAAAAAAAAAAGGACTTGATGCAGGTTTCTGTCCGGGTGCTTCTAACTGGTGTCCATCTGAGACTGAAAGATGAGACACAAGATCAGCATTAAATCTTCACAGTAGAAGAAAAATACAGTATAGATAAAGGATTTTATGAAAAGCTAAGGACATACCATAGCATTGTAAGCATCCAACTGGGCATCCAACTCTTCTGCAGAAAGTTGGGGCCTGTTTCCACTTCCCCTTCCCCGACCTCTGGAACCTCTGCCGCCGCCGCCACCACCACCTTGCCTCCGTTCACTCCTTTCACTCCGTTCATTCCTTTCACTCCGTTCACTCCTTTCATTCCTTTCAAACTTGTGTTGGCCAAGCCTGCTCCTGTCGAACCCTCTGTTTGAACTGCAAAAGAACAAAAAGACCAGTCATTTTTAGATGAGATGTCATTTTGCAGGAAATTAAGCTAGCAAGCTCAGCTTGGGCGGTATCTTTTTTTTTTAACCTTCCTGACATTTCACCGGGGTATGGGTATATGACGGTATTTGTGGTTAAAAAAAAAACAAAACAAAACATAAAAAGCTTTGCTGCTGGTGATAGAAGTCATTGTAGCATATATGACATTATCTAGCCTTCAATGCTGTGTGTCTATTATGCAATTAGCCCACTTAGACAAGTCTTACTGTGTTTAAATTCTCATGGTCCATAGAATAATGAGCAGAAAATAAGGAAATAAGCGTCTTTCTTCCACAGATTCTTGCTGGAGGTCCTGATGACACTTTTTTCCTGCAGCCAACACATCAGTGGGCTGAACAGAGATGATGTGCGGGTGTAAGTGGCAGACTAGCATGTGTGGCTAATAATCTGCTTTTGTAGTTAGAAGAAGTCATCTCAAGATCAAGAAGTTATATGTGGCAGTATTTTCATGATTCACTAGCAGTCGCCATCTTTCTCAGCTCAGCTGCCTGATCCACGAGTAGAGACTGACCTCTGGTGGCGTAGCCATGTGCTACAATACATCACCTCAATACAGCATCTCCAGAAGAGTTTAATAGAAAGAAGAGCGCTTGTATTTGACAGTATTGAAAAATCACACAGTCAGGATTTCTAAATACTCTCGTATACCGTAATACCATGATACTGCCCAAGCCTACTAGTAACTGATTACAGATACTTGCATTTGTGACTATTAGTAAAGCAAACTCTGTTCATAAATGTTGTTTCCCCATATTTCACAATCAAGCTTCCCAAAATCTATAGTTTATTCCTACATTCAGAATGAATGACCCCTTTTATGTGACATACCTTTGTGTAGGCTGTCTACTCTGTGTGTCAACCTCTGAAGTCACTTGCTGGATTTTCATGGGGCGGCCTAAAAGAAGAAAAAAAAAAAGTATTAACACATGAAGTGGTGCATTTCTTCTAAGCGCTTTTGAAGAAGCATCCAAAGTAATACAACACCACTGTAGCATGAGAACTGAATCCTCACCATCGAGTGGGACACCATTGTAGTGCTTCATGGCTTTGAGTGCATCTGCCCTTGTTACAAAGTGAACATCTGCAGTTCCTTTACTGCGGCCGGACCGGTCATAGTGTACAGATATCTTCTTTAATTCTCCAAACTCTTCAAACAGCTCCTGGAGGGCAAAACAGAAATGTCAGTCACACTTTCAACACTTTGATGCTAGCAAAGTGGATTAACAGGGTTTTAGTGAATTACCTTCATATCTGAGTCGGAGACGCCAAAGTCCAGATTGGAAACTAGCAGCTTGCCACTACTGTCTTCACTTCTTTCTGGTGCCCTGCGTCCACTGGTGTGCTCCTCAAACATGTCATGCTGCCATTTGTCTGGTAACTCTCTGGGCTGCAAAAAGCAACAACAAACATGTGCTCATGTTCAGATAGCTACAACATGTTACAATTCAAATATAGATGATGGTTTAACAGTCTTGATCAAGATGATGATACAAAGGAAGAACCAAAGGTGAGACCAGTAGATGTGGGTCTGGCAAGACCGAGCACTTTCTGTAGAGCCTATGCTGTTGTGGTGTTTTGCAAAAGTCAGATAACAATAAACCGCCAGTATGGTCATTTTTCCTTAAAAAAATATTTCTGACTCAGGCCAGGTTTTCCCACAGGAAGAGTCCAATTAAAAAGGGGATATTTACTTTTCTTCTGCAACAGAGAAAAACATTAACTCTTGCCTCCCGTTGAGGTTCTGACTGAAGTAGATAAAAATAGTTCAAGGAAAAAGAACAAAGGATTATAAGAGGAAGCTTTTAATTAATTCAAATGTATTTAATTAATTATCAGAATTTAAAAATACCTGGGTAATGTTGGCACATTGCAAAACATCAACAGCCTATCCTCCTCACCGGATAACTTCACTTGAAACACCTTCTCAAAGAGGCACAAAGCGGCCATCTTGATAAAAGAGCAAGTCTCACTCGGGGGACATTTTTTTTAAAAGCCTGACCTGTTGCTTCTGGTCAGTGCTGCTAAGGGAGCGTGAAACATGGTTGTAGTACACAGTCCACAGCTGAAGAAACATTCAGTGTAGACATGTGAACTAATTCTCGGGTAGTTCGCGTACATGTGACGCTGGTTCAGGGTGCCTCACTGTCATTAAAACACACCAGTTACGGAAGTCCCTTATCATGTAATAACGACTGTAAAAAAGAACACGATAAACAACATTTATCCACGTTACTTTCACTTCCGTTCAAAGTGTTTCTCTTTCATACCCTGGTGTACGGTGTGGTTCTGTTGTTTTTCTCCCGGCTGAAGTTATTCTGTCGACTCCGCACCGACCTCGACCATCCACCGGCCCGACCTGAACTTCCCCCCGAGCCGGACGATGCTCCGCCGCGGCCGCTGCCTCCTTTCTTATTCATCTTGATAATGTCATCCAGAGACATGCTCATCTTGTCGGCCATCGTGGCGCTCAAGCTTTTTACCTGAAGCTGAATATAAACAAAGAACTTTGAGCTGTGAAACACGATGGTTTGTCTGCTACTTTCTCCTGTGGCGCGGTGTTGAAACTGGCGGAAATGCGTAAATAGCTTGCGGACGTGACGACATCATGCAAGCCCCGCCCTCTTTTTTTTCCACAAAACACTTTATTGAACAATTAAAGTCGAAACACCATCTGCATTTTTTTTTAGTCTTGATATTAATTTTAGGACCTTGGTACAAATTTATGTAAAAACACAGTTAAATATCTCTAACCTCTGCAAGTTGAAGTTAATATTTCTCTTTTTTAATTTTTGTTTGCCACTGAATTACTCAACCTGTAGGCTTGTTCATTGTCCAAATATTAAAGGAATCAGTGGGTGAGAAGTCATATAATCAGTCAACTTACAGATGGCACAGATGTACTTAGATCTTAGATCAAATACTTAGATCTATGGTACTTTGGTGGCTTTGAAGAACTTTTCAGTGGCTATTGATACAGATTCCTCTGTGTCAATTGTCTGTTTATTGTTGGTACGGAATTATTACACATGCGCATTGGTATTAATTGTGCAAGATCTCATGATCAAATTCAAATTGTTTCAAAATGGAGGAACGTTTTTGCTTGCAGGTGATACACCAATCCTTCCCATGGTTTGGGTTAGGATGGTTAGGTGTACACACAAAAACCACTTTGTTAGGGTTAGGGAAAGATCATGGATTGTATTAAAACAGTAAAAATGTTCCGTCTAACAACACTGAAATGCCCAACATGACGGTCAAAATGTCCAATAAAAATTTCCCATTTAATGACACTAAAATGCCCGACATGATGGTAAAAAATGTCCTGTTACTGGCTACAAGAGGCCCAGCAATAAATTCTGGCAACCCATATCAATAGGACAAACTACTATCAGCATGGAAAATCAGTCCAGACCAACAGCCTGTGGACTACTGGCACAGAATCCCGTTCCTTGTCAATAGTTGGTAAATTATTGCACCGGTTCTGTAGCCATAGCCAGTGCCTTCTGAATAAGCGTGAATTATTGTACGTAAATGGATTGCATTTATACAGCGCCTTTCTAGCCTTCTGACCACTCAAAGTGCTTTACACTGCATGCCAACATTCACCCATTCACACACACGGTAATACACTGATGGTAGGGGCTACCATGCAAGGTGACAGCCTGCTCATCAGGAGGGGAACCTAACCCATTCACACATACTCACACAAGGAGCAATTTGCGGTTCAGTATCTTGCCCAAGGACACTTCAACATACAGACTGGAGGAGCTGGAGATCAAACCACTGATCTTTCGATTAGTGGTTAGCCACAGGCATCTATGCCCATATATACATAACTCTAACAAGATATCTGTAAATGGTATACAAACACTCAATCAATTATCTAGATATTACAATATGCAAAAACTCATCTGACAGAATTAACAAAATTTCACACCCAAATTATCAAAAGCAGCTGTTTTTAACTGCTGGCTACAACATGATCTAACTATTCAAGGCCATATTTTGCTCCCCAAAGCAGAAGATAATTCACAACTAGTGTTGTTAAGCAGTATCCTGCTTAATCATGTTTTGTAGATGCCAAAGCTTGAGCTCATATTGATCACTCTTGTTTAAATTTTTGTGGAAAAATAAGACTAAATAACCTACATTAAAAGGAAATCAATTATAAGAAGTTAATGATGCAATGATTGTTATGGATTTCAGCGCTGTCAACCAAATTTGTCCCTTAACTGCAATTTTTTTTCCCTGGAAACAATGTTTCTCATTTGTTATTAGGAAAGACCTTATAGTATTAGGGCTCTCATATATTTATAATATCAAATAAAGTTAAAGAAATACATGCACAGACATCATCCTTGCAATGCTTTATTTAAAATGAACAGTTCCTTTAACTGCTAATTTTGTAACAATGAGGAATTTTCTATTATGTCCACTTCACTTTTTTTTTTTAAACAAGTTTTGGTGGCTAAAACTTAATCTCCAAAACTCTCCAAAAACTACAGTAATTAAGTAATCATAGTTGGCAAAGTAAAGGCAGAGTACAGAGAAGTAAAACTTATATCATGCACAAACCTTCCATTTAAAGACGGAACTTTATAGGATAGGTTCACAATTGTTTAGGTCTTTCTCCAAACAACAGTCAGGTGCCCATTTGAACATTGAAACATGTTTTGCTCACTGTAATCATTCCTCCTGTTCATACTGAACATTAGAAGATCCCCTCTAAACATGCTTACATTGTAAGTGATGGGGACAAAATCCACAGTCCTCATTTTAAGAAAAAATTATTCAAAAGATTATCTGAAGCTTATATGAGGCTTCAGCAGTTGAGTTAGTCAAATAAAATGGATATATTCACAGTTTGGCATCAAATTCCTTATTTGTTTCTCAACAGACTGACTAATTTGGATGACTGAAACTTCATATTGTCTTCAAATAAACTTTTAAATACATTTTTGCAGGGATGGAGTGCTGTGGATTTTGTCCCCCATCACTTACATTGTAAGTGCATTATGAAGAGATCTTTTAATGGCAGGTATGAACAGGGGGAATGATTTTGGCAAGGAAAAAATGTGTCAATGTTCATTTGGGCATCTGACTATTGTTTTAAGACAGACTTGAAAAATTGCGAACCTGTCTTTTTATAATGAGATAGTGATATAATGCACATGAAATGGGTACAGGGATTTAGGTGAAAAACATTTTGATGACAAACTTTCTATTGTGTCAGCTAGGCTAGGCTCAGGGTCTTTAGGACCCCTTGGTAAAATCCAGAGAGGGTCCTCCTCTTGTCTGTGCAACAAGATAATACATACAGTGCTGCTTGAAAGTTTGTGAACCCTTTAGAATTTTCTGTATTTCTGCATAAATATGACCTAAAACTAGATAAAGGGAACCCAATTAAACAAATGAGACAAAAAAAATCATTTTTTTCATTTATTTATTGAGGAAAATTATCCAATCTTACATATTTGTGGGAGGCACAGGCAGGCACATCCTGTCCCAAAAAGATGCAGAAAAATTAGTCCACGCATTTGTTACTTCTAGGCTGGATTATTGCAACTCCTTATTATCAGGCTGCCCTAACAAGTCTCTAAAGACTCTCCAGCTGGTCCAGAATGCAGATGTACGTGTACTAACAAAAACTAGAAAAAGAGATCACATTTCTCTCATTTTAGCTTTGCTACATTGGCTTCCTGTAAAATCTAGAATAGAATTTAAAATCCTTCTCCTAATTTACAAAGCCCTTAATGGTCAGGCACCATCATATCTTGAAGAGCTCATAGTACCGTATTATCCCACTAGAACACAGCGCTCCCAGAATGCAGGCCACCAGTAATGGTGGTTCCTACAGTCTTTAAAAGTAGAATGGGAGGCAGAGCCTTCAGCTATCAGGCTCCTCTCCTGTGGAACCATCTTCCAGTTTCGGTCCGGGGGGCAGACACCCTCTCTACGTTTGATAAAACTTATAGTTAGGGCCGACCAGGCTCACTTTGGCCCTTAGTTATGCTGCTATAGGCCTAGACTGCTGGGGGACTTCCCATGATGCACTGAGCTCCTCTCTCCTCCTCTCCATCTGTATGCATTCATGTAACATCGATGCATGTTACTTACTTGGCTTCTTCCCCAGAGTTTTTTGTGCTTTCTCATCTCGCAGGAAACCCTTCGCGATCCTTCGCAGTCCTGTTGGTGTCCTTTCCCAGCTATTCCTATTGCTGTTGTTATTGTTATTGTTATGATTGTTGTAATTCCAGCTCACCACGGCTCCAGTCTCAAGGACTGGGAGGCCAATGTCATCATCAGAAAAGCTCTGACCTATTATGGTCAGATTTCTGCAGTTGAAGGACAAACTTACTGTTCTGGATAAAGGGGACCTTCCTGAGCTCAAGAGAGAGGTGACATTGCATATTTGAGATATGACAAATTTATTTTCCATCCACCGACCCAAAACCCACCACAACAAATGAAGGCCAACTCTCAGAGTTTGGCTTATTAGTCTCCACCATCAGGCATTTATACTGCACTTTGATTATTTAACCACACATCTGCAGCACACTATTCTTTACACAGAGTATGGACTACAACAAATCTGATTTTGAAGGCCAGATCTTTAAGCCCTTTGATCCCTCCACAATTGACTCTCACAATTTTGATGTTGATCCAGACCTAGTTTTATCATTTGATGCATCTTTGTAGTTTTTATAATAAAACCCAGTTTAATATGGTATGTAATATGCCTCCTCATATATTCTCTACTTTTCATCTGAATATAAGAAGTCTCTTCAGCAGCTATGACAAATTCATTCATTATTTATCATCACACAAACATGATTTTTCTGTTATTGCCTTATCAGAAACATTGCTTACAGGGGACTCCAGAGAAATCTTTAAATTATCTAAATACAATTTAGTTCACAACATAAGAGAGAACAGATCTGGAGGTGGAGTGTCTTTGTTTATTAAAATTAGGGATGATCTCTCTCTCTGAAGTCAGGGCTGAGATTGAATCTGGGGTTTTTTTTTTAGAGCTCTCTGGTGTCTCTGGTGGAAATAATGTGATTGTTGGTGCCACCTGACTGTCATCAAATGAAAGTTTGTCCAGTTCTCTTCACCTGATAAACAATGAGGATAAACACTGTTACAATTTAGGAGATTTCAAACCCCTTTAAAAATAAATTAGATATTCTTACTGGGGATTTTCTCAATATTCCTTATCATAGTTACTTTTGCCCTCTTTTTCATAAATCTACACAAGTTAAAGAAAATTCAACAACTTTGATAACATCCAAACTAGCTCTTTGAGCGAAGGTTTGAAATCTGGGGTCTTGTATTTAGACTTGTCAGATCATTTCCCCATATTCCAGTACTCTTTAATCGAGGTTAACATACCAAGACAATAATGCACAAAAGAATTATGAGCAAGTCAAATATTTCTAAATTTAAAGACATGCTTGACAGTATTTCATACTTACTTACTTACTTAATCCTCTTCGTTCCCTGTGGAGCATAAGGTTGTGACTATTTGTCCCAGTTTCTGCAACAGGATGGAATCTCTACGGGGTGGAGTTGTAGTCGCATGCCCAACTTCCAACCTGGAGGACCAGGTCCTGCTTTTCGTCTGGCCTTGACCCTGAATGAAACCTGCCGGGCTTGGTTGGACCTGCTGGGGATATGACCCCCGCCAGTACAGCCTTCAGAGTCATGGAGGCACACAGGCCTCCCCACCACAGCAAGGAGGCAAAACAAAGGGAAGCCAGTATTTCATGGATGATCTATATAAAGAAAATAATTCTGATTTTGCATATCAAATTTTTATGACAGTTATTAGCTTTACTTTCAATTAATGTTTTCCAATTGGCAGTCATACCAAGAAATAGAGCTTCAGTAAGCCTTGGTTTACAGTTGACTTACTGAAGCTGTTAAGGAAAAATAATAAACTGTATAGAAAATATGTCTCACTTTCTGGTTTTATTTGATATTATTATTGTTATTGTTGCTGTGGTTATTATATATATTTTGTTACTATTAGTTTGCCATAACTTTTATGTAGTGATATTATTTTCTGTAGCCTATGCTGTGAAATTTTAACATTAGGGGGAGACTGTATATTATTTGTTATCTTTGTCATTTTTGTGTATATTTTAAAATGTGCAAAACATATATATATATATATATATATGGCGCAAAATAAAACTAAACTAAAAAATCTAAACTAGGTGAGTGACGTCATATTTGTCATAGAGTTCTATCATTAATTTTCAATTTTGAACCAAAACACAAAAAGAGCAGGACACTATTGATGCAACTGAACTCTCTAGTTTGTTTACTTTTAGCTAACAAACTGTGCGAAAATGGAGACATCTGAGGCGGATAACAATCCAGGCAGCACAGGCTGCCTGAGGGCGTGTTTGGAATATATTCTTCATCATAAATTTCTGGTTTCAAGCCTGACAGCTGTAGCGCTAGGTAAGTGATAACTGACAAGCTGTTAACGCTAGTTAACGGAAGTTTACTTAGCGTTAGCTAACAGCTAGGTTAAAGTTACTTCTGGTGGACAAAGATTAGCCAATAATACTGACTTTACATCCTGTGTAACATTACATAGGAAACTTTCATACAAGAAGTGACTGAAGTTAGAATTCATCTGAATGGAAAATGAATTATATTCAAATTATATTAACACAGATTTCAATGATAAAACCATTGAGAACTTAACTCAAACCAGTTCTTCATTGTAATAACGTAACATTTGAGGGAAATATATTAGCTGATATTAGCTTAAACAATGAATGTTTTCCAGGATACAACAGCATTAATAAGTTATGTTGTGTAATTATTGTCCGAGTTTTGATGAACATTTAAACCACAAATTCACTGTCAGTTAAAGAGGTCAGAGAGGTCAAGTTTGTAGGAGGTTAAATAAATATGTCACATTCTGTTGCCAGGCAACCAGAGCTGCTAAGTGATTTACTTCAAACTCATCGGGGTAACACCTTTTCAGCTGCCACTGCAAACGTTTTATCATACTTTATCATATCTTATATTTAATAGCTCTTACCAAACGCCACAACAGTAATTAGGTCACAGATTTGGTAACCCGTCAGATTCGGTGAGGCTACATGAAACTTCTGCATGGAAAAGACCCACAGGTTGATCTGATATTGACAGAAGAGTTAAGGACTGTACGAAAATGACAGTCCCTAATGAAGACAACTCTTGCTGAAGAGAAAGGTCTTTTATTTTTTTCGCAGCCCACATTTATATTTCATCCTCCCCTTGTGCAATAAATTGAAAGAAAGAAAGAAGGAAAGAAGGCAAGATAATGGTTGAAATAGTGGTGGGTCATTTGCTATATGTTGAGGACAATAATCTTCACTGTTTCAGGGCTATTTTTCCCATCACTGTCAAGTAGCTGATGGGACCGATATGTCAGTTTTGAGAAACACAACATCTTTATGGATACCAGGGAATAAATGTTATCTTTACCAATAGTTGTTTGTAACATAGTTTTTTTCTAAGTTCAAATTGTCATTGACAGTTGGCCTATGTATAATTGAAGTTTAGTTGCATCTTTTTTCAGAAATAGTTGCTTTTTATGTTTGCCATAATTTTGTTATGTTTGCCATCCCATAACAAGGGATGAATTATGATTTATTATTGTGTGATCTCTGTTTGATTTACACCTAAAGTTTCAAGGCCCTTGCTTTCTATGAATTTCCACCATATGATTTGGGTGGCTGAAAAGATGAAAGCCCTTTTTGTGAAAAAGTTTTTGTGTTTTTTTACGTATTACATCCCTATTCTCATCCACTTAAACACTTTGTTGATTTTGTTATATTTCTTTGTTTTTGTCTTGCAGGTATTGCTCTAGGCTTCATTCTCAAGATTTGTGTCCCTATGTCTGAATTCGACCAACAATACATCAGCTTTCCAGGAGAAATGCTCATGCGGATGCTTCAGGCAGTTACTGTTCCTCTCATTGTTACAAGTGTGATAACAGGTAAGCCAAAGGTATATTTCTCCTTAACTGTACATTAGGCTGCACATGTTATACACTCCACATTCATTGTAGAAGGAACATACTGGTGGTTTGGCAAGTTTAAACCCATTAACCAAAAATATTGCATAATCTACATTAAAGTTGCCCTCTTGAGTTTTCATTGTTTACCAATACAGGTTTAGCACCAAAACACATATCGAGTATCTTTCAAGCAACTCTGTGTAACTTTTGCTGAACACCAGCCACTGCTGGTCATACATTTCATTTCATACAATTCATACATGAATTGAACAAAGTTGTATTTTATTGCTCATGAATTCAGACTTTTATTTTTAAGAGGAAATGTTATTTCTTTTTTGAAACATTACATAGTCTTGCTTTAGGTATAACAATCATGACAAATACATTTCTTACCTCTTAAGTAATTTGCAAAGCCTTTGTTTTGAAAACTGCATTGTTTACCATGACTTCTCTCCCTCTTCTTACCTTCTTGTCCTAAATGTCAACTTAACTGGAACTAAAACGGTCTACTGCATATTCTTATTACAATTATCAAATACTGTATATCATTTATGTATCATTAATTATCCAGAGTAACTGGAGTATTGTCTTTGGAAAGACATCTGGGATATGCTGCCATTGAATGCCAACAAAATATTAGTTTTATCATGTGCAGGTGTTCAAATTTTACCTGCCATGACAGAAGTACACATCTATTTATTTTTTCAGTCATCTTAGCAGTGTTATGTTTCAATTTTTTTTTAAGAACAAATAAAACAAACTTTTAATGTGAAAATAGAGAGTATTGTCTGGCCGAGGCAATTGGAACAGGGGCTAGAGTACAAAGGGGATGAAACCTCAGCTCTCTATAAATTGGGGCTGTTGAACACAGAGGACGTGCTGCCTTCCTTTACATGCAAGACAACATGTTTGACAGCTGGTCGACTCTGCGCTATGTTCATTAAACACCATCTCTGGCTGACAGGAGGCTCATATAGATACAAGCCAATAGATTTGACAGATCTGAACAGTATACTTTTTTTTTTTTTAAATACAGCGCTGTGTAGTTTGTGTAGTCTAGATAGTGTTTATTGATTAGTTGCCAGGTTACAGGTATAAAAATGTTTGTAAGTTTTAACATAAATATGTTTTCATGGAAAAAATAACTAATTTGACATCAACTTATTTTTATTATTATTATTTATAAATTATTATTATTATCATAAATAGTATATGTAATATACAATACAGTGACGTATGGTTTAAAATGGTCCTCACAGAGGTCTTAAACAACACATCTGAACTCACATATTTGAGATTGTACCTGTGTTGCCCTAACTTTCCATTACATAGCAGTGATGCCACACCCATATATGACCTTATTGATCCTTAAACCTTTCATCTGCAGACCGTACCTTATGTTGTTATTTTTTATAGGTGTTTCTGGTCTAAGTGTTGAAACCTCCAGAAGAATCGCTGGACGTGCAGCAGCATACTTTGTCTCAACCACTGTAATTTCTGTGACTATAGGTAAGACAAGTATTGTTTGGTTTGAAGAGTAACATAACACTTTATTGATATAACACATAACCTCATCTGGGCAACTCCTACTCTTTAGTTAGTATTTGGTAGTGCCAGGAGGAAGCACTAACCCTTATTCAATTTAATTAATGAATCAGTCTCATAACTGTAAGTTCTTGTCCTGCCAGTGACCTGTGTTTACTATGCTTACAGAAAACAACCAACCACAGCTTCTTAGGATATATGAAGACATTTATTAATAGCTAAACCTGAGGATACATGATAAAGCATAAGATAATAATAAGCCCTATGAATTATAATAAAATAAAATAACAAGGAAATTATTCAGGATTAGTAGCTTGAAGTGTGACTTGAGGCTAACATATTGCAACAGGGAATGCTAAAGGAAAGCTAATTCAACTCCTCTAAAGAAATTATCTTCTTACGTTCAACCCTGGATTATGTGTTGTAGGATTAATCTTGGTACTATCGGTCCAGCCTGGGATTGCTTATGCTGTTAAAAAAGGTGAAACAGAAGATGAGGAGTCCTTTTCCACTCTCGATGCCTTGTTGGATCTAGTGAGGTAAGAAAGTGTATGTTCTGACAACCAGGTTTCTCTACTTATTCATGTTGCAATCTCCAGTTCAGCAATGTTTAGTTCAGTCAGTACCATTTCTGGGAGTGCTGGAACATGTTTGTCTTAAGCAGAAATGATTCTGTACATCAAATGCTCTATAAAGTTACAAAGATTTGGTCGCATTTCTTATGTTGTTGGTCAACATTTACAAGCTTACTGATAGTGTGACTTTTTAAAAATTGTTTGTAGAAACATGGTGCCACAAAACCTGATTCAGGCTTGCTTCCGACAGGTATGTTTCTCATTCAGATACACGATATACTAATCATTTCCTTGCATTCCATGAAGAAGACATTGTAGTATTTATGATGTGACTACTGATCAATTTTCTATCATAGTATAAGACAGAGAGGGTGGAGTTTGAATCTGAAACAGATGAGCAAAATTCTAGTCTGGAAATGGTAAGTGTATTTCCCTCGTCTCTATGAAGACTGATCTTTGAAGTTTTCATTTGCTGTAACAATCTTTGATACATTGAGTTGTTATGTTGTATACATGGACCATTATATTTAATGAGTGCCTTATTACAGAATGCCACAGAAGTGCGACTGGTGGGCCACTATGTGGAAGGAGCCAATACATTAGGCCTGATTGTCTGGTCTTTTATTTTTGGCCTGATCCTCAACAGGATGGGAGAAAAAGGGGAAGTACTTGTGGATGTCCTTACTGTCCTCAATGAGGCCACAAAACGCATGGTCAACTTGATACTGGGGTAAAGTGAAACAACATAGCCAAAATATATGGCACTCTTTCTCCATAATTTAAAATATTTCAAATACAGTCCATACTCAGTGTGAAGTCAGTGTTGATGCTAAAATACTGAATGCAATGTAAATATTGGGTATTCTCTGCTCACAGTATTGCCATTAGAAATAGTAAAATTGTCTTTCAACAAAACATAGCACTATCTGTTACTGTTCTACCTCTGGTAGACTTGTGCTCTAAAGGGGTTTCACATCATTTTTCAAGTTTTGATGTCCAACAGTATGTATTCTTTATCACATTTGATTTATTCATTTTCCTCATAACATAACATAATTTTTTAACAGTCATTATCAAATTTCATTAACTAAGTCACTTAAGTATTCCCTTCACTTTTTCACACCATTGTTTTCTTTCCAGCTACTTGCCATTTGGAGTGTTGTTCTTGATTGCAAGCCATGTTGTTGAGGTTCATGACTGGGAAACTACCTTTAAACTTGGAAAGTTCATGGTAGTGGTTGTTGTTGGGTACGTTAACCTTCACTCTTATTGCGCTGTTGCCAAAATGGTACTTTGATTCTACATTTAGCGACATCTCTGCCCTTCATAGCAACTAATGGGTGAGAGCAGGAGGCTATGGCCAGTATATTCACTTTCAAAGTCATCTGCCCATTGCTATGTTTTATGAGAACAGGTAATACTGCCCATAAAGTCCCAATCCGAATGTGAATCAAATGGTAGATCTGCCCAACAAAAATCTAAACAGAGGACTGGAACCTACTAATACTCTCAAATTGATTTACTGGTATTTTAGTGCAGGGATTCAACAATTGTTATTTATGATTTCTGGCCCTTTAAAAGGTTGCAACAGTGATGAAAAAAGGCCTTTTTTATGATCAGACTATAAGCCACACAAAAACATAAAGACTGGTCCTTTAAAGTAAGTCTATTCAACTTTTTAAAGATTAAACAAATTCCTCTTACAAATGAAAAGTTTAATTCATCAATAAAACTAGAAGTCTATATGGACTGTAGGTAGACATTACTTTTCTCTACTTGTTTTATTATTAGTATTATGTTATAATATCATATTTTAGCATGAGCATTATCAGTGGCAGCTGTTTAGCAAGTTAAATAGGTTACACTCTGTGTTGTGAGTTACAAAGCAATATCTAGGTAAAGTTTGCTTACATTAGCCACCAAACATACCAGACCAAATAAGACTGTAGCAGCAAAATTCCTGCATGTAATGAACTTAGAAATTGTAAGTTTCACTGCTTATGATTTCAGCTTTACCTTTTTAAAAGGAGGGACGTGTTATTTCTTCTTTCAAAAGTTACATGGTCTCACTTTAAATCTAGCAGAGCATTGTGAATGTAAACTCTTGCTGTTGTCAGTAATTGTATTTGATATAATCAGTATTTACTGTGTGTTTCAGGCTTATAATACATGGAGTGATAGTTTTACCTGGGATCTATTTCCTGTGTGTGAGAAGAAACCCTTTTTCTGTCATCAGAGGGGTTTCTTCTGCCTTACTGACTGCACTGGTCATCTCATCCAGGTAAGGTTACTTAACAGTAAAGTGTCTTAGAGAGCTGTGTGTTCTCAGTGTTTTCTTGACCACAGCTTATTTTTTCATTCATAATCAGAACTGTCCAAGCCAAGTGGACAAGAGCAGTTAACATTTTTAAGATGGTTTAAATTGATATTTTTTTCAATCATTGAATTGTGCACTTACAAAGTATGCATCGTGTCTCTAAGCTCTGCCACACTGCCGCTCACTTTCCGATGTTGTGAGGAAAAACTCATGATCGACAAAAGAGTCACTCGCTTCATGCTGCCCATTGGAACCAACATCAACATGGACGGAACTGCCCTTTATGAAGTGGTCGCAGCAGTTTTCATTGCCCAACTCAACCACATCCATCTGGACTTAAGCCAGTTATTAACACTTTCGTAAGTCACTCTCCATGTTCTATTGGAAATCAAAGAAAAATCATGAAAAAGCAATGTTAAGATTCATTAAAAGTGTATAATATGGAACCTTTAAGAAGAAGTGGCTTAAAAAATGGATGTTGTGGTTTGTATTATTCTCCTCAAAAACCCACTAAAGAGTCTTTGTGTTTGATCTGCAGTGTGACATCAGCAGTGTCCAGCATAGGAGCAGCAGGGATCCCAGCTACAGGAGCAGTGACCACTCTCTTTGTTTTGACATCCATTGGTTTACCTGCAAAAGAAGCTACCATTCTGGTGGTTGTAGAATGGCTCCTGTAAGTTTAACTTGTAGTTAAATAGATGACTGCAGCTGCTCTCTCTGCATCTGGATTAAATCCTTTGCTATGTTTGTGTGTAAAATCCATCCTAAATTCTCAGTAACTACTTGCTAGTTTCAAGCTAAGTCTGGGATTAAGGGATTTATTAAATTGGGTTGCACCATTAAAACTTAAGAAATGTCTTAGCTAGTTAAGACTTTAGTAATGTGTGAATTGGTTGCTGGGAAACATCCGTAGTCCAATCAAAAACGGTGTAGACGGAAAGACACTGCAGCATCACAAAGCAATATAACTTTCAAGTAACTGTTTTAAGTCAAACAGTTTTATGATACTTTAAACTTAATAGCCATCCTTTGTAGGTATTACATGATTTAATTTACGTATGCATAGGTGGATAAATCTGTGTTTCATGCAGTTTAAAATGAGTAGAAAATGCCTGATTATGCTTATCTTACTTATTGTATTTGGGTCAGTTACTCTATAGTTACTCTATTAGTAGCATTTTTTTTATCTGCCCGGTTCATATCACGCATTATTAAACAGCATAGTTTGATCATTTTCATATTAACCTCTTTTATTTCCTCCATCTAAACAAGCAAGCTAAGATAAGTTTAATTGGTTAGTTCAGTTGGCAGCAAACAGTTACATCTGGCAGTTATTGTGTGTAATACAATGGGATCATCGCTACCATCTCATTGGCAGGGAGGTTCCCTGCGTATTGCATAATATGGATGGCAAGAAATATACTTTCTGTGTAAGAACTAGATTGCAGTGGTGGAAAGTAACTAAGTACTCAAGTACTTGTACTTTACTTGAGTATTTCCATGTGATGCTACATTTACTTCCACTCCACTACATTTCAGAGGGAAATATTGTACTTTCTACTCCACTACATTTATTTAACAGCTTTAGTTACTTTTCCGATGAAGTTTTGACACAATGGATAATATAACAAGCTTTTAAAATACAACTCATTGTTAAAGATGAAACCAGTGGTTTCCAACCTTTTGGCTTTTGATGTCTTACAAAAAGCAGTGTGTAGTCGGGGTCACATTTCAGATGTCTATGAGTTGTTAACATCTCCATCAAATAGTAATTTTTCCCTCTAAACTTCTCACGTTTCATTTCAATAAATGTTCAAATGATCCAATATTTCACCAAAAATCAAAGATTAGAAAAAAACTCCAAAAACTGAAAACAGGTTTGTGTATCAGAACTTTTTTTTTTCTTCTTTCCTCTCCCATTAATCATCACACGACCCCTCAGATTTATCTGATGAGCCTTTGAAGGGACCAGACCCCTAGGTTGGGAATCACTGGACTAAACTAGCTAACTGTATATAAGGTAGTTGAAACTAGCTCCACCTCCAGCAGCTACAACAGTAACGTGCTGCTCCAACACTGATACTTCAGTATTAATAATCTAATGATGTCATATATAATAATATAACAGTCAGAGGGGCCAAACCACTACTTTTACTGCAATACTTTAACTCCATCAAGCTCATAATACTTATTACTTTTACTTAAGTAGGATTTTTCATGCAGGACTTTAACTTGTAATGGAGTATTTCTACATTGTTGTTTTGATACTTTTACTTAAGTGAAGGATCTGAATACTTCTTACACCACTGCGAGACTGTGTGGTGCAACCTGTTTTAAGTTAGTGATCCGTAAATCTCAATTTAGTAGAAACTGTTCTACTAAATTGAATTTAGAAAGTTTTTCAATTTAGAAAAACATTATAATAAGGCTAAGTTTGAACTTATGAGCAGCTGGTGCAACCACCTCCTGAGTAGTAGGAGGAAAAATTAGAAGTAATAAACATACTGAAAAAAATACAGTTTAATCAGCATACAGCCTCTCCTTTAATAATTTGGTGTTGTTTGTGCCTTTCAGAGATCGCTGCAACACTGTTCTTAATGTCATGGGAGACTGCATTGGTGTGGCAATCGTTAGCCATATGTCGAGAAAAGAACTGGAAGAATTGGACGAGCATGGACGGAAAATTACAAGGTAGAACTGTTGATGGTCTCAATTGTTGTTTTTTTTTATTTTCAGTTACATTTGCTGAAAACATTGGGTTTGCCAGTGTTTATTCCAAGGAGAAATACTCAATACACACTAGTAGCACTTTTTGAATATGTGAGCAGAGTAGAGCAGCAGAAATCTGCTCACAGACCAAATCTAATATGCTGATCCTTAAACACATCTACATTTCAGCGCAACAATTTGTCTCACACCATTGATGACCGTGCTATACTTTGTCTGGATAGGGTACATGACAGTGATACTGACAGCGGCACCCCGGACGAGATCCAGGTTAACATCAGCAGACAGGACTCTGATGACATCTTGTACCTACCCCAGGACAGTGATGCATTTGAGCACTTCCAGGATGCGGACGAGCCCAGTGAGGATTCTGATCTTCAGATTCTATGCATCCCTGCAGAATACCTGTCACTCCATGACAGTGATGCTGAGGGCTGCAGCCCAGGCGAGATCCAGGTTCACATTAGCAGCCAATACTCTGATGATGACAACAGTGATGATGAGTACATTTAGTGTCAGCTCAGCCTGAACAGGGACTGGGCATCAACAGAGGAAACAATGCAGATTGTCTTATGTCTTTAATTTGTTATTATTTGACTTGTTTGGTATCACATTCATTTGATTTTGTGTTTTGTGTTAGTGATGTAGTTGTCTATGGTAGATTTATACATTGTAGTAATAGATGCAGTTACTGAATTGAATTGAACTGAATTCAATTTATCTTAAGTGTATTGATGTAACAGATGTATTGTAGTTAGTGAATTGAATTTAATTGATGTAATATTTGTAGTATTTGTAGTATTTGATGTAGTATATGTGGAATTGAATTGAACTGAACTCAGTTGAATAGAATCACACTGAATTGATATGATATAGTTATTAAATTGAACTGAATTGATGTAACAGGTAGTTATGGAGTTGATGTAACAGGTGTAGTTATTGAATCCAATTGAATTGAATTGATGTAATAGTTGAGTTCAGCGAGATTTATTTTGGTATTTATTGGTAAATAAACATTAAAGATGCTGCAGTCGTGTGTTTTAATACATGAGAGGATAGGCAACATCTCCATTTAAATACAGAGGTATTTCTATTCTATTCACCACCAGAAAAGAAGAGAGAGGACCTTCTGTCTTAATATTTTAAAATTATTGTTAAATCAGAACAGTGAAGGAAATGTCAATCTGAAACTATTCTTCTAATTCTGCTATAGTACGGGGCGTGTCTGTGGGGGGTTGAGGTTGAGATGCTGTGTTTACTGCGTTGAGTATTTCTGTTTCCGAAGCATAATTCAGCTAGAAAAAAGACATCAAACTGACAACATATTTGGGGTTATGCATATTTAAAATTTGTGTAAAAGGCATTCCACCATTAATGTAGGCCTACAATTATTGTATACAGCCAAGACTGTGAGGATACAACCAACTTTCAACTTAGACCCCTGTGCTCATTTCTATAGCTAGAAATGAAACAAAGTGAACAGTGGGGTAACATGTTACTTTAAGTCCCCCTATTCAGCATGTATATCTTTATCTTAGCCCAAATAAACATTCTAACTATTGATAATATGTAGTTTATTATTTCTCAGAAGCAGGGCAATCTTTAAATTTGAGGTGTAACTCATTCAAACATGTCCAGACAGTCCAGCATTACTTGTTTTCTTGCAGTAAATACATCGGACTGCTAACATTCAGTGCTGTTGTTGTTTATTAGAGGAGTTTTATCAGTCACGATAAGTTGATTTGGTTTACCATATAAATATTTTCTGATTTTATCCTGCCAACCCCTTTCTTTGGAAGTATGTGTGTACTGCAGTTTTTGTATGTGCCAAAAGGCTGCTAAAGCGATAAATATGTACCTCAAATGACTTCTTTCTTCAAATAAAGTCATTAAAAACAGTTATTTATCAGTTATTTGCGCTCCAGCAGCTTTTACCTACACTGACTGTAGAGGGCAGCGTTTCACCTCCCAGCATGCAGCCTGCCGCAATTCCAATAGAAGAAGAAGAAAAAGGAGCGTTTCTCCCGGGCTGGTAAAGCAGAAGCTGCTAGTTGTTGACTTCTAACATCAAACTAGACATAAAATGATTTGTTGTTTACAAAGAAACATCAAAACGTAACTCGTGTTGGATATCTGAAGGAGAGGCCGCCCAGTAAGTCAACTAATATCTCTAAACAGTTAGTTAACTGCAGAAGTTGGTTGTCAACAGTAAGTTAGCTCACATGCTAACTTATGTGTGATGATGAATGTTTTGTGCTCCTGTCAGACTCAGAGGATGAAGGTGAAGATCCGGCATTGGAGCGGAGTGGCGTCCTGGTTGTGGGTGGCCAATGATGAAAACTGTGGGATCTGCAGGATGCCGTTCAATGGCTGCTGCCCAGACTGTGAGTAACCAAGCCAGCCTTAATGCTTCATGGATAACTGTTAATGCTAAAGATGGTACAGCTGACAAAGTGTTGTGTATTATGTGTCTGCAGCAGCTGTTCAGTGCTGTTTTCTAGACCAATGTAAGCATATCAGAATTAGAATGATGCAAACATCCCTAAAGTAAAGAGATTAACTAAAATATACAATCAGTATTGTGGTAAAACATTCAGTAATGCTTTCAAACAGTAACTAATTCTCTTAAAGTTTTCAGTGGTCATTTTCTGAAAGATTAAGTCGTATAAATAACAATGATAACGAAATGACGACGCTGAAGTTGGCTTCTGATTCCGAGGGAATGGAAACATAAAAATAATATTTAGTTATATTTAGTTAGACATCGTAGCAAAAAGCCTGTTTGAACCCACTTTCAGATTTATGAGACCTGTATTTTGCTTATGAAAACAGAACAAAAATGGGCGATTTCACAGCTTTTTCCCATTCAGACCAGGTTCATATCAAAAACCACTAGATTAGATAGACTAGTCCAGATTTGACAGTTTATAGTGGTTTTTGATCTGGACCTGGTCTAATGTGGTCTGAATGGAAAGGGGGGGGGGGGGGGTACAGAAACAGAATCAGCTGCTAAATATCATTAATTATGTTTCCCTTAACTTCAGCATCAGCATTGTGAAGAAATGGGTAGGAGTCAGTATTTGAAATGATGCCGAATTAGAATGACTTAAAAAACATTTTATTTATTGAATATGCAGTTTTGCTGTAAAGATACACAATGAAGTCTAGAGCCTGACTTTACACTACGGAACATCTTATATTTATACGAGGGAAATGGGGAAACTGTCCCATTTTATATGGAGCAGTTGGTCCAGGTGTATCTGTGGAATGAAGAAGTTCACCTCCATGAAGAACTGACCGTCCAGTCTCAAAACACAATAATGAAATTCATGTGTGTGTGTAATGAGAGACGTGTCTGTCCAATCAGGCAACAACTACTGAAACTTAAGGTACAATAAAAAGTTACTTCTTTAACAATTTGACATTTTGTTCAGTATATGGAAACACTTGTGTGCGCAGTAATGTCACTGAAGCAAGCAGAAAAACTGAAAAAAAGATAGGGGAGGAAACAGAGTTTGGACTTTTAGCTACTTAAAATAAAAATATCAGGTGTGTAGAAGAACACTTATCATTACCGTTAAATCCTGATCGATTCTGTCAGCGTGTCGGGAGATTTATATCATTAAAGAAGTTACAGCTGCTTGTGCTTCGTGCGTAAATGCGCACAGAACCGCTCTTAACGTAAAGACGCATTTATCTTTTCAGCTGCTGTGAGATGCTGCGGGGATTTAATAAACTCAAAGAAAGAGTTAAAACACAGCCACTCGTAGGCAACAAACAGAACCTCAGTATTACAGGCCTGTTCAATGACACGTGACATTAATTAGTAAGATTCAGACAATAATCCAACCTTTTACAGACCTGCCTGCTCTGAAGCAAACTAATAGTTGTATGTTGACCAACATTTCAGTGGACTAGATGGGAAATACTACAGAGAAGGCAAAACTCAAGTGGATTTGTGACTTTGGAGAGACCTCTGCTAATCAAAGCCATGCAAACTTTGTCTTTTTGCATTCTCTGCAGTCGACCAATCTCAGAGCTGAAATGTGGAGAAAACTTTGAAACACTGGAGGCAGCAGCTCAATGTAACTTGCTCCCCATCCCTCTGACGCAGAGTTCCACTCTGTTACATGTAAACACCAGGACCAAATATATTCAAAATATTAGAGGCTGAAGCCCAAAACGATCGTCCCTAACAACGCCTTATGAATCTCATATTAATGGTTAACATCCTTTATCTCCCACATTACACTGAAATAAGACATCTCACACACAACACCACCCTCTCTTGAGTGTGAGTTTCAATATTAAACTTGTTCTGCAGGTAAAGTGCCTGGGGACGACTGCCCACTGGTCTGGGGTCAGTGCTCCCACTGTTTCCACATGCACTGCATCTTGAAATGGCTGAACTCACAGCAGGTGCAGCAGCAGTGCCCCATGTGCCGACAGGAGTGGAAGTTCAAAGAATGAAGCTGTGGAGGCGGTGGTGCAGCTGTGCACCCACAGAGACTCAGAGAGAAAGGAGCTCTTACACAGGCCTCTTCATGGATGTTGTTTTTGTATCAGCTGTAAATAACTATGTTTTTTTTTTTACTTCTACTTCTCATCTAATTCAGTGGACACATATATAGAACATATTCTGTCAACAGAATTACTGATTAAATAAATTAAAAAAATAACATATAACTTGTAGTGTATGCCTCTTGCTTTTCATGGTGCATGTGAGTGACAGTGTTTCATCAGTGTGGTTGATTGCATGCAGCTCTGTGCTGGTGGTTTTGAAGCATATGACCTGAATTTCAGTGTGCTGCTCAATGATTCTGACTTTAATCCCTCTTGATGAGATTAACCCGATTGTTTTGTGTTTCCAGTAATGACTCTCAAGAGGCACAAGAAGGTAGTTTATATCAGAGCTAAAACTTTCCATCGAAATGGGATTGGAGATGTTTATATGTTTATTCCTTTTGGCATATATTTCTATTCAGAAATTATAACTTTAAAGTTATATTTATTGATTGTTTTTGGCCATTCTGGACCAGCAGAACAAGGTGAAGACACAACATTGACATATTTTCACCTTATAAAGTTAGGGCAACGTGTTGGCAAACACGTTTACACATCCAGCGCACACAGAGCAACACTGGTATTAGTCATAGTCACGTTTCTGTCCACCTGATTTATCTTTACAGCTTTGTTTTGATCTCCACCAACTGAAAAACTAAAACCAGAGCAAAATATCTGTATTTTTAGCTGCTAAATGCTCACTAGTTTCACCAGCTATTTGCTAACTTTGTCTGTGACCTGTTTGGTGCTGAGTAGGTAGCATTTAGTGGGTTTGTAGAACTTTTTTTGTTGAAAACAGTCGCCTGCTGCTGGAGACAAGGTTGATAGAAAAAAAAAAAAGTTAAAAGAGGCTAAGAGGATGAGGTGAAATACAGAACTGGGTGACATTTCTTTGTGGGTTTGACATTAAGAGTGATCTCTCACTTTACATGTTGAAATAAAAAAAAAAAATTACTATTACTAAATTTTTAGCAGTCCTGCTATCAACAAAACATAGCTGGTCCTGGTAAACTGCATGATTTTGACACTGTTATATGTTCTGTACCAAAAGCTTTTGCTTTAGAGATCCTTTTGAGGATCAACTTTATGAAACCAACACATTTTGCCGATAGGTCATGAATAAAGGTTGTAGACTGAATGTGTTGGTTTTGACTATCTTCATCTTTTAGATGGTACCATGTTCATTGCAGTGCTTTGATCAGTTTTGATCTTCAACTGCTGTAAAATGAAGGAAATGGTAGACAAACTGAAAACTATTTTCTAATAACTTTATTTTTAAAAAAACAGTATAAAAATAATATACAAACAACAAATTAATACAGATACCTAAATGTTATCAGGAGGCAAGAATAAAAAAAACACTGGGTTTATAACTTCTGATTGACTGTAAGCAAATTTGCTAATAAGCTGGTCAACACAAACCTGTTTACACTTTGCCTGACCTCATACAGAGGTGCTAATGACCTGAGCAGCAACAGTTTCAAGTTTCACAACATACAGAAGTCCTCCTAATTCCAGCGACATGCCACATAAAATCAACAGCTGAAAATCAAATGTTTCATTCAATTCACTGCAGTGTAAAAAAGATCTGAGGCTGTAAATCTGTTAAGCTGGAGACAACTCCACTCAACCAGCTCTGCCAGCCCTCCTTCCGCCAGACATCCACAGTCCTCGACCTCCAGAAATGAGGCCGCTCACAAAATCAGGATGCTGGATTGACGTGGCCTTTTCTGTCCATGTCTGCAGTCAGAAACAGTCAACTGGGCAGTAGGTTTGAAATGAGTGTGTGGCTTCAAAAGCCAGGTGTTCTCAGTCATCGACAGCTACGCCGAAGAGCTCCAGCAGCTCCTGGTTCTCCGGGTCGATGAGGTCAGCTGGCCTCTCCCCGCAGTCGTTCTCGAGCTCAGGGTCAGCGCCCAGTGAGAGAAGGTAGCTGAAAGAAACAAACAACATAACCTGGCTTAGTAAAAGAGATTGAATCTTGCTGGTTTGCCACATTGGTAAACTCAATGCGAGTTTCTGCCATACTTCAGCGTCAGGGAGGTCATTGAGGTGCAAGAATGCAGCATATCCTCCAGCTTCTCTTACCTCCGTGGCATATGAGAGCTATGGAGCCAATGCATGTGTGTGCGTGTGTGTGTTGGTATGTGCTTTCAAAGTGTCAACATGTAATGTCATACCTCCTACTGGCTATGTTTTGAGAGAAAGTAGAATAAACAGCAGCAAACCTTTGTTTCCCCACAGTGTTGGCTTTAAACTGAAATAGAGCTTTGACTGGTTTGTGTGGGACTAGATGCTCACCGTGCAATATGTGGGAAGCCGTCGCTGCAGGCCATGTGCAGTGGGGTCCATCCCTCCTCGTCTCTCTGGTGGATATCTGCTCCGTAGTTGACCAGCAGCTTCACACACTCCAGGTTCCCGGACAGGACGGCCTCGTGGATGGCAGCCATGCCTGCACAGAAAGAGCAGTGAGAAATCAGCCTCAGCAGCAGCAAACAATAATATTTGTAGTTTAAAAGTAAGATCTTTAACTGCATAAGCATTTCCCAGATCAGAATGTTTCATGGCATCTCACCAGAGTGATAGATGGTGTCCAGGCTGACTCTTCTGGCTCGGATGAAAAGTCCAATCCTCTCCAACTCGCCGTGTCGGACATAGTCCTGGAAAACGATGTCATTGGGGAAGTGCACATTGCGGATGGGCTTCAGAGAAGAAGAGGAGCTCTTGCAGCTGACTGGGACGCCACAGTCCTCAGTGTAAGCCTTGATTCTCATGGTCTTGGAAACGGGGCACTCGTAGTACTTCATCCTGGTCAGACTTCTTAGTTCTTGCAGAAAAACTGGTGAATTCCAGCAACAAGATTACAACAATTAGGTTAAAAATGAGAGCAGATTCTTCTTTCTTCCTGCAGAGAGATCAAGTAGTTCCTCTCAGTGTGGCTCTCCTGCTGTCTGTCTAGTGTGTCAACTGTGATGCTGTTCCTCTGAAGACCAGGCCTCCCTGTGGATCCTTTATACTCTCTGTCAGGCTATTTTAGGATGTGACACCTCACAGATCTCAGTGGCGAGATTTGGAAGATGAGTCGCCCTCCCGGGTCAGGGCCCTCCCACTAAGTCTGTCACAAGCCAAGTTCAGCCAGTAACCTCTGGCTCTGTTTTCAATCCCACATACCCAGATGCTGCCCACTCAAGATAGTGGTGACATCCCAGCAGCAGAGAGGTAGGGGGAGGCTGGAGGTTTCTAGTAAACACCATAGAGGATAAAAGTGGTTTACTGCTGGAGTGTGTTGCTGCCAACTGCAAGGGAATGCAGGGGTGAGATGTCATGTGAAGGCTGCTGACCATTAACTGCAATGACACTGACATAAACAATCTAGAAAGGCTGCTGTCTTCACAGTCATACACTATCTTAATCACTTATGTGTGACACAGGATGGGTAATGATCATTTCCACATGACATTAGTTTACGTAATCCTTTCTCTGAGTGACAGAGTAGTGTATGCTTTATAAATACTGCCATTTTTACTGAAAAAAACCCTTGATTAATCTATTAGTTGATTCACAGATGATTATTTAGCAACAGATTCATTGTCTTAAGTTCTGTTTCATTCAAAAATTCTTTCCAGCTTCTCAAATGTGAAGATTTTCTCTGTTTATATCACGATGAATTGAATTTTGGGGGGTTTTGAGTTTTGGCTAAAAAAAAAAAGGTCATTTTTCACAATTTCCTGATATAGTTAGTTCCAGTTAGTTTCAAATAGTTAGTTTCAGCTTATTTTCATTGTCACGTCCCACAAAACAAGTCAAGAGTGTGACAACAATGTAGAAACGGTTTTGTAGCTTCCGTTTAGGATACTGAGGTCATGCCTTCTGTATTTGTTCTGAGAATTTGGGGGTTTTAGCAACCCTGCGTGGGCGGGGGGCGTGAAACGTGGGGGTGGGGGGAAAACCTCATACGGCAGGTATTTTTAGACTCATATTTAACTTTTACAACAATGTGGATTTAGAGACCTTCCTTTTGGTGTACATTAATAGATAATACAACAGTGGTGGGAAAAGTATTGAGATATTTTAAGTAAAAGTATCAATACAACAGTTAAAAATACTTCACTAAGTGGTATATTTGGTAAAAGTACATAAATAGTAAAATGAAGTTGAAGTGTCAAAAGTAAAAGTACTCATTATGCAAAATGGCACCATTCATAGTGTCACATTATTGTGTGTATATACATACAGTATTCATATTTATTATTGGGATACCATGACTAATGCAATAACATGGCAGCATTTTAATGTCGTGACATTTGACATTTTCTATGTACTGTTGGGTACTTTGATCTATCAAAATGTATCTTATTTCATAAACTGACATGTTTTACTCATCTATTATCTATAATGCTTATCCTGTTTTGTTACACACATATATATGTTAGATTTTACACTTAGCATCTTAATATGTACTAGAATAAAAAGTTAAATATTTCCTTCTGAAGTGTAGTGGAATAGAAGTATAACATTGCATAAAATGGAAATTTGCAAGTGAAGTACAGATACAGTACTCAAGTACATGTAGTTATGTTACATTCCACCACTGGATGTGAATATCTGTTGCTCGGACTAATCGTCTAACAAAACAAGCTCTTTTTTTTTTTTTTAAGATGCCACTTGATAGTTACTCTGCTCAGAGTCATTGTTGAGCCAGTTTGGACATAGATGTTGAGAGTTCATTGGTCTCTAACTGGTGCTACACTGTTTGAGTGTCACAGATAGATTCTTCATTCTTTTGGTTTTTATTCGTCCTCATAAATTCTGATTAGTGAACGAGCGTAGTGACATCTTCCCCACTAAGGTTCATGTGTGGAACAATACAGGTATAAATTTTGAATTTACTTCAACACAAATCAACAAAACTGAAGACAAATGTGTTTTTATAGTTTTTTTGTTTATTGGCCACCATTTCACGTTTTCCACATCAATTTGGATATGATGGAATGCTTTGTTAAGTTTCCCCCACCGCTGTACAGCTGTCAAACCCATCACCTTGCTCTACTCAAGCCTCCCCTCCCTGCCAAAAAAACCCAGTACAACAATCACACAATACATTCATTCTCCTGTTCACTGACCACCAAAAATATGAACTAGTCATTCCACTCACCACACAGCAATTTGTACATCATTCACACAGCACACAATGCACTCACACACTCACACACCGCTGTGGCAACAAGGGTGTTTGTTAGAGCCAAGAGGGATGGAGGTACAGTATGGGTGAGGGGTGGGGCTGTGCAACTGTTCCCTCCCCGCTTCAGATAGAACAGACACTTCTCTCAGACCTATCTTAAATGTACCAAATCTCTGTCTGCTTTATAACCACAATGAATCTCTGATTAGGCATGAATGCAGTGCGACCTATCAGGACTGGCTCCAAAAACTGTCCTGAGTCTGAGAGTGTGTTCCAAGGGCCAACTCTGCCCCAACAAGGCCAACTGGCTACAGCTGGGCACAATGGTACATCATTAAAAATGACAAGTCCTAAATTAAAAAGAAAAACAAAACAAAAAAACTCATAGTGAAAGCAATTAAATAAAATAGAGGATCTTCCCAAAAAAAAGTTAACCTTTGTTCCTTTTAGAAAATAGTCAGTAGCCGTGCTGTAAAGAGGAGAAATTGTTTGGGAATGAAGAAAATGAAAGAAAATAGACTCTTTATCCCCCCCACCCGAAAGAAAGGAAGAAATTGGTCTCAGCTACAGTTGGGGGGCCTTTTGTGCTACACTGGACAAGCTCTGTGGAGTTTATTTTAGTGAAGACTTGCAAAATAAAAACACATCTATAGGATGGCCCCTTGTCCCCTGAGAGATCAGTCCTTACAAAACCGCCACGCAAAACCCTGGTCCTCTGGATTCCTACAAGAGGGAGAAGAACATTGGCAGCCCCCCCTTACCTACAAATACAGGTTACAACACTCATTTAGCTCATACCCACACTGATCAATGGCAAGGCTTTTTTTAAAGAGGAGGGGAGCAAATTCAGCTGGAAAAAACAAACATTTTGAAAACTGGATCTCAATGCCATTTTTACATTTGGTTTAAAATATACAAGGCAAACAGCTGATGTGGAGCTTTGTAGAGAAGGCATTGAGGTCTCCCATAGAGGTGGTGCACTGTTCCACAGAGTCCCCCCAGGTGGGACAAGACCAGTCTGGCCAGAAGTTGCGAGGTTGGAGATGTGGCTGGCAAAAAGGCCCTGCCACACCATTGATGGACTGACTGACTGACTGACTGACTGACTAACTGGCGGGCCGGCTAGCAGGCCGGCTGACTGACTGAGAGGCAGTTAAAGGGGAAGTATTAATGTTCACAGGACAGGGAAGGTCCACAAGGAAGTGAAGGTGGTGATGGTGACTGGTTGGAAGGGTTGGGGCGGGACTTGTCTCCTCTCTCCTTTTCTCTCCTCTGCCAGCTCTTACAACTCGTCATGTCCATCGTCATCACCTCCATCCTCAATGTCAGAGTCATCGTCCTGTCCATCTTCAACATCGTCCAAATCCTGAAGAGCAGAGGAGGAGAGGGTTGTTAATTAAGACATAATCTCTTCAATCTGCCAAGCATGCTAGTTGATAATAAATGGATCCTAAAGTAGACCTGCAAGCTGCATGTTTTTATGGTGGAATTAAGAGTCATGAAAATGTCAGTTAAAAGTACGCATCATTAGTAAAAAAAATAAATTATGAGGTTGTGACACACATTCAACTAAAAACAGTCTGAACTAATCAAATCATTCATCACTCATCATGTAATCAACACTGTCACAACCACGGCTAAGCATAGGCTAAAGATGACATCTTCGTCTCGCACGGCCATTCCTTTATGTCTAGTCTGAGGACAGGTGTGGTGAAGAGATGTATGAGATACAGGAAGGCACTAATGTTGACTGCAGCGCTGCACGTGCTGCTTTTATCTGGAGGCTCAGGTCTCCAGGCAAAGCCTAGTAAACAGCTACAACAGCTGCAAAAGATATTAGTGGACAGCAGTCGGCTGTGCTGTAATTAGACTTCTGAGAAGGGGGCGTGGTGACAATAGTGGGGTTGAAGGCTGTGCGTAAAGAGGAGCCACAATAGTGTGCACCGGATCCAGCAGAGTCAGTAAGATATGGGAGAACTTGCCTTCTCTGCACCTTTGGTCCACCTTAGAGTAAGTGTAGGAAATGTGCCCCAAGATGTTTTCCTCAAATAGCTATTAAATCCAGAGACAATACAATGCTGTCTTTTGTTCTGTCATGTCCCCTCTCAAAAAAAAAAAAAAAAAAAAGCCAAGTGGGTCAGTTCTAAGGTTACAATCTAAACTCCAGATGGGAATTTGTCCAGAGAATCTATTCTGCAAGGCTTCAGACAAGATGCTGAATATGCCTCCAAAAAACACTAAAGGTTCAATCAGAAACATACGTATGCACCTAAACCTGATCTTTCAAATCATTAAGAATAATTATGCACAGGTTATAGAAAAACGCCCCTTTGTCAGTAGATACACTTTATGGCAAGGTTTTGACTGCATACTGTCAGTACATTTTCTATTTCATTGCTATTTCCTGTTTCCCTTTGGACTTCAGAGAAGGTTTGCCTCCAGTGGAAAATATACAAGGAGCCTCGGGCCTATACATCAAATAACAAGCAGATAGTCCTGCTGCATCTATCAAAGCAGACTAAGGAAATTTAGTGAACTATTCAGACATGTGTATGATGGGATTTTTCTGAGCAAGGTAATTTTTTTTTTTGTTTTGAAAAAAGGCACACCCCAGACACTACTTTTCCTTTGCAGCTGATAAAAGAACAGTCGAAATAAAGATCATATAAAGGCTACAACTATGCTGTAATTGTGCTGCTTGCTATAGTCTAAAGTGCGTAGCTGTGTCTCTCAGTGGAGACAAATCCTACCTCTGCATCTAGATCGTCGTCCTCGTCCCCTGCAGGGGCACCGCCATCCTTTCCGCCACTCTCCAGGAACTTGGTGAAGCCTTCCAGTGTTCTCTCCCCGTTGTAATCAATCACCTGTTGATGAGATTTTATTTCTGGTAAATGCATGAGACCGTGTCTCATCCCCAACCCAAAAAAGGTCTATACAATGCAAACACTGCAAAAGCAAAAAATAACCCTAAGCCTTTGACCCTCACTGTGCCATTTTAAATGTAGCCAATAACCTTTGGCACTCAGTCTCCAAATGATGCCAGTAAATTGCCCAGATGTGATGTATTAGCAGTGATTCAGCAAGAAGTCGGTGGCGTGTTGATTTCACATGCAACCTTATTTTAGCAAAGGACAATCAAAGGACATTTGCAAAGCTACCATTTTAATTTTTAGTTACTTAATCCAGCCATAATGACCTGCCACTCAGCTCCATCCTTTCTTAAGCACCCCCAGTCTTCTGCATGCTTCGTCTAACTAGGGTCACGGGCTAAGCCTTAGACTTACCACGGGGTAGCCCCAATAAATACACCGCTCATGTAAGATTGCTGAACTGAAGGCTGGCACGAGAATGTCTGGTCGATAAAGTAGCACTGTGGAGCGTGGCAGGTGCAGGTCTGAGCACAGAATCTCAAAGTAAGTGATGTCATCCAGCAGGAATCTTTAAAGAACCAAACACCAACAGAATGGTGCAGAAACTTACAAGGCCAGCAGGCTCAGGTTTCTACACGTGTTTAACGCTGCTAAATCAAGAGGCAATAATGATACTTTGGAGGGCCCTATGGCAATGATTTTGGATCCAAATAACCACCCAGATCACTGTAGCTCACAACTGCAAAGGCATGTAATGAATAAGAAAGCAAACCCGATAATTACGGGTGGAGGGGAGACGGATGGATTACGATCAGTCAACACAGATGGAGATATTTACAAAAGAGCCATGATCAGATTAGAAGATGTGATATTTAATCTCTTTCTGTTTTCTGTCCAGTAATTAAAGCAAGAAAGCATTAGTAGAAAGAAAACTAATACTCAATGATCGAGATCTCACCTGGTGCTCATCTCCTGCAGGGAAGAATTTAAGAGTGGGGAAGCTGTGGACTTTGACTGCCTCGATCTCATTGGCTGTGGAGTCCATCTTTGCGATGACGATGTCTCCGCTATCCTTGTACTTCTCCCCCAGCTTTTCCCAGATGGGAGTCAGCTGTTTGCAGTGTCCACACCAAGGTGCATCTGGAATATAACAAATAAAGAGAAAAGAGGTTAAGTGTTGAATCATTACAGACAAAATATACAGAGCATTTAACTGCAATACCATGCTGTGTGTTTTTGTTTAACCCATTAAAGGAAGATGGGGTGTTGGATTTCAGACATGTGTACATCACTATACATCATATGGCTCAGAGCTCCAGAATAATTTTTTCCATCACCGTCACAGAACCAGATAAACAATTTTAACTGTCCCAAAGTGAATGTAAACCATCACAAATCAAAATGTTTCTTCTCTTTTTGCATGGGCCCCCGAATCACTAAATCTGCCCCTGTTGATGTGTGTTTTCTTTCATGATTTACTTTAAAGATTAGAGATGCTGCTTTCAGTAATTGTAAACGTTTCCATGGTGAACTGTGCCTTTGCAATACAGTTTCATATTTATGTTCTATGTCTGCAGCGGTTTGTTTCTGCTCCTGATAAGCCATGCAGTCTAGAAAGATTGTAGCATGCTGAGTGTACCAATTTCTCCGGCAATCTCTCTTGTATAAGTGTAGAAATAATTGTTGTTAGTGTCTGTATATTTGTTAGTTTGCTTAGGTGTGAGTCAGTAATTCGTGCCTGACGAAAAATGAAGCTGAGCGGCAGCGGAACACAGCTCTGCAGCTCTGCCATTTTCACATTTTAGAAAATGTAATTAATATTTTCCTTATTATTGATGTATTATTTCACCACCTGTGACCCATCCACAATTAATCAGAATGTTCATTTTTATGACTCGACCTGCAGATTAACTGCGGTGCCCGCTGATACAGTATAAATGCAATCCACGCATCACTACTGTCCATGTACAAGTTATGTTTGTTAAATGTTTAGAGCTAAATTAACAAAATAAGACCACAATATATTAAAAATCATCTAAATGTGTGCTTTAGCTAACATCAGCATTTCTCCTGTATTCATTCTGCAGCGGTGCACCGCCACTGCAAAACTATAACCACTACTGCTAAAATTTCACACAATCATTTATATCAATGGGCTACTAATGATTTTCACTTTCACACTGTGTGAGCACGATAACACCCTACATCTGCAGTGGAATTGTTTTGAGTCATCCTCCCTCTAATCATTCCTCAAAAGACATCTACGTGAAAAGTACTGTTGTAAGAGTAGCGTAATTCCTTTAAGGAATAGGGCAGTGCATAATGTGTGTGCATAGCGAGTGTGTGGTTGAGCGAGTGGTGGAAAAGTGATGGTGAATGCAAGTGGAGCAGAGGAAAATGTCAGCAGTAAGTTGTCAGTCTGGCAGTTAATGTACAGTACAGACTACAATGTGTCAGAAAAGTCTCGTCTGTTGTTTCCCCCCAACTGCTGGAAAAGTGAAGGGGGTTAGCCCCGAAGTTAGCGACAATGGGCTAGCCTAACCTGACCAGGCTCATTTAAGGTGGACTGAACTTCAAGGTGGACCAGCTATTCTCATTTTAGTGTCAATCTCAGCCGCTCTTAAACAGAGACCAGAGAAAAGTCTGGCTGCTGAGTCTCTTCCAAGTTTTTCTCAGCCCCCACACCAGGGACACACTGAGCATGTCACGTGCAACCTCAACTTCATGGCCTCGCTCCCCTTTGACTGGCTAGAAAGCTCCCCTGTCACCTGTCAGGGAATACGGGCCTACCCTGCTGTGCATGACTAGCCGTAAGCTGTATTTAAACTGCCAGCAATGGAAAATTCCTCCAAAAATAGTGCAAATTTGGATGTGGATCACTACAAAAATAATCCAGCAGCTATATTTAACCGGATGTTTTCAGCATCGGGGTCAGGTAACAAATTAATTTGTGGGCGGTGACGGTCAGAGTGAGGCATCAACTCTTAGGTATTTGAAAATGGCTCAGCGAGGGCAAAGTAAGGAAGGGCAAGTGTTAGATTTCAGACACTGAAGATCAAGTCTTTGCCAAATCTACCACTTATGAGCAACAACGCTTGACTGCCAGGAAATAGCTCTGAAACAGGTGAACCCCTTTACCACCTCAACCCGAAGATTATAAACAATGGTGTTTTCATGCAATTCAAACTGAAACATCTGCTGACTCTCTGGTCATAACAAAAACGTATGCAGGATAAATCATGACGAGTCAAGAGGAAGCTCTTACAGAATTCCACAAAGACGTTCTTAGCGGGATTGAAAGCGACCTCCTCGAAGTTCTTGCCGACCAAAACCTTGACGGGGTTTTTGTCCCAGTCCTCGGGGATGTCCTGGCTCATGAGGTGGGGCTGTGAGAGAAGGTAGTTGAGATGTGAGATACATAATGCTTAACTGTGACAGAGGTCTGTTACAGGTGTTCACCACAGACATGTTAATCTCATAGTCTTGTTTTTACAGCACATTCTCAAGTGTATAGCTCAGACAGACCATGGCATTAACAGGATTAAGGATTTAATTAGTTGTGGCCATCCAAAAAAATATCCACCAAGTCTAAAATGAACTCAAACCTAACTAAGCACCATTATGGATGTATAGGTGTATCTATAGCTTACATGTGTTATAACCAACCACTCCTGCCCTCACCTTCAGTTTGCCCTCAGTGAACTGTTTGCAGAATTCAGTGATGCTCTCTGCGGTGATGGCGTCGCTACTGGGCTTGTACTTGGTCATCTCGTCCTCCAGGGTGATGAGGCGGATGGCGGGACACTCCTCTTTCTTTAGGCCGAAGAACTCCAGGATGCGCTGGTTATCGTCCACGTCGCTGTCGATGAAAATGAACAGGATCTGGACAGGGGAGATGAAAGAAGTCAGTGTTTGATTTTGAAATATCCCGGCTGAGCAAAGCCTCGGATTCAAAGGTGTGTGTAATGTATACAGAACGTACATGTATCACATTTGACTGATATAGGAAACTGAATTAACGGCCCCCCTAGCAGGTTGAAGACCGGCATGTCTCAGTTCAGACAGTTCACCTACCTGACCCTTGAATCCTTCTGCAGCTTTCTTAAACTGGTCCATTTTGTCCTGGAAGTCTGAGGCAGTTTTGGGCAGAAACATGAGGATGTGGGACTTGATCTCTCCACCGAAGATTTTAGGGGCAGTCTGCAGGAAATAGACATATACAAGTTTCACATATAGGGATCACATTTAGACTTGAACTGCTTGTTGTCGTGGACAGTAGGATGGAGTGGGGAAAAGAGATATAAATGGTCACGTTGCTGTGCATAATTACCTGCTCAGTGAACTCAATGACCAGGGGCAGCTGGTTGGCCTTGACAAAAGCCAGGAGTTTTTCTTTGGTCAGCTCTCCATCAAAGGTATTGCGTCCCTCATCAAACTGTAAACAGAAAAAACAAATAATAAAAAAAAAAAGATGGATACAAGTATTATTCACGCAGCTGGTGTCCCATCTAGTCTGCCTGTGAACACCAAACATAGATTTACCAGACAGACCATTTTAAAATCCCCTGGTAACGAAAGAGCCAGAAGACCAAACTGACTTTTATTGAGTGTTAAGAATAGCTGTGGTACAGCTGTGCCAAGTAGCTCTTACTGGTACACAATAGGAAGGACATTTGGCTGGTGGCTTGCTGTCAGACGTGCATATACTGACTGAGGCTGTCAAACTTAAGCCCCAAACACCCGTTGCAATAAACAAGTGAAAAATGCCAGCTGTTTATTAACATTGAGCCCCTGCTTTGAGAGGGTTCGCTTAAGTGCGGGCAAGGAGCCCACATGTCAGCGGTGTTTTCATCAGAGTCAAGTTACAAACATGAATCAGAGACCAGACAATAGCAGCAGGAGGATGGAGCATGTGCCAACACGAAAAATAATCATCAATAACTCAACGCACTGATATATTTAGAGTTTGCAGTTTCTTGCTGAAGCAAATAGGGCTGCTACAAATTATTATTTTATTTATTATAATTATTATTTATTGATATACTACCAATTATAAAAATTAAAAAAAACAAAAACAAATGAGGCATGAATGTTAAAAATGAAACTGAAATGAATGCTCAAAACTGAACAAGGAAGTACATAACATAAGTCATCTGCATAAAACAATTAGCGAAATAAAGTGAATGGACTACAATAAAATAGCACCTTAGAACAGTCCAGAGTACAAAACGTTTACACTGCTCCACACACTGGCACGTTCAGTGTGTTGCTGCAAACTGAATCACCTGTGAGTAATTAAACATGCACTTTATTTTATAGTTGCATTTCCAAATATGTGTTGCTTTTTGATTTTAAAAACACTGATTAACTTTTTGATCGATAGTGTATATTGTAATTAGAATTGATCCAATATATTTTTTGTGAGCATTTCAACTGTGAAGACTTTTCATTCATTGCACTGCAATTAAATCAATCAGCGTTTGCATTTCAGAAGGACATTTAAGAGCGTCACACACTTTTGAACTTCTTACAAGAATACAAAACTGAGATGTGGTCCAATTTTAGTAAATGCACTTCATTGTCAGCATGACACATTTTACCAGTTTTATGTTAAAAAAAAACTGAACGAATGACTAAGGGAAATGCAAAAAAAAAAAAAAAAAAAAAAAAAAAAAAATTACCCGGTTGCTTAATTTTTATTGACAGACACGCTGGACGTTGACCTAATTTGATAAATCCACACACTGACAGATACAGTTTTGCTGATAAGAAACCTCATTGATCTCTGACCTAAGAAACTGCACCGTCAATAATGTGGTATGAGACGAACATGACCTCCTTTTAAAAAGAAATCTCAGAGTTCGTGTAAATTTCAACAATATGGAGGAAGAGTTGAAATGCATGCAGCTGTCATTCATTCCTCATCTGCTCGTAGCCAATGAGGCTACTTGAAGGAAGTACCACTGCCTTAAACAGCTCTTTACCTTTCATCACCATTAGCTCAGCATGCTGAGGTCATACACCGAAAAGGTTTAGCAGGAGGCCCAAAGGCAGCCACACGTCAGAAGAAATATTGAAGGACCTCAGACAAGCCAAGATTAGCAATGGAGAGCGGATACTGTGAGGTCAACAGCATCGCATTTCTGAAGAGTAGATCAAATACACTGGAGTGTCTTCAGCAGTCTCGCCTGTGAGCACTTACACATGTGAGAGGTGTGTCTCAAAAGCCTGATGCGAGGCCACAAATAACCTATTTACAATATATTTTGATTACACCTGTCAGTGAGTAAGTACTTAAAATAACCAAGTCATTCAATTTGTAACCTGTAGATTTGGGAGATGTCCTGTAACCACAGTTTGTCCATATGATGAATGAATATACACAGATGTGTCACCGCATGACATCTAGTTACAAAATGAATTATTTTAGAGCAGTGAAGAAGAACTTGAAGTCACCTTCTTGAAGAGGACGACACTGTCCTTGGACACCTCAAACTTGGAGTAAACAGCATCGTCAGAGGTCATGGCGAAGGGAATGTCGTCTATTGCTTCAGCTGCTTTTTCGTAGGCCTTGGCACCAGCGGACTCAGCATCCTACAGACACACATGACAACCTTCCTTTAGATGAAGCACTGTGCAAGTGATCCCCTGTGATCAAAACTTTTAAACATTTACAGCAGTGTGGCTTTTGAGACACTTGGAAAGCTTATAATGACATCAAAGCGTATTGACAAAGATGATGCCAGGAACATTGTGTCTAACTAATGAACTTCTGGGTTAGACTAAGAAGCATTTATTGAGCTTTAGAGATGACATATTGATGATATAGGTATATGGGAAAGTGATTTTATTACATAGACCATCCAGGAACCTGATCATGAGTGTATGAGCAATATTAGTGAAAAGAAGGGCTTTATTACAAAAGGTCACTCTTACATATCTTAATTTGTATTTTAGACGTTGAGATCAGAATCGCACCTTAAAGAATCCGATGACCGCCACCTCGTTGTCAGCGATCAGAGACTCTGCCTCAGTGACTCCTGCCAGGGTGGCAACAGCTGGGCCTGTGCGCTTCTTCAGCCAGCTGACGATGTCTTCTGCCTGCCTGCCAGCTGTAAGACAACAAAACACAACAACTTGAACACTTCGGTGCACAAAGACAGCATGTGACCTGCCGAAATCCACGGCTGAAAGACTAAACCTCAACAGGTTTATTCAAGCATGGAAAAGGTGCTCAGCTGACAGCCATCGTCCATATTAAGAAGGCAGGAAAAACTTTTCTCTGTATTTGAACAGAGTGAAAGTGACAACATCTTTTCTCAGACAGTTGGAGACAGCTGACCTCAAATTCAAATTCTATAGTGTCTGAGGGGAACAGATGTTTAAGTAAATTTTGCACTGCCTCTATTGTAGTGAACTCAAAAGATTCATAAATGTACTGGTGTGAGAGACAGTGGTAAAGCAGAACCAGACCACTTCTGTATTTCTGGGGATCACAGCTCCTACAACTTCAGCTCATTTGTTTCTGACTTTATTGTTAAAATTACATTTAACAATCATTCCAAGTCTTTGAAGCTGCAGCAACACATTTACCTTTATTTGGAATAAGCCTGTTGCAATTAAACTGGACTTAAGACAGACCTGGCTGTCAGACTGAACCAGTGATGCAACACAGTAGCAATCACACATTGATGAAGTGATACCGCATGTAGTCTTAGTGCAGACTAGTACTATGAGATTTAAGGCAGTGCATGGGAGACGAGAATAGGGTGTTTCTAGAAGCTGGGCTGGAATCAAGAGTGGTCATTTCAAAACCAAAAAAAAAAAAAAGGACTTCCCAACTTATTCTCCCCTCCCTTTCCAAATCCAGCTGGGCCACAAAGAAGAGGCGACGTGAAGAACTGCACATCTCACTACCAGGCTGAGAGGCCGGACTCAGTGTCAGCATGAGAGGAACGTGCAGGGGAGACCCAACCCACTTTCTGTCTCAGTCATGCTGTTGAAAGCTGATTGGCTGACTGCCTGTTTATGCTGCTGTGCAGATCATATTACCAGAATGAAGAAAGTCAATAGGGCCTGGCTCTGGCTGCCTGATCTGACTCTTTTTACTATTCAGGAAGCATTTAATAAAATTTTATTATGACATGATATCCACTCGCTTAACTATGACAGGGGTTACTCAAGATTATGTCAGTTTGTGGAGAGAAAAAAAAGAAACAAAAAAAAAAATCTCAGTATAACACAAAGAAACACCTACCTGCAGTATATAAAATCAGATTAATTTCCCCACACTGCCTTAAACTTTTGAGTCATCTACAGTATCTGATGTAAGTACTTATAAATCACATGAATGCTCACCAGAGTACTCTTTGGGTGCCTCTTTCTCTCCACCCTTGAAGAACTTGATGGTGGGGTATCCGCGGACGCCATACTCTTGGGCCAGTTCGGTCTCCTCTGTGGCGTCCACCTTACCCAGGCGGATCCCTGAACCCTCGGCCTTCAGCATACCGGCAGCCTTGGCGTACTCTGGAGCCAGGGCCTTGCAGTGACCGCACCATGGGGCATCTGTAGGAGTGTCGGGAGGAGATTTAGCCAGGCACATACAGAGTTTTGCACTGTTTAAGTAAACCTGATGTACAGAGGTGATAACTTTTGGCACAAAAATGTCTATCAGGGTGAATAGAGTTCGATTTTATCTTATAATATTGTTGGGAAACAAAACGGCAACATGGCAAAGACAGAGCTGCGACAAGCTATTGTAATAATGGATACTCAAACTCTGTAAGAAACACTGCTTAATGTCCATCACAACAGCTCAAACAGATGTCTTCACATTTCCTCATTTGTCTGAACAGCCGAAAAACTTTCAATCTATGCAACTGAATTCTTTGCATTTGTGTATTGCTAACCAGATTTTATTTTATTTTCATAGAATAAATGACTAAAGTTCTTTTTAAAATAATTTTCTGATAATCACCCACCAAAAAACACAACATAACTGTCTTAGCTCTTGTCCAAGACAAAGTCCTGCTCATACAAAGCAGAGCAGCATATATTGATATGGAAACGATTGCTTGATCAACTGATGGTCGATCGACAGAGAATTTATTGACAACTATTTTTATAAGTTATTATCGTTTGTGTTATTGAGCTATTTTCTTCATTTTATTTAATTGTAACTTAAATATCTTCAGGTTTTAGACTGTTGGTCAGACAAAACAAGCAATTTGAGAACTTGTAATGGACCTTTTACATAATTTTCTGACATTTTAAAAACTAAACAATAATATACACACACACACTGTTGCAGCCCTACATTATTATGTTTCAGGACAACTTTTATTTAAGTTAGTTTGTGACCTTTTTAAAAGGAATAGTTTGAACTCTAAGGGAACTCCTTTGGAGTTTGTGGAAACATATCATAGTGGCCGGAGTAGATTGCCACAAATATGTGGGATAATTTAATTTCTACTGTGGCTTCACGTGTTAATAATTTCTAAGCCATGGTGTCCAATTGTAAGTTCAAAAGTCTGACAGCAACCACTCAACAAATAATCACCTAATCAGGGATGACACGTCAAATATTATGACCTGCATTGCATCACCTATGGTCTTGACAAATAACAAAACTTCCTCGTTCCACTTCTAGTCAATATAAACGCATAGATGAACTTTTGTAAAGTACACGTCAACCTAGCTCCACATCTCCACAGAGATCCCGCCCAGCTGAGAAATACGTGGGCCAACAAAGCCTTCATCCCTCCCATCCCGAGCTCACTGGAGAGCTCATTGGAGAGTCTTCTCCTCCGCCACCTCTGACTGGTCCACGGATCAGTCACATAATATCTGAGCAGGTCAACAATCTCACTAAAGTGTAGCGGGATGGGCCTGCAGGCTATGAAGAAGTGGATCATTAAAGCTTGCGTTACAACACATAAATTAATCCTTAATTACTTCAATGCAAAATTTGCATGAAAATTACAGGTTAAATGACTGCTCAAAAATGAAACTTAATATTATATGAAACCACGGCAGTCAATCGAAACTCAACGCACTGTACTGATTCACCTTCTCCTTTCACTTCTGGTGTTTATAATACTGATATTACTGCATCATCCCGACGGCAAATGTGATCATGTTCACACTAGCAGATTTCTCCATATGCAATATGATGAACTGCTTCAACATCCTGGAGTTATAAAACATATATGTTAACCAGGTTAAAGTAATAATTTGGCTAAACAAGCGTTGTAGTGAGATTAACGACAGTCGTAAAACAACCTGGGTTGTGCTGCAGGTTTTACAGCCTCGTCAGAGTCCGTATAACGTTTTACTCCGAAGAGACTCGATGCTAGCTAGTCAAATGTGATGAGAAACAGTCTGACAAAGAGAAAACGCCGTCTGATAAACAATACCGCGTCCATTTCCACACAGCTTGAACTACGGTGAAATAGCTGGTGGGCAACTATGTGAAATAGCTTCACGCATGGGTGCAAAACTGTGCAGACCATCAGAAAGTTAGCCTCTAACAGCAGCAACTTGTCAGAAGTGTCAAAGTTTAATGCTAACACTAACCGAGGCTTCATTTAGCTAACTTAGCTAGCCGGGGACCGGTGAGCCCGCTAGGGGCCAGCTAGCGTTAGCTGGTAGGATTTAGGAGCTATTTTTACTTACAGAATTCAACCAAGATGTTCGGGTGAGCTTTCAGAGCCTCGTCGATGTTACTTTTCTTCAGCACCAGGACATCTTCTTCCTCAGCGATCTCAGCCCTGCTGGCCACAGCCAGTGTGCAGAACAGGAAAAACTTCAACATAGTTACCGTCGAGTATTCTTACGGACAGAGAGACGAGAGCTGCAGACACGGTCGGCTAAGGTTCAGCGGAGAAATTGGTCTTAGCTTTTGGTCTTTGTCCCTGTTTGACGTTGGGAGAGTAGCTGGTATTTTGTGCGGACCGCTACTAACGTGGCATTGCACGCAGAAACCGGAGGGGTCAGCTGTTGTGCGCATGCGCATTTATTAGGCCGAAAGCAGTTCGTGTTGAAATGTGACTGGACCACGGCAGACTGCACCTGGAAGTGAAAGAGAGGCGCTCCCTGCTCCCTCCTGGCGTGCCTTTACATCAGCCCGGGGACTTAACACGAAAACCAGGCGGGAAACATGAGTTTTAAGCACCTAAGCCTTTTAAACGGACACGAATATTTACATCTATACACAGTTTCAATCTCAATCATATTATAGCAACATAAGACCGTATTTTAGTATATCTACATATGTGAAAGACTATATGAACAAAAAGTGAAATATGTGAGGTATGTTGTAACTTGGGTATTTACAATATTGATCTGGCTCTGGGCTATGAGGTGTATGTACTCATGCACGTATAATGGGGAGGGTGTTGTTTGGGGATTTACTGTAGGTGTTTTAATGTTTGCAAAAAGGACAGGGTAAAGTCTGAATGATGAGTAACATTTAGTAGTCAGTCACATGATGTTTTTACTGAAAGTGCCCCAGAGAGTGCATATCATATATTACTATTGATATATTTTTTAATTTCCCTGGGAAGTTGGGATTAAAGGGTCTGTTCTGGTAACAAATAACAAAAACACAACTCACAAGGTAAGATATCTGCTGCCACTCCCAATGAATGAGTTAGTGTTGGTTTTATCTGAGAGTCACAGTGAATGAAATCAGGCACATTTTGTTTGCTCTGACTTGTTACTTTATCTAGTAAAGAGGGGATGTGTGTCTCATAAGCAGGAGTTAAGGAACCACACGGAAAACGTGACAATCAGGGATGTTAAGAGGAAGTTTTTTTACAAGGAAGTCAAAGTAAACACTATTCTCAAGAGCATACTTATGAGGATATAATAATGGAGATGTGATTACACCAGTTTTAAAGGCAAAAGCTTAGACATATGGTGTGTTCTGACATGAGATAAGACACAAGGTAGTTAGAGGCATTAAGGCCATAGAGAGGTCAGGAGGACTATCAGGCAAGTTAAAGTTGTGGTGCTGATACAACTTGGTAAGTTTTCTCAGCTAAAGACAACTTAAACTACGCAGATACTAAGAGACACATTAAACATTAAAAAAGCTAGTCTAATCCATCTTATGGTGTCTAATTGGTGTGTTTTACCAATCCTTAGCTGGGTCACTTTACTGTAGTTTAACAGAAAGGTTCAGCTATGCGCAAGCACGTCTGGTTACGACACTTGTGTTTAGCTGCTATGAGTTGAGCATCTAATGTATCCGTGAATGAATGAGGAACCTGAGAAGCAGCTCAGCAGGCAGTCAGTGCTCACATCCACAAATACTGTAGGATATGTTCAACTAGTGCATAAGAAACTGTCCCTGGTGCAACCTGCAACAAGCTGCTAGTTTCTTACTTTCACACACAGTCTCTTCCTGTTATGTCATTCCTGTCACCATGTTAGCAGAAACTGAGCAAAAAGGGACATAATGTATGTTTATGCATCTTTGTGTACAGCTAAAGGTGGGTAGGAATTGGCTCGAGTTCTTTTTCAAGATTAGATTTCATATTCAAAAAGTTTCTGAAAATGAACTTTTATGAAAGTAGTCAAATATTCTAAGGAGGGTTGAATCGAGGGCAACTGGACTTGGTTGTAGATACTTGAAGACATTTTGTGTCTCATCCAAGGGCCTTCTTCAGTTCAAACTGACTGGCGAGTAGTCCCAGGTATATAGTCAAGTATTCTAGCAAATACCTGTTCATTGCCAGACTTAAAAAATAAAAGCTCCTTAAATGCAGTAATTCTGTAACATGAGGTGTTCAGTGAAAAGTGCTACTTGGCTGATGGTCCAGCTGAGCAGGTACAACAGAACTGCTTGCTGTCATTTATTGTTACTGTAAATACATTATATTTTATGTAATCCGTATATAGTATTTAAGTTTGACTTTTAATGCTCTTACTGTGACACTAACGATTGATTTATTATACTGTAGTGTTTTGGTAAATTAGTGTCTCATTAGAAAATATCAGGATTTGACAAAAAGGCACAAATCCATAACTCTAACTGTTTCTTTGCAACAGAAATGATTGCTTATCATGTGTTTGACTGATTTGCATTAGAAATATATCACACACCATGCCCCCGGTTTGTAAGGATTTCTATTAAAAATTAGGAGCTTCCAAGCCCAAATTGAGATTTTTTTAGACATTGGAGCGCTCCATTATTGCCACAGAGTACACTATACAACTGTTTTCACAGAGTAAGTAGTATGACCCATGATGAGTAAACTGAACATGTGTACCATTGGTGGAGTACAATTTTAAGAAAAGATAGGTGAAAAACTTTAACAAACAATTCTTCCTGAATGATCTGTATCATAGTAATATTTACCACGGGTCTTAAAACCCTTTGGCTCATTTCTCAAAGTCTTTTCTCTCTGTCATCATCACCTTTTAAAACACAGACTAAAGATTTACTAAATTTATACTCCTGACTTGTCAGTGCGCTTCAAGCAGAGGTGTATAGCCTGGATGAGGTGATCCAACCAACTGGTCAGAAATTAAGGAATAAATGCTGCAGACTAGGTCACACTACTACATCAACTTAGTCAGAAGTTCCTACTCACACCCAGCTGAACTCCAGGTAAGGAGGCCAAGTTAAATAAGATGCCTCCAGTTATTAAATCTGATAGCTGTTTATCATCAAATCAGAATTATATCTGCCCAAATTTCAAAAGACATAATGCTGCTTCTGGCCGTTTGAGTATGATTGCACAGGGACGCTCTCTGCAAACAGCAGTTATGTGCATGCAGAAGACACCAGCTCTCTGAGGGCAATTTAGATTCTTTCTCTTTGCATGAACCTGCACCAATAATTATAGAGCCTATTACATAACCTTTACATTATATCTGACATACTCCCCAGAATTTGGCTCATGTAATCCCTCTACTTAAAGAAGGAAATTGCAGTGATCTTATTGCCTCACAAGTTCAGTCATTTCTCATCAACTATATTTTAGAAGATGTTTTTAAAATGGAGGAACTCTCGTTTTGGAATTCAAGTATTTGGCTCCATTTAACAGTTTTTGGTCAGATTTTATGCATATGGGCTGCAGAGGTTGGTTCTGTTTCTCTCTGACAAGCTCTTCTGATTGAAGTAACTGTGTTTAGGCAAATTAGTACTCACCCAGAGCTCCCTTAATTCTACATGTCTGACTTTGGAGCTGTTGTGACAATGTCATATGATATGGTTGCCATAGAATCATATCTGTTAAGGCTGCTAATGTCATGTTTACCTACAGTCTTTGAACACAAGGTGTTCAGCAAATGACTGCAGTTCTATGTGGACTGGTGTTTGCTTTACTTTAACTAGATTCTGTCAATATTTCACAGAGAATATCAGAATTACTGTGTGCTTGTTCAGTAATAGTGCTTGTAAAACAAATATAGTATATACTGTAGCACTTCAGTTACTTTTCTTTCCAGCAAGGACAAAAAGACACAAGGCAGGTCACTCCTTGTTAAATGCAAATCATCCGTGTCATGAACTTCTGGCACTCCTCAGTTTGACACAGCAGAGAGATCACAAGCTGATTAGCTGAAGTAATTTGACAGTTTGTCACTTTTACACTTGGTTTGTCCACGTCATGCAACCTGACACATGAGAGGAAACTAAAATAACTTCAAGCCAAAATCAAACTTGCATTATTGTACATAATTTTACAAAATGGTTTATATAAGTTAAAACAATCAGTACAATAATGAATGCACATTCATACACAGGATCTCTATTAATGCTAAATGTGAACATTTTCCTCTCACTTTCATTAAACTTCATGTTCATTTTACTACTGTTACAGTACAGTCCTACAGTAGTTTTCACTGTTTATGATCTTGAGCAGCTGCACCTTTCATGTTAACTCTCAGCTTTTGCAAGACATGAAACAATTAAATCACTGGTGAAGGGTGAGGCTATTTGTTTATTTTATCAGGGGCAATTTCTAAATGCAAATATTGCCCTTGCTGACTGCAAATTTCATCTCCTTTTTACTATTTGTTCAACTTTTATGTAATCAGGCAGGTCAACCCTGAACAGTCTGCTGTGTATAATGATGGGAGATGGTGGGACATGAATGAAGATTAAAATAAAGTGATATAACAGGAAATATTTCCACGACAGACTGAACAAGCAACACAACACTACTCCAGCCGATCATTCGTGCTGGTGCACAGGGTAAGTCATCAGACAAATTCACAATTTCAAGTTTCAAAACAGGTTTGAAACAGGTTTTTCTTGCTGTAATCATTCCTCCTGTTCATACTGACCATTAGAAGATCCCTTCATAATGCATTTACAATGTAAGTGATGGGGGATCAAATCCACAGTCCTTCTGTGCAAAAATGTAAAATCTAAAAGTTTATCTGAAGCTGATATGAAGCTTCAAATGTCCAAATGTGTCAAATCAAGTCGATATCTTTCTTTCTCTTTTCTATGTTACAGTCTGTTTAGTGCCAAAGTTCCTCTTTTTGTTACTATACTTCCACTGCAGCTCAACAGGGAAACACTGAGGAAACGCGAAGAAGAAATTTGATGCTGAAAAAAAAAGTAAATATGGCAGATACCCACTTGATATGACTAACTCAGACTGCTGGAGCCTCATATAAGCTTATTTGCAAGTGAAACAGGAAAGACAGGTGTTACATAACGTTGGGAGGAATGTGATTTGAATGTTGAAAAGTGGACGTGTCATAATTAATCTTAGCTCTGTGCCACTAAAAGTTGAAGATTGATTGATGAGTGGATGTCATGATATTATTGGTTGAAATGGGTTCAAACCTACATAAGCACACATCATATTTTGTTTTACAGGGAGAAGAAAGAAAGAAAGAAATTGATTTTTTTTGTATTTTTTGGTATATATTGTTAAATAGGTGCACAATATGACTAGGGATGTGATCTTAAAAGGTTAAAAAGGCATTTTTTATTTCATCTCAACTTTAATATTACAAGTGTTGCTGGAGTTTTGACCAGATTAGAAATGTGCACTGACTGGACCAGATATTCAGGTAATTGTATCAAATTAATCCAGGTTTAGTCCATAATCCTGTTATATTTACTTAAAATGGGCATGTAGAGAATGAGAAAGAGGCAAGTTAGAGAATAATTCTTAAACTTTGAGACTACTGAGCTTTAATTTAAAATGTTTCTAATATTTTGTACAGGTGTGTTATCACTAAAAGATATTTTATAAATGGAGAACACAGCTCTGTGAATTCAAAAGATGATTAATCAGGTCTTTGTTTTCTCCTACTAGGGATGAACAACAGGAGACTGCACCAACCAGAGGGACGTATAGAGCTGGTGTAGAGAATAAATTTAATTGTTCATATGAATGACTGCAGCAGGAAGTTCAGTAATAAGCAGGATTAATTCAGAGAGGAGGACAGAATAAAAGATGAGGACACGTTGATTGACGTAAACACGACGTTTGAGCTCATGTTCTGACTGTTTGGAAGAAGTCAGGTTATTAAAGCTTAATGGGATTTTAATGAGGATGTTGGCAGAGACAGAGAGATAGAGGAACATTCAACCCTAAATGCATTTATTTAAAAAAAAATAGAAAAAACCTCTAAGTGCAGTTGCCATGCCAACGTTACCAGTGCAGGCCCCAGGAGTCCTTGAGGTTATTGGCGGGTGGACATTGTGAATATGATGTGAGTTTCTAATGAGGACGCTGATGTCATAGATTAAATTACTGTGTGCCTTCATATTTCATTAACTGTTTACAACATGTGAAAGGATGCCATTTAAATGTACCTTTAAAAATATGTGTAATTCTGTATCTTACGTCAAACAATGTGTAATTTCCTATACGAAGAGCTATTTTCTAAGTGAGAAAAAAATTAGTAATTTTAAACACAGCTTTAAAAAAACATAACATTTTAGCATATTTGTGAATTAAGCAGCACAAATTTGAAATTTCAGCAACATATTGGCACAACACATGATGTTATTAATATGTACAGTGTTGGAAAGTATCAGAAGGTTGTGTTTTCACAAATTAGAGATCCCAAAAATGTGCTTTTTCAGGCGACTTAGTGCATATACAGCCACATTAGAGACACAAGATATCACTATGGACGTCCTTAAGAGTCTCAGGGTCATATTGTACATTACAGACGTTTTTTGTCTACCCACAAAGCTGTCTGCTCAACAGCCTTGCCTAAGACACAGTGACAAGACAACATCAGCTTCCTCTATTAGTGCCACATCATCCTTCTGCTTCATCACTGCTACAGTTTCTTCTGTTAAGAGCCGTTTCCTATTAGATTTTCAGATTGATCATTACGATACAGATAGATATGAAGCAGGGTGGATATTTTTGTTGTGAAACAATGCAGTAAGATACGTGTGTGTGTGTAAGTAAGACAAAAAGAGAGAGAGAAAGATAGATTAATATTAGCAGCTTCCCTCAGAGCAAGCCCTTTACAATAATGTGGCATTTGCACATACAGTACCAGTCCAATCCAAAAGTTTGGATTCTTTCTTATTCAAGTACTGTATTCTGATTTTAGATGCCATGTTCAAGTAGGAAAACCAAATTCTGTGTAACTCCAACTTCAAAGTTGCATTAATTGAAAATTAATGACTGTTATTTTATTATACACACACACACACACATATATGTGTGTATATATATATATATATATATATATATATATATATATATATATAAAACACATTGAAAACACAAAAACCTGAGCTCATGTTGATATATTTAACATATTTATATTATTTTCATCCTTATAAAGTTGTTCTGGCGAATGTGTTAACAAACAGTTGCCTATTTAGATTCAGCTAACATAGAGCAACATTAGCATTTAGTGGAGTCACTAATTTTGTCTGTATCCCTTGATGCTGAGCAGGTTCTGTAAAAAGTGTTTATCTGAGCTTTTTTACTCAAAACAGCTGTCCTCAGCAGCTAGAAATGGGGCTTATGAGAGAAAAAGTTGCTGGCCAACCAAAACAAGGAGCTAAAAGAAGCTAAAAGGCTCCATAGAGCTGAGGGGAACTGCAGTCAGGTGATTCTTTTCTGTGGGTTCATCACTACAAATGATCCCTTTCACATTATACAGAGATTTGATCCATTGTTGATATAAAAGTATTGATAAGCCCAACTTTATCAAACCACATAATTTGAGATTTAGTATATTTTGATAAGATGTGAAATAATGTAGCTGGCCAATGAGCATTTCCTGATTTGGTGATTGACCGATAAAATTATTAAATATTAAATGTCAAAAGAGGTCATATCTGTGAAGATAATACAGTACATCTGACCTGCATTGTGAAGAATGTTCAAATTAAGCCTATTTTAGTGAAACAATTCCATGGTAGATTTGTAAAAAATGTGAAACTGAAAAATCAAGCTGCACTGGAGAATACAGGAACTTCAGACACGTGCAGATCACTGCAGGAGCACATGAAGTACATGAAGATTACAGTACAACATTACCGCTGTAATCCACAAAAAATACACCAGACAACAGACACCGATCTTAATGAAACTGGTTACATGACAGTAAAAAAATTACAACAACCAAAAAACATCACGTCCAAAATGTAGTCTAGAAATGCTTCTGGTAAAATATCACATCTTTTGACATGATAATACAGGATTATATGGCACTAATGCCATGTAGATTTATTGTTTCACAAGTCACACTGCTCTAATGTTAACCTGTGTTATTTTAGCATGATATTTAGTTTGCATTTATCTCATACCCATTGCACATAATCATCAGTGAGGAATACTTTTTCTATATTAATTGTGTAACATGTAGCTGAAATATTTTTCAAGGTTCTACCACAAGATGGATCCATGTAACAGCTGCACACATGGAGACAACAGTGCAAAGTGAGGAGAAAAAGAATCTGTGGCACAGTACATTGTTGGGGCAATGGTGCTCTCTAGTGGTATATACTAGGAAAAGCTGATTAGTGGACTATACCGTAGATTGATGTAAATACTAAATTTGAGGGGTGTGGGTTAGTGGGAATAGGCCTTTTTTCACAGAAGACATTTTGACATGTCACAGTAGGAAAAACACAGGTGCAAATAATAAAAATAATGATGGTTGAATTCCATTTAGCTGCTTCCGTTTCAGGGTCCTAGTATTATGCATGCTGGCTCACTGTCACACTGTCATGACTTACTGGGACACGTGAACAGAACAGAGTCATTGTTAACGTTATAAGTCACACGTGTGCTTATCAAGTGAAGTGAGACAAGTGAAAACGTCTGCTGTGAAAAAGGCCTATTACTCACAAAACATATGAATGATGCAGAGATTGTACTTCTTCTCAGCCATTACTCGCTAACTCACATCTGACACATTTGGGTGGGACAGGATGTGACATCACTGAGCAGCTATCTCACCAGTGGGCAGCAGCTCTCAGTTGCCAGGCTGTTGTATTTTTTCCAAGAGTGATTCAATGGAAGGAGGTGAGTCTGAGCCTTACATAGCAATTGACTGGTCACACCCAAGACACAAATGTGTATGTGTGTGTTGAACAGATTAGCTGAGGTACAACCCAGAGTCCCAGGCTAACAACTGAATTAAGATGTACCACCATCTGTGACTACACTGCACCATAAAAGATCAATCTCTGATTAAAGTTTGGAAATGACTGGAAACTTCTACACAGTCACAGCTGATCAGTCTGATATTCAGTTTTTTGCCATGATGTATTGTAATGTACTGTTTTAGTTTAATCATTTTCCCTCCACCTGCCATGTTTATTTATACTTTGAGGCTATTGTAACTGCATACATTTATATTACTGCCTTTTCTACAATGGATTTCTCTGTGTATCATTGTGAGATAAATCCTCCAGCCCATCCCTAATCTTCTCTACATATTATCATAAATGATTGCACACTGATATACTGACATATATAGATGTAAATATTAATCTTCATGTAAATATTGATTTATTTACACATCGGTACATAGAGCTTGGTTCATCATTCATTTCCTATAACTAATATAAATTCTCTGAATATTGTCATCCTGTTTTTATTTTGCATAAATGTATACTGTATGTATTATATCATAGTAGTTTTACACTTTATGTATCTACATAACCTAAAGGAATAGAATCATGATCCATGTGCAGTAGACATTTTTATTTAATCTTAACTTCATTTTGCTCCTTTTTTTGCTCAAAGAGTGACCTGTGAGGACTGTGCACTTGTATTCTGTATGTGTGAAAATAGCAAAAAGTCACTTGACTTTGAGGAACTAAACACTAAAGGATGATATTATAGTTGATGGTCATAAAGTTATTTTCTGCTAATCAAACTTCTTTGTCGCTGTTATATCTTGACCTGCCATCACACTCCACCAAACAACACAGGAAGGATGTTTCATGCCTTTATTAGGATCAAAAAAAATATTTACAGCTCACATACAGTAGCAGTCAATTATTTAACCGATTGGGGAGTCACAAAAGTAATTGGTAGAGATGTTTGGATAAGAGATGTGAGTGGGAGGGGAAACAGAGCAGTGTATGTGTATATGGAAGAAGAGTTAATCCACCGGCACCGGCAGGTCCTGGTAGTTGTTGACCTCTGGACTGCAGTGATTGATCTCAGGTTGTTCCCCGTTGAGCTCAGCGTATTCTACTGAACCCTGCTGACACACAGAGCACACCCATTAAGCACTGTCACAGCTAATTAAGACATAGTGCACGCAATGCAAAGCAGTTCACACTGAAGCACACATCAATGCTGCCACTAAGTACTACATTTAAACCCTCTCAGAACACAAAATAAGTTTAACAAAATCGAACAAAAGCATTTTCTGTGGCCTCTGGTAAAATATGCACGACAGAATTCCCTCTGCATGTGTTAAAATCTGATTATAAGCTGTATCTTCATCCATCTCCCCAAACACTTAAGTGCCAACCAATATTTTTCATGGTGCAAAAACTAACAACACTCTCCAAGAGGATGCTCTGTATTTTTTTCTCCCAAAACACAAACTGCAAATTGTCAGTTCAACATCAACTTCCTGAGGAGCAGACAAACCATAATAAGGGTAGATATTTAACTGAGGCTACTGTCAGACCAAACCGCACAATCTGTCATCAAGATGATACACTGATGAGAGAGTCAACTGCTTTTAGATCATGATGTCACATCCATAGTTTATTATTTCAAATTCCTCTGTTTAGCTGACTCTAACACCATGTAGGGACAAAGAGTGCAGTTAGGAACAGTGGTGATTAAGGCAAGCTGGGGGACAGTATGCTGGCTGAGATGGCCCTGGAGGTAATTTGACTGGGCCAAAGCGCTGATCTGACTGGCTGATAGGGAAGGAAGCCCCGGCCCAAATGCCTTTGTTCTTTTCTGGAAACTTTGACAGCCATTTCCCTCTCGCTCTGGATTATTGGCCTTGCAGAGAGTCACTGTGATCGGGAGGGAACGAAGCAGGCAAAGCAGGGACATGAGGATAGTTTTAGTAATTGTACAAGTAACATACATGAGTAATGAGACTATTAAAAACTTGCTATTTGACTTTTCATGTGGTTAATGTGGAATGTAAGGTTTATTTCAACTTGAAAATTGAGATTTGGTCATACTAATTCTCTCGACTACACAGAGAATAAATTAAAAAATAAAACCAGTGTTAAGGTTCAACTAGAGCAGCATTTCCTGAAGAAAATGTATGTGATTGCTGGAAGTACTGATTCTGACTGGCATCATTTTCAGATGTCTATAATCAGTTATAGATCAGTTATATAATGAGTTATAGATGCAATAGGATTGAATGGGAACTTAAAAACACATAATATATGCATGAGTCTTTAAAACATTATGGTGTATAACTCAAAGTGCATATATAATGGATTGGTGTCCATATACTTTAATGCATTATATAACTCATAATGATATATACAGTTGATTAGTGTGTCATACCGAGCATTGTGACATATCAATACAATGTATGTTTATAGGATTGTTTTTAAAACTTAACTACATCACAGCACTCATCTATAAAAAAATTAAGTATGATTTGACACAGCATCCAACTACAGAAGATGCAAATCAAATTTGTCTTTAAAAATAATGTTTTTCAGGGATATCTCATTAACTATGCAAATTTTTCAGAAAACACAGGAAACTGCACCAAATTATGCACATGCAGATATATTGATGGTACATGTAGTGTAAACGATTCTCAAGTTACAGGTGACAAACAAAGCAAGGAAGAAGTACTGTAAGCATGACAAACACGAGTGCGATAGCAGCTTATTACTCACATAGTCATGATGGTCAGCAGCACCTGTAGGGAAAAGCATCACAGGTTAGGTATGTGTGTGTTGGATGTGTGCCCTGTTCACTCACTGGCTGACCTCAGTGTTATTAATTAGTCATTTGACAGTTGTGACGACATGGCTGGCCTTGATGATTCACTTGTTCCTCCTTCGCAGAGGCCTTTGTTTCACCCCAGAGAGAAGGAGGAGTCTGTCACTGTCGTCTGAATCAATATTTAGAATATTCTCTCTCACTCTTACAGATGCTATCTCTCAACAACTTACAATTCTTTTGCCCCTGTTGAACAGGAAACATTAGGAGTCCGATAGACTGCTTGATAGAAACATCAGCATTTAGGTGCTGTTCTAATAACAGGAAGTTCCTGCCAGTAGTAACAGGATATAGTCACTGTTCTGTAGCTGGCCTTGCTAAACTCTCCTTCCATTAGAAATACAAGTTCTCACCTTGGAAATAATATTTGTTATGATCAAGAAGTTTCTCTAATACCACCAGGTTGCAGTAAATTATTTAAAGCTACATTCATTTATTTTTTTGCCACTTGAGGGCAGTGCAATAAGCTGAAAACACAACATTTGTATATCATCTTATAAAGTTTATGTGGCAAACAAGTTAGCAAACAGTTGCCTATTTACACAAACAACAGGCACAGAGTGACATTAAATCCATTGGGAGTGTTTCTGATCACCCAAGTCAAATTTAATTTTCACTCTCTGTTTGGCTCTGTTTTGTTTTCAACAAACTCCTGACATAAATATCGGGTTCTTTAGCTTCTAAACACTCTACAATGTTCATCAGCTAGTCGCTAACTTTGTCTGTTTTCTGTTTGGTGCTGGGCAGGTAGTGTACAGTGGGTTTATCGGAGCTTTTTTTGCTAAAAATAGCTACCTGCTGCAGCTGGAAATGACTCTGATGAGAGCCGTGAGAGTGAACCAAAACAATAATGTTGTGGGCCATAAAACAAAGAAAAACAAAACAAAACAAAAAAAACAAAACTGGAAGATGCTCAAACGTTCAACAGAGCTGAAGGGAAGTGCAGAATTGGGCAATATTTTCTGTGAGTTCATCATTTTAAGTGACATCTTTCATATTACACACAGTCATTTTTTACAGTGTTGATGTGAAAATATTAATCAGTGCAGCTTTAAAGATTTAAACTCACCATGTGGAGCGTTTTGGAGCTCGCTGTACACAGTGTCTGTGCCTTTTCTCAGCGGAACTGTTAATGTAAAAATCAACACATTAGCCTGCTTGAACTTCCAAAGACAAAGTTTACATTGCAACTGTAGATACTGTTTGTTTGATATATCATTAACATAAACCCAAAAATAGATGGACAATTGTCACATTCTGTAACTGCTGTCTCCAGCACATCGGGACCTCGAGCACAGGAGCATAACGAAGAAGGGGCTGGTATCATAAACCAGCCCGGCAATTAGCTCAACCCTTCCTGTTTATAAGGTCTGCAACGGTTCTGGAAATCCCAGCAGTTACAACAACCTGGAGATGTCTTAATTATGGGTAATTAGGCTCCTCCCAGGAAGTGTTGGTCTGTCTTATCAACTATTAAGGAATGTTGGCAATGCAGGAAAAAATGGTTTTAGCAAGGAGATGTGCAATGGAAAGGGAGATAGTGCAGGATGGTTAAAAAATAGGGGATACAAAGTTATCAAAGTAATGTGAGTGAGTAATGAGTTTGAAGGATGAGAAATAAAGCAGGCAGACAGTGTGTTTTTTATGGTGTGTGTAAGCGGTTTACCTTTGGCAGAATCTGCTGCCCGGGGATGCACTACCTCAGTGTACTCCACATCAGGCTCGTTGGACACCATGCTGGTCTCCTCGTCATTGGCTGCTTCGAGCACAACAAACAAAATTCTCTATGAAACACACTAAATAGTCAACTGCATGATTATTTTATTGTAATGAAGATAATGTTTCCTTAAGCATAAAAGTTCATTCTTGACAATGAAAGTAGTAGTTTGACAAAAAGAACTTTCAACCGTAAAACACGCTTCAGACTTTGAGTTCATGTTTGTTTCTGAGGTCAGGAATGAACTTTCCTGCTTTACTTTTCAGCCAACAGTATGTCCTGAAAGTACTATAGATGAAAATTATAAGTTACAGAGCTTGCAGGTTAATAGATTCAACTCCATGCCAGCTGGTCAAATTCTATCCACTGATGAAGACTGTGTGATACAGTTGAAAGCTCTGGAAAAAGCTAGTAGGTGGAACTTGAGTTGGGATTGTTGTATTCTACGGATTTTAGTGGTGCTTTGAAATAGTTTGACTATAGTTTGACTGGTTTAGGAACATCTTACACTTAAAGACAGACTAACTTTTGAAAGAAGAAATAACACATTCTGTTTCTTAGCTTAGCTTATAGTGGCTAATGTTAGCTAATGTAAGCAATCTTTAAATAAATACTGCTGTGTAATTGACGTTACTGACTGTTTGCTGACTTTATGACTCTTTTCTACTTGTGTAACTGTTACACTACATTTTACCATTCACCGTTATTCCATACATATCACTTGAGGACACAGTGAAGCTATCCAGCAAAAGTTACATAGGCTTTAAGGAAGTTTTAACCTTTTTTTTTTTTTTAAAGAAGAAAGATTAAAACTCTCTGAGGTTAGATGCTCAGTTTCAGGTCAACCCATGTAAATATACATTCTTTCATGTCACTGTTAGGTATTTTAAGTAAAAGCATTGAGCAAAAGCTGATTGACAAGCCCAGCTCACCTTCTTCAGGCGGTCGCTCGCTCCACACACTGGTGACTGCTTTGTCCACTCTCACTATGAGACACAGGAAGACAGACGTGTACATAAGGCATCTGACAAATACAACCCACTGTAATGTACTTGTACAGAATCTGCAACAATGAGAACAAATAAAAACATACCTCAACAGGTAATTAACTGTAACTGTAAAATCATGAATTACAGAGCCGCAGGTTTGAATATCACCTGACATCTAGGTGATGTGTTTGAATACCTTTTTAAGGAATAGTTTGACATTTTTGGAAATACACTTATTTGCTTTCCCAGAGTTAGATGGGAAGACCAACATCACTCGCATGTCTGTCCAGTAAATATGAAGTGAGAGCCGGCTCACTTTATGCTAGCTTAGCTTAGCATAAAGACTGGAAACAAGGGAAAACAGCTAGCCTGGCTCTGCCTGCAAGTTAACATGTAATATCTTGTTAGTTTAATCTAGTTTTAAAAGTAATTTTGGTTTTAAGGGGAATTATGTGCAGAACTGCTTGTTGGCCAGGAGCAGCAACTTCATCTGCTGGTTGCTTGGCAAGTTACTACGCCTGGCAAAGGAATAGTCCTGAATGTAAAGTAACCCCCAGTGAAACCACAAATAGTATTAAAAATTAAGGAACTTATTTTTACTTTCGGACAGAGCCAAGTTAGCCGTTTCCCTTTGTTTTCAGTGTTTACACTAAGCTAACCAAACCAAACCAAACCAAACTCTCTCCCGGCTGTAACTTCATATATAATGGACAGATATGAGAGTGGCATTGATCTTCTCATCTAGCTCTCAGCAAGAAAGCTAATTTCCAAAAAATGTCAAACTATTCCTTTAATATTTTCAGATTTTATTCTGTTCTAAAGGTAGTAATGGAGAGATAAAAGACATGTATTTGTGGCATATCTCCACATTTTGGCCTCATAGTGTTGAATTTATTGCTCCTAACAAAACAAAAAACAAAATCAGTAAAGGAGCTGATTTTAAAGTCTTCATCTCATATACACACACATCTTCCACTGCCTTGAGCACAATAGGCTGTTAATTCAGCAGCGACTGCACAGTATGTTCTGGCAAAACAACTTCCATTGCAACTTCCTGGTTGGTAATGTAATCTCACACAGAGCTCAACCAAGTCTTATGTGATTAATTTCCTCCACCTGCTGCATGCATTCAAACTTGCCTGGCCTGAAACAAAATAAGCCCTATCCACCCCGACACTACCAGTTTTATCAACAGTCACCCCCCCCCCCCCCCCCCCTCCCCTCCCCCAACCTGTTCTGTGCCAACTTAGGAAGTTTCTTGCAGACTCTATTGTTTCAACTTCTAAAGGAAGTCTCTGTTGTGCATTCCTTTTTAGAGAATGAATCGACTTAATGTTATGTTGGAATTCTCACTTTGGACCCGTGCTGGTATGATAACACCATCCAGAGCCCATAATAAAACATTCATACATGCATCATAATAATACACATTCTTGCACTTAGCAGTTTTTGCACTTCAAAAGTTTTCAGCATATGAATTTAGCCTCAGATGCAACAGCTGGAGCAAAATGAATGGTAATGACACGCTTCTAAATAAAACCAACTTCTTTATTCTACAAGTGTCTCTTTCAGACAGTCAAGGGATCAACCAAAAATATATACACACATTTCCTGTGATGGTGATAAAAATGTATATACAAATCAAACATTCACCAACTCCTTTTAAAGATGCTTATCAGACAAACAGAGCAGTTGCAACATTTAGAGGACATGCAATCGCACAGACATGGCGAACGAAGAAACAAAGGACAAAGACAGTAATGTTAAGTATAAAATCAAAGGCCATCTAGATTGCAGGAGGAGGGGAGAGGGAGCAGCGGGTGCTGGTTCATTTTTTGGTTGTAACACACCCCTCCTTTTCACTAAGAAATCCCATCTATGAAGAGAATGTCCAAATCCTACAACACTTGGCGTGACAAGCACGATTACTGCCATGTGTGTTCCTTTTGATTTTTTGCTCTCAGTCTTTTATTAGAACTTCCTTTTCTCTGAAAGTTTTTTAAAAATTGAATTCAAGTCCCTCCCACATCAGGGTGTCTCTACACTGTGGCTGGGATACTGTAGCTGCTCCTGTTGCTGATGTCAGCGGGAAGCGACGCCACGCTATCTCGCGTCCCATTGGTCACTCTCCCCTCCATGCCATCATAGTGCGGCGCTGCGTCTGGAAGAAGATGATAATGGGCGCTCTAAGCAGTTTGCAACACTTGACAGTCAAAGCCATGTTCTATGATTTTACTATTTAAGCAGCTTCTTCCTGCATAACACTTGCTTGTACCTTGTAGAGTTTACTTCCTACTGCAACTGTGTTCTAACAACATCCTACTTCTCCTGCCTCCGGAATACACACACGAACACAAACACAATGTACATGCAAAATGTCAGAGACAGACGAAGACAATGCACTCAAACACACAGACATGATAATGTGCTTGCATGTAAACAGGATATCTACAGCAACATGGACAGTTACATAAACAAAAGTAGCCAGGTTACAACAATATGACCCCTGCATGCATATTAGAACATGGATCATGGAAGTGAGTATGACTACTAAACAAAACATGCTATAACTGTTGAGGCAAAAGAAATGACCTATGGCTGTTAAAGTAATGACTGATGAGGACAGTCAGTAGTAGGCTACACAGGAGAATAGTAAAACCAAGCTACCTGTGGCTGCTTTATAAACCTCTGTGTCGTGGGTTAGATTCAATCTTAAAGAGTCATCTGATTTAGGGCTCGAAGGCTTTCTGAGAAATGGTGAAAATAAAGTCAACTCTGGCAGCAGTGAAAATCAAGCAGATATCTATTAAATGCCAAATGATCTAAAGCAGAAAAACTATTTTAAAAAATTCTGACACAAACTAATAATGCACCTAAACAACTATACTTGAGGTTTTGCATGTTGTAGCCTATGAAAGGTGGTGTCACTCTGGTGGCAGCCTGTTGCTGCAGGTACCCTGTGGAGTTTTCTTTGAAACAAAGTTTTGTTTACATTCAGTGTTTCTCACCAAAACACACTATGCATTGTGCACTATGTCATGTTTAGCACATGGGGCTTAAATGTGTTGAATGCATTTCCTTCCTTATAAAATATTTGTAAAGCAATCTTTTTAAACCTGCATTTTTTACATTCATGTTTGCTAGCTTGCAGTCATCTTCTTCCTTCCATTTTGCTGAGGCGTTGCTACTTTTCTTGGCACATTACCACCAAATGCTGTAGCGTGAAACCATTGGTAGGAATGTGTAGCGTCAGTGTATACCTTTCTTTATGCATGAGATACAAACAAAGCAAGGCCCAATTATCAAAACATTGCTCCATAGCGCTACTAGTGGTCAAAGAAATTAACAGGGTACCTTTAATATCTGAGTATTCTTGCACTTTTTTGTGTGTTTCTTCACTTTTATTCTGCCAAACAACTATTTTTTCATATTACATACCAGACATACTCTATATCTACTTTCCTTACATTATTAATATGCAGTATAACACTGAGCAGTACCATTGTACAATGTATATTCAATACATATAAGGGTTTAAATTATGATCCCACTTTTAGTCTCTATTCTGATATTTTGATCTATTTCAGATATTGCACATTATTTGGCTTTTTCAGATTTGATTTAGTTTCTTATTTATCTCATTTGACTTTGTGATTTATGAGAGACTTGGGTGTTCTGACACTGAAATTGCCTTTAGGAATGAATTAAATACGTACCGATCTATCACAAACCTCACATTCTTTACATTACTGCTGACAATTTTCTAAGGTTATTTACAACAACTCAAATTTGAGAGCTGGCTGCCAACCAGTAACCTTCTTAGCTAAAGTTATACTTCAAGATGTCCATATTTGCTTATTGTTTGTCCTACAGGTCTGGTTTTCTGACAAGTTGTTCTTATTTACACAACTTATCAATGAGACATATTTCAAAAGCTGTCTCTCAATGGGCTCAAACATGCAAAACAACAAGTATGGTTCTATAGTAAGTCTATAAATAATAGGAAATAATAGGAAAACAAAACACTGTCATAGACCATCAGCCATCTTAGCCAGCTAATAAAACTAGATACACTGTCACCTCTCTACAATATCTGTCATATTCAGAGGAAGCAAGGAGTCGAGCCAACTCACACTGACAATTCAGCAGCTGCTTCTCTTTTACCTATAATAAAAGAGGAGAGGTGAGAAGAGCAGGAAGAAGGAGGAGGAGGAAGGTTGGTTTTCATACATAGTTAGATATAAGAGGCCTGAGTTGCTGGAGGACTGTAGGTCTCTCTACCTCTCTTGGATCTGAAGCACAGCACAAGTACCACCACCAGCACCGAGACCACCAGCAGACAGAACCCCCCGATCAAAGCTTTCTTCCACGTTGCCAGGTTAACTATGGAGAGAGAGAGACACACAGAGAGAAGAGAGAGTCAGTGACAAACAAAAACACAAAGAGGAAGTAGGATAATGAATAAAACAGGACAGTATGACAAAGGCTGCTTAAGAGGAGAGAGGTGAAGGAGCAGAGTGAAAAACAGGGTTGAAAAGAAATGAAAAAAAGAAACAAAGAATAATGTGATACCACAAACTGATGTCTATAGTTCACCAACTCCTGTGTAACTGCATTGAATATCTGCTGATGTGATATGATGTTAAAGCTACAGTATGTATGTTCTTTCTTATATCTTTTTTGTTGAAATATGCTTCAAAGCATATCTTAATGTGGAGAGGTGTTCTGTGACTCGGGCTCATTGAACAGCTCGGCAGCAGTACAGAGATATTCCCTTCTTAAGGTTTTAAGTGAGCCTCGCCCTTCTAGCCAATTAGAGAAGGCCAAAGTCATGGGTGGGAGCTCACAGCTGTCAATGAATACATTAACATACTTCTGGCCTACTACTCCTCTTGTATCGACGCTCCATGTTAGCATTAGCCTCTGGAAGACGCTGCTATAGCTTACTCACAGGCTCCAGATACCTTCATTAGTTGAATCTAAGAGCTCCTTTACTTCCAGTCACTGCAGAGAAATCAATACCTCAGGTGCATGCTATCAGCAGGTGCAGGTGAGGGGCTGGTGGAGTGCAACAGAGCAGGGAGAGGGAGGGGAAGGAGGAACGCAGAGGTTTGGTTTAGAGTCTTATGCTAGTGTATTTCCAAAACCTGCATAGTGTAGCTTTAACTATTTTATGTTTGTGCAGTTATGTGAAGAATTAGAAACTCAATCACTGGAGTGTCCCTTATGTTTAATGTTGACTATAAAATAAAAAAGCAGACATTGCAGTGCCAGGACTTTCAAGGACTATTCAGACTGAACACTCTGTAAGTGGCACCAATTTAGTAAAGATGAGTCCATATGAGTTGAAAATGTTTCAGCATGAGTGAAAAATCCACCCTTATCCTGAGGCTATATGACTGTTTCATGAAGAGACGCAAAAAAGGGTTTGGAGGAAAATACCAGGAAGAACTGGACTTCCTGGTAAGTTTTGAGATCAGTGTGAGTCTGAGCTGAGATACACACACACACACACACACAGAGTCAGTCAGTGCAATGGTCGCTAGTGGTAAAGGCTTCACACTAGATCTTGTATGGATGAAAAGCATTGCTACACTGACATATTACGGGTTGAAAACTCTGTTGAATCTGTGATGACGGCCTACATCACATCTAAGTGTGATCATGTGTGATCTGTTGTAATTGTGGCCACACCCAGTTGTGATTTGCTGCACAGGGTTGGTCACATGGATGTATAAAGAGAACTAGATACAGCGCCGGAGGCAGGGCCCCATTCATTCCTATGAAAGTTGCTCAATGGCGCATGAAGCCAAAAAAGTTCAACTTCTTCCTCATTGCTTCTGCATCTGTGGGGCCCATAGAGTAATCGCACTAGTGACTTTCGCCGGCTGAGTCGGCTACTTCCAGTTTTGCCCTTCGGCTAAACTTGAATGGGGATAAAACAATTCAATCGTGTGGCTCTTCTAGGCTTTTGAAATGTGATCAGACTGAATAGATCAAATTCTCACAGTGAGACAAGTCATTTTGTGGGGGTGTGACGCTGTATTTGTATCCGCTGATTTACAGACCTGTCTTTGACAATGTAAGTCTATGGGAAAAAGTCTTTTTGGGCCAGTGTGCATCACGTGACATAATTACATGGTTTGGCCGCTATGTCAAATTTGCGTCAAAGCCCAGGCCTCTTCCTGTATCCAGTTCTCTTTATACATCCATGGTTAGTCATCTCTCGTTAGCTTGGAGCGCAAGCAAGATTGTCTACCTGGGAGCAGTTAGTCTTTAAAGTGAGGTAATGAAATTGCTCTGTGTTCAATCTGAACACATTTTTAAAAAACTCTCCCTGGATTATTTTGTTTTGTTTTTTACTTTTGCTTTTGTTTTGTGTAGATGCTGAACTTGATTCTCACCACATCCATGAAAAATGTGCTAGCCGACTGAGCGTCTGGAGCTTAACTATCTTTCTCTACTTTTAGTTTAAAGCTATTTTTTGCAAGCCTGTTTTGATAGGGATGTTAGACATCAAAGATCAGAGACCACAGAAGCGCTGGGTTCCCTACAAAGTGTGTATACCCCTCAGTCTTACCCTCTATGTCGACCAACTCGCTGCTGACAGCATTGTTGGCGTGGTTGACGGCCTCACAGTAGTAGGTGCCGCTGTGCTGTTTGGTCAACCCGGAGACCTGGTAGTTTGTGTGATTGTTGTTGGAGGTGGTGGTGAACAGCGGCTGTTTGTTTCCAACACGGTACCACTTAAAGGTTACCGGCGGGGTGCCTTGGGTACCACATATCAAATAAAGATGATCTCCCTCAGAGATTTCGGGCAAGGGGGGGATGACGGTCAGAGTCGGCCTCGAAACAGGCACTGGGAGAAAAAAAAACATATTTATAAACAGATTTTAACTTCATTTTCATTAATTAATTTATATGATTAAAGGGTGTCTGTAAGTGTTTTTTCAGGGTTATTGTTACTGTGCAAAACTGCATGCAGTAACCCATTGACTGATTTGAATATATTATCCAGTGTTGATGAGGCAAATCAAAAACATAGTAATCAGATTTGAATATTTACCTATGACAGTAGCGTTGAGTTTTTCACTGACCAGGCTTTTCTTGTGACTATTCTTTGCCTCGCACGTATACTTGCTTATTTCATCAGTATGGGTGACGGTGACTGTGAAGAGCGCTTTTTGAATGGGCAGCTTGACGCTGATGGTGCTCAGTTGGCTTTTGTCCTTCAGCAAGGTGTAGTTTATTGGCAGGCTGCCATTGTCCGACTTACAGAGTATCTTGAAGGGCTGTTTGAGGACCACCTTGTCAACCACCGAGATCTTTGGATTGGAGACAGGAACTGAAGAGGAGAAAGAGAAAAGTAAAGTGGGGGCAAATCCTATGAAGCAAAAACAAAAGCTCTTTTCAAGCATGAAATATGTAATCTAACCTGTATGCTTTTTGTGTGTTTTGTCTGTCCATCTGATTAATGTAAATCCAATTTACATGTAAATTCAAAACCTTTTAGCTCGGTCTTTGGTCTCCAACAACTCCTGAGGGAAAAATCTGTTTCTTTAGCTGCTAATGCTCAGCTATGTTCACCAGCTAGTTGCTAACTGTGTCTTCCTGTTTGGTGCTAGACAGGTAGAGTACAATGGAGTTTTAGAGCTTTTCCCACTAAAAATAATTGCCTGCTGCTTCTAAGATAACAAAAACAGTTGTTTTGCAGACCAGAAATCAAAACAATGAGCTGACAGATACTAAAATCCCAGCAGAGCTGAGATGAACTGCAATTGGTTTATATTGTAATTCTCTGTGGGTGTGTCACTATGAGTGACCCCTTTTACATTACACAAAGTCATTGGATCCATTGTTAATATATACATATATACTGATTATAGCACCTTTAAGTTGGGATTAATTTGTATTTGCTCATTTGCTTAAAGCATTTTCTGTATACTAAGTCATACATCCATGCAGTTGGCATGAATAAAAACTGAAAATATAGAGAGATGGTCTAATTACTACAAGGGTTTTTTAAACCTCTTTTTCCTGAACTGTGAGGGGAAAATAATTTTTACAGTCTGATCTGACATGAGAGGAATCTCCTCAACAACTTACAATTGGCTTGTTAGCAGTGTCTTGTGGTTTACTAAACAGATTATTTTATAAGAGATATGAGGCCAACATGTCAAATTGCTGACACTTGAGCTTGAGTCCACTGTTAATCTGTTTCTTACATTTTGCATCTGAAAGAGGCAAGCAAGCTCACCTTTAGGACGAACAGTCAGGGTGTTACTGTGTTTCACGATGCCCTTGGCTCGAGCTATGCAGGTATAGTTCAAATCATGCTGCAGGGCCAAGCCAGAAAATTCCCCATTGTTTTGGCTCAGTGCGTTTTTGGATGGATCCAGAGAGTATATCAACTCTTCCCTGCGGAGTTTTTCAGAGGCAAAGCTTTCACTTTTGCAGGTTAGTTTCATATATTCCTTTTCAAAGACTTCAGCAGGAGACATGGTGAGAATGGGCACTGAAAACAGCTCTGTGAATAGAAAAAAAGTCCAAGTCATTATATAAGAAACACCTATAGACATCAGTACTTTTAAGATGAAAAGCATGATATCAGAGGTGAAACACAGGTTTACTCACCTGTCACTGAAATCGTCTTCGTGGCAACTTTCACTACATTTCCCATCACTAATCTGCACTCAAACTCCCCTGAGTTCTTTGCCAGTGCGGTCATGTTGTGGCTGACTTTGGTTTTAGTGCTTTCACTGCGGAGAAGTTGGGTCCCCTGGCTCAAGAACAGTTGGATACTTTGAGAGCTATGCTGAGACTTTATGATGGTGCACGAGATGTCGAGTCTGTCTCCTTCATAGATCTTGTACGTAGGGGAAATGTCCAAAACCAGTGTGATGGGATACTCTGTGGAGACAAAGTCAATGGAGAGAAAGTCCTGAGGCGGGTCTGATGCTTTAAAAAGTAAAGAAAGATCAAAACTCTACTTACCTTTGACTGAAATGGGGACAGTGTTGCTATCTTTGGACTTGAAGGAGTCTGGCATCACGAGGACAGTGTAGGCACAGTGAACTTTGTGGATGCCAACGCTGTTGAAGCGATGCTTCACCTCAGTCTGGTTGGAGTTGACCTTCTTCTCCAAGATCTCTTTGGAGTCTTCGTAGAAGTAGAAAATGATGGAGCCTGTCTCACCAGGTGCCATGCACCTGGCTGTTACCTCCTCCCCCTCACTGATCACAGCCTTGTTAAGGTGGACCTCTGGTACTGACAGGCCTAGAGACCCAAATGCAAAGGAATATGCTCAAATTGTAAGCATAAGTGCAATAAAGCTTGTAAAAGCAGATGGAAATGAAACACCGTCATCTTCTGCCAATGTTGAATAAATTCTCCTGCTTGCTGTCGCTCCCAGACACATCATTCCAGTCACATAAAATTTAAATTTATTTCATGATCATGCAAACATTTGGAATCAAGCCTTCACTAGTTTCACTATTATGGCTAGTAATGTTTGTGTAAAGGCAAAACTCCATAGATCTGTTTTTCTTGCACCAGATTCCATTAAAATTTTAATACCTTTTTAGGAATATTCTGCAGACAGATGTTTAAACACACTGTAAAAAAACTGTTGTGGTATTTTTAAAATAAAAATTGCTCCCAATTGTAGCCTATTAACTTCATCTGAACACATTCAAATTCATGTAAACTTGTCAAACTGCTATTAATAACATCCAGATAGACAAACGAACCTGTTACTGTGAGTCTCTTAAAATCGCTGATCATCTTTTTGTCCTCAATGGTGATCTGGCACTTATATTTGCCGGTGTTGGAGACTCTGGCCTCGGGCAGTCGGTACAGAAGATCCTCCGAGGTGCTGGATGTCTTGGTGTAGACTTCTTCCCCGTCCTTGTATATGGTGTAATGACGACTCAGTGGCTCCTGCCCTGAGCTGCTGACAACGGCCTGGCATTTCAGTATCACACTGGTGTCTCGAATGACATCATCACTGGGCTCGATGGATAGGGTGATGCCTTTTATTGTGAATACTGGGGAGTGAGTTTAAAAAATGTATTAGCAATTAGCTGATTTACAAGGTAAGCTACTACACTGAAAAAGAGTAGGCAGTTTACTTTGAACCTAAAGGTTGAACTTATTCATTTGACCTCAGACTGAAAGCTTTATGTAAAAGCTACTTAATTAAGTGAATCTTAAGTTTAGATTTTTTTGTAGTAGCGTACAATTTCCTCTATTTCAATGGTGTTTCCTTCTCTATATTTACACAAGAACAATTCTGACACAGGATGGAAACTTCTAACCGTCACACATCAATGTGAGATAATTTGACTTCGGAACACAATCGTGAACATGTCTGAACAGAAGCTCAGTGGAGATCATTAAGTGGGACATTTCAATCAAACACTCTTGGAATACACAAATGAAACCTTTATTTTGCATTATTAATTTATTTCTTATTTTTCAAAACAGGTTACAGTGTAATATTAATATTAAAATGACAGTCAGTGCACATTGTTCATTATGTAAGAAAAGATGTTTTGTTGATATTTGGTAGAAACCTAAATGACATACTGTCGCTAAAGTGTAGAACCTTACGCGTACAACATTTGATCTTGTTAAAAGTCTGTGCAGTTATGTTGAGATACAAAACAAGTGAGTTTAATGGTTTCCCTGATGAGGCAAGACTTTGTTTGTTATGTGTTTAAGGTGAGGTTGAAGATGTCCATGTCCATGTTTTATTGCTTATTATATTCAAGGAACAATTTGACATTTGGGGGAAATACACTTATTAGCTTTCTTACCAAGAGTTAGATATGAAGTTCAGTCTGTCATCTATAGAGCTTTGGGGCGACACAGGCTAGCTGTTTCCACTCCTTATGCTAAGCTAAGCTAGCTTCAAATTTACTGTACAAACATAACAATGATATCAATCTTCTTATCTAACTATCAGCAAAAAAGCTACTAAATATACTTCCCAAAAAGTATTACTTTAAGGGCTAGACTATATCTTTTAGTAAAATGTCTCTCATCTCTCATTATGTTGTCTGATTTGATGATTATTTAAATTTTTTTTTGAATGAATTTATTTTTTTTATTTGTATAGACTGGGAGAGGAAACAAAGTCCTTTGATAGTGATGTAATGTTATATCTAAAATGTTCTTTTCCGTCAAAATCTTCACCACTGCAACAATAATCTTGGTTTGTAAGTCCATGTGGGCTGACACAGTAAAAAAAGTAGACTTATTGCTTCATTTGAAAGTAAGCTTGTAGACGATTTTCTAAGTTGTGATTTTTGTTGCTTTTTTCCATTTTGTATTCATTGGCTCTTGTGGATGTTGAAGTCCTTTCTTGACCTCTCTATGAGTCTATATGTACATCTTGATTCCCCTTTGTTACATTTGTCCTGTACTGAGTATATATACAGTATATGTCATTCAGATGTCCAGACAAAGACAAGCTGTGCTAAAATACTTGTGATGGAGTTCTGTGTGTGTGGCTTTCCCCTCCTTCCTTTGAGGTTTAACATCCACAAATTATGCATTACCTTGTTAGGCGGAGATTTCTGAACCACGCTTTGCATAGAAGTGGATTGAATAGAATTTCCTTTTAATCAGTCCCCATTCAAATCAACACTGGCATATTTATAATGACGCCCACTGACATTTTTCATTTCTGTTGCCTTAAAATTGGGTTCTGCTTAGCAGGAAGCAGGTGTGTTACCATGGAATCATTGACAGCATCCTATGAGACTCATACAAGAAACAATGCTCTCATGCATCACTGCTAATGTCTTTGGTAGCGTTCTGATGTTACAAAGCAACAACAATGTCACAGTAGATAAGGAAGAGTGCTTTCTATCTGCAGCTGGAGCTGATGAAAACAGCCCTGATGCTTTTGGAGAACCATTTTGAGCAGCTTGTTTGGCGATCAGAGGAAAAGGACTGGGTGAGACCTGATATGTGACTGCGTGTTTTGCCATCCTGACCCACTTGATACACTAACCAGATTTATGATTTCTGTATCCACAGTCTCCTGTATACTATCTATATCACATCTTGGCCACAACTTGTTATCAGGAAATTAAAGCCTCGGTCTGGACAACAACAAGCCACTGTCTTGTCTTCCTAACACAATTTAAAGTCTTGTAATAACCTGCATCAGCCCTCATGAGTCACTCATTTCATATTTCTGAAGAAACTTTTTCAATCTATTCATGGTTATTAATCATGTTTTTTTTCAGGATGCTTTTCAATTCTCAGCCTCATTGTCTCTGGTTTAATAACAGCAGTCGAACTGCATCGTTCACACGGCCACATGTGAACGTTTTGATAATCACTTGCACCAATCCCAAAGCCACGAATCAGCTCAAATGCTCATGTGGTTTGCAGGAACGAACAGCTGAAAACTAATGAATGATTTACAGGAGATACGTGTTCATGTTCACAAATGTTGAAGAGACTGTCCAAGACTAAGACTAAAAGCAACATTTTGTCTTTTAGGATACACTTTTTATTTCTGATGCTCATGTTATCTGCATCCAGAGAATAGGGCACTTTCAAGTAACTTTTAGTGACAACAGCTTACTTTTCCGCAGTGTAACCAGAAACAAAAAGCATCTGTACGTGCACATCAAGCCTCGCCACCAAATCACCCATATGGTCGAGTATTAGACAACAGGCTGCTGTTGTGACTTCAGAGTGGGGTGTTGTGGGGCAGTAAACAAACCAGGAGAACAAAAAAAAGGGCAGGAAAAGCACTTTGTTAGACAAACAGGCCACTCGGGAGACCTATCACCATCTCAGAGCCTGCTGAATCTGGCCCACACCCAACATCATTCAGCAGGATCTGGCAGGCCTGATGATGAGAAAAATCAGGCGTGCAGAGCAGAGATTTGCTATGGGCCCTTGATACATAGTGTGAGTCATACTGAGCACTGGCTGCATCCATATAACATGGCTGAGACCAAAGATATAAGAGATACAGTGGGGATTTAAGGGTGGATATGAAGCTAAAAATAAATATTTTTTCTCATTTGGGAAAATAGCTCAATAAACACTTGCATCGACCTTTCAAAGGCTTTTGATACAGTTAACCATCATATTTTATTTTTAAAAGTTGCATAAATATGGTTTTCATGATACTACATACAAATGATTAAAAAGTTTTGTCTCCAACAGAAAATAGTGTGTTTGTGTTAAAGGTTGCTTGTTACTCTGTGTTACTCTCTCTCATTATTTTTCTTTATTTATCTATATTAATGATTTGTCCAATGTCTCAAATATCCTTTCTCCTATAATCTTTGCAGATGACACAACCCTAGTTCTCTCTAATGTTGGTTTAACTGCCTACGCTACATGGTTCAGATTAAATAAACTATCTTTGAATATAAAAATCTAACTTTATCATTTTCAGTGGCAAAAAATCATGTTCTAAAGATTTATCTAAAATCACAATTGAGTCTGTTGACATGCCTCAAGTGTCAACTACAAGATTCTTGGGAATTATTGTTGATGAGAGTTTGACTTGGAGAGGTCAAACTGACCGGGTTAGCAGAAAAATAAATTAATCTATTGGTATAATAAGGAGGGTTAGTCATCTTGTCACCACACACTGTCTCTACTCTTCATTACAGTCTAATTCTGTCATATTGTAATATAGTTTGGGTAAGTACTTTTCCTACTACTCCACAAAATGTTGATCCTTCAGAAACGTTTTGTTAGGATTGCAACTCGATCAGTCACACATCTCATCTGCTTCTCCATTTCAGAAACTCCATATTCTTACTATTTATAACATCAGTATTTCTCAAATATGTGTTTTAATTTATAAGATACATTCAAGTGAAGGGAATATTCCTGAGCAGTCTCAGACTTACTTAAAAGCAAATTCACAGTCCATTCTTACTCAACTTGTCAATCTTCAGATTTTGATCCTCCTAAATTTCTCACTTGCAGAGGTCAAATTTCGATAAGATTTAGGGATACCAAATTATGGAATGGCTTTTCCCACATTTAACTGCTGTTTTGTAACTGCTTTTCTCCGTGTATTTTTGTCCACTTATCCTTGTTTTATCTGTTTCACCCATAGTGACGTATAGTGATGTATCATAAACAGGTGTATAAACGAATATCCCCCTCACAAACACATGCACGCGCTCATGCACATACACACTTTTGTTTTTATTTTTGTTTTTATTATTGTTGTTGTTATTATATATATATTGTTACTATTAGTTTTCTATCACTTTTAAGTAGTCATAATATTTTCTATAACATTTTGAAATTTTAACATTTTTTGGATGGAGGCTTCAAATAAGCCCACTGATTTTCTGCTTCTCCCTGCACTGTATATAATTTGTTCTTTGTCATTTTTGTGTATTTAAAAAAAAAAAAAAAAAAAAAAAAAAAAAAACTAAACTATGAAATTTCCTTTTCACCTCTTTATCAGAGCCGCCTATAACATTCTGCTTGACAGAGAAACCACAAAAACACAATAATCAAATCCACAAAGCCACTTAAAATATGGGTTTTACTTCCAACCTAGATTTGCTAATTTTCCTGCAGCTCCATAACACGACCTAATGCCTTCCATCACCAACTGCCTTGAGAGGACAGGGAGGCGTGTGACACTGCTCACCAACACGTTCCCAACGCTTCCTACCACAACTTTTCCACTGTACCACACACTCGCCATCAGAAAGCTCTGATAACAAACAGGACTGTTTCCACTGACTCATACTGAGTGAATGTTTTAGTGTTTGACAACTGATTGAAGAGTGTTCACACTGAAAAGTGCTCAACAGAACAATAACTTTGCACATATGGAAAGTAAAGCGATGAGTCAGTGGTCTAATCAGTAAACTGTCTCTGTGCAGGTTGTCTTAACCTTAATCCAGAACACATTATACTTACATGCCTGCGCGTCCACCACTCTCCATGGATGGAAGTCTTGGAACAAGATAAGAAAAGCACCAGATTAGAGACAAATCTATCAACCATCTCCTCAAAAAGAAATCCAAAGAGATCCTAAAACAGCAGGTAAAAGAGCAGGAGTCTTACAGCTGGACAGGAGCGTGGAGGTGAGCAGTAGTAGGAGGCCCATCCTGTTGAGGAACACTGCCGACTGTCCTGTAAGTTAACGGACTTGTGACTAGGCTGGTTGATGGGCGGTGGGCAGATGTGGAACTGGTGGGTGGGAGCTGATACTAAGGTGGTGCTCTACTACAGCCACTCAGTGGTCAGCGAGTGGTGGCGGTTATCACCCCGAGCAGCCGTCGGCTTGGCTTAATTTGACAGGAAGTGAGTGTTGTTTCCTCAGGATGTTCGTGCCGCCCGGTTCTTTGCTGTTGTGGAATGTTCTCCTCTGGTCTCCCACATGTATGTGTGTGTATGTGTGTGTGAATCAGTAGTCACAATAATGTTGTATTGCTTGGGGTGCAGTAGTCAGGCCTTTGACCTCTGGCCTTGGCTGGCAGGGCCTGAGCAGGTAGAGAGAAGAACAAGAGCAAGACAACACTCTTTGTGTAGCAAAGCCCATTTCCTGAGATGAAGATAATCGTTTGGCTCAGCTACTGAAAACTGTTTCCTCTGACATAAATTTCAGCCTGGCTCTTACAGGACACAAATAGGTGGAACTACTTTCACTGGTACACACACTTTCCATCATGATTTACCCAATGAAGAAACAATCAGTGGAACGTCATTTTTGACTTCAAAGATTTGATTCAATTCCAAAAGTGACAGTTTTCTGGTCTTTGGAGGGACTATTGAGTCTGTGGAAACTATGCCTTCTGTGGCTCTAGAAGAGCTTTGTCGAGTCTGAAAATAATAAAAATAATCCTGATAATCCAACATTTTTGGATGTTGACTCATACTAACGACTTCTCCAATTTTGACTGTTCTTTTAAAAACTAGTCACACCCAACTTTATGGAGGTTTAAAACTATCTCACTTAGTACCCTTTAATTTTTTTTCATCTTAAATAGGGCTGCAACTAATGGTTGAAATGATTTTTTAAAAAGTAGTAAAAGTAATAAAAAATGTAAGGTAAAAATCTACACAAATTCTACACCACTACTTAAATTTCAAGATCATTTCAATTTTGTCTTGTTAATTTGGTTGTTGAGAGCACAACCAAAGCACATTCTCAACTTCAAAGATGATATTCAATACGGTGTACTTGACTGTTCCCAACAGAATCTTATGAAGACTATTAAATTCACAGTATTGATGTTTTTGAGAAAACGTAGTGCTCTAATGCAGCTAGACACGTCTTAATACTTGAAATGATTTCTTGAAATATTCAGTATTCCTGATAAGTTAATTATTTTTCTATTTTAGAAATATTAAATTAGTCCACAAATCAAAATCTGCTTTTCTATACAGACTAATGTGTCTCATACATGAAACGTTAAAGTTGACACGAGTTAAAACTCAAAAACATGTAAAATGTCAAAAACAAAACAAAATCAGGTGTTGTATTTGGTTTATTTCATCGATTTCATCTCCTGTCTTATAAACCACAGTCAGCAAAGCAGTCTAAAGTCACAGAGACAAACCTGATTGTTTTCATTTTTCCTTTCTTACTACTTTGTTAAAGTCTCTTCTTTTTCTCCAGGTCTAAAATCTTAAAACTCAAAGCAGGATACTTAGAGATGAATGTGATTCTGGGCAATGCTTTTGGCTGAGCCGGTGAAGCAGTTGAGGCCTGCTAAACCACGGAGAGCACTACAGCTCAGTGACTGGGTGATAGTGGGGACTGATACTGTAGTCGCTTATATGGACTTCATGGCATGTGTTTCCAGTTCATTTTCAGTCCACAAGTCCGTTCCTTCTGCGGGGAAAAGCAAAGCTTGGGACATCTGATGCAGAGGGGTGAGGTGGGCGCGGCAGGAAAGAAAGGAGGGGGCATGATAGAAGGGGGTGTGGCGGGAAAGACTTCAGTGCAAAGTGTGTGTGTGTATGAGTGTGTGAGACTAAGGCCATCCCCATTCTCTTCCCTTCATCTCACTGAGGCCAAAGCAAACAAAATGCTAGCAGAATTAAAAACACAAAATTACAAAACAGAAAGAGAGTTATGATTTAAAAAAAAAGGTTAAATAAGCAAAGCTGCAGCCCCAGAGAAGAGGCACGTCAATGGTGATAATGCACAAAAACAGGCATCTTTACCAAACTGCACCACGATCTCTGGAGTGACACTCGGCCAGGTCATGTGACCGACCTCGCCTGTCCATCATGCTGCGGACACCGGGAGGCTGGCAGTTGCTCGACAGTGGTTTGAGGTGGTTGAGGTACCTGAGCGAGATTTAGGACACTGACTAAAACCTGATACAGTGGGCATGTACAGGTACAGAGTTAAAGAGAGTGCCACAGGTCTGATGCCACCCTTGAACATGCAACACGCTTTATGCCTCCAACTTTGTTAAAGAAAATCAAACCGAACACCTCTGGCAATAAAAACAAAATAAAAACTCAAAGACAGGAAAAAAACAAACCTTACAGAAGGTTTCATCAAAATGAAAAACAGTCCCAACAGTGGGGCGGCAGGTGATCCCTGGTGCAATGAGTCACATGGCCTAAAGTACTCTAAATCTACAATACCGTGTGCTCAAAGGGTGCCTTTGACAGTCTAGACATATGAAAGCTGCCTCACTGTGGTTAGGTAAGCTATCAGGGTCAACTTCTATTTATGTATTCAGGAGCCAGAAAAAGATGTGAGCTACGGGAGAGCTGTACTTGACTGGCACACAAGGGGAAAAACAAACAAAACATGTGCTTTTGGGACCAGTGTCGTCATGTCACATTGGCCAAATAATTTGAATTGCTTTTCTCACCCTCTTTTGATTCCACATTGGGAGGATTTGGACGTTCTGATTAGCAGAAAGTTTAGACAATCACAGGAAGATCAATTTAATTGATATATTTCCTGTCACTGATGTGAGCTGCACTGATGGGGTAAACACGCACCCATCTGGTACTCTAAGAACACAAAAAGAAACTCAGAGGAATTACACTGCTGTGAATGGAAATGGGTGTGTTTGTATTGCTGTAGTGAGGCACCTCTGGGTGCTGGGGGACAATCACAACCGTCTCAACGGCATATGATACTGCTATTGCCTTCGATCTGAAACACTATTTTCTATCTGAAAAGTCGGGGGAGGAGCTTGAAGCTAACTCATGGGAGGTCTTTATTGCTTTGCAGGGCAGATAGGCAGGTGCTGCAGGCTCCTTGTAGGATTGGATGGGAGTTGAGTTTAGCTTTTACCGCTCTACTTCTCCTCTCACTGTGCTAGATAGAAGGGTATGTATCATCCATAGGGCAATGAAGGTTTTCCCTTAAGCTATAAGTTAAACAAATAAACCCACAAAAAAAACCCCTCTGAGCCACAACAAGGGGGCTTTCATGGAAAATATGATTATGTTTGGCACGCTGGGGTCAAGAAAGCAGGGAGGAGAGTCCTAGCATGGTAGCAGGCGTATTTTTTGGGGCATCACTTAAGTCCAAGGCTATAAAGTCCCACTGTGGGGCTCATCTGTGCTATAGTCCACTTTAACACACACACACACAGGCACGCACAAACAAACACTCATCATGTCTGCCTTGTTGACATGTCAGGCAAAAATGACCACAGTCCAATCTCTGGGTACGTCTTGCCAGCGGTGTAGCGGAGTAGCAAAACTGTGTGTCCTTTGACCGAGAGTCAGTCTTTAAAATGAATTCATAAACACACTGGGGTCCAGCAGAGGGCAAGTCCGTATTTCTTGCACCAGTGAATGTGTTTTAACAGTGTGTGTTGTCCTCTGGATGACCCCTCTGTCGCCACATCTGGTTGGGGGGGTTGTCACAGTTCGTTCAGGTAGTGAAGCTCGCTGCGTGGCGAGGAAGAGCCCCAGTGATCGGTGGGTACCACTTCTTTAAAATAGAACCTCTCTTCTTCTGTATATGCTATTTAAATATACACACTCCTCAGCACAGCCAAGTCTACAATCATTAGCTTCATAATAAGAATATGAATAAACAATGAGAATAATAATAATAATAATAATAATATATATAGTCGTTCGTAGCATGAGTTTTTGTCAGCAGCCATCACTAGAACATTCAGGGTGGTAATTGCATATGTACAACAAAAACGTCATTTACATCCCGGTGCTCGAGGCTCAGGGTCAGAAGTCATATGTGGTGGTTTTGGTAGGAAGAGGGGGCGAGGGGGGGTTGATGAATGCTGGTGTGTTATCTGAGCCTCTTCTCTGCTGAATAGATGGACATGTAGTAGTCGTTGCTGCCTACCGCCAGGTGGGGCTGGAGGGAGACAAAGAAAAGGAAACAAGGGAGATTAGACAGTCATGACTTACTACATGAGAATTGATGAGTGTGTTCATGGAAACTGAGCAGAGGAAAGGTCTCAAGTTTAAACTGTAACAAACACAATGCGTTGACAGTATACCAATAATGATACAATTCATGTTGTATTTCCTTCACATATACAGTGGTAATCTAATAAAGCTCTAAGGCCAGCTAATGTAGTGATATAAAGTTAGCTAATACTTGCCTTAGTGGCAATGAGCTAAAGTAAAAGACAGTGAAGGTTCCTGCACAGAGAAGCGATTGCGACATGACATGCCGGTTTGAACCTGGAAGATTTCTCACACAATTCAACTCCTACATTTATGATCGGAGTAAAGTTAAAGTTACCAACATTCACAGAACACTGAGGTACTTGTATCTCAGATTATACACAGGAGTGGTGCCGAGGAGTGCTTGTAGCTAAACAGCTGCCAGCAGATGACTGCACAGAGGCAACAACAGCAACATGAACAATGAGTCTGACTTGATAAAAAGATACTGATTTAATCAACATGGTAAGACATCAAGATGCTTATGGAATTTTGCTGAGAAATACACTTGTACTCTGTTGGGGTCTTCACTCGCTCTCAAGGGAGATATCTGGCTCTTTACCTGCTAAATGCTAATATGTTCACCAGATAGTTGCTAACTTTGTCTGACTGCTATTTGCTGCTGGGCAGTAGGGTACGGTGGGTTTATCACAGCCTTTTCACTGAAAGGAGCTGCCAGTTGTGTCTGGAAGTGATGCTGATTAGAGTGGTCAGCTGAGAGGAACCGCAGAGTCTATTTTCTGTGGCTTTGTCCCTATGAGCAATACCTTGTTAATATAAAAACTTAGATTATAGCCAATTAAAATACAGTTTTGAGGTACCGTACTGTACTCGAGTATTTTCATTTCATGCTGCTTAATCCTTCTTTTTTAACTATATTTATAGGGCTGCAAATAATGATTATTTTCACAACTAGTCGAGTAACTGTCTTGTCTATAAGATGTCAGAAATTAGAGAAAAATTACTGTTAGAATTTCTTAAAGCTCAAGGTGACGTCTTAAGATGTCTCGTTTTGTCAGATCAGCAGTTCAAAATCAAAAGATATTCAGTTTACTATCATGTAGAAAAGCTTCAAATTCTCACATTTGAGAAACGGCAACAAATTAATGTTTGGTATTTTTGCGTAAAAGATGACTAAAACGATTATTCAGTTATCATGTAGTTGCAGATTAATTTTCTGTTGATTGACTAATCGATTAATCAACAAATCATTGCAGCTCTATACATTTCGTGCAAGAAATATTTTACTTTTCACTCCAGAACATTTACCTGACAACTATAGTAACTAGTTACTTGAGTTTTCACACATATTCATCAGTCTATAAACTATGATGTATTGTTACACAGCACCAGTCAAAAGTTTGACACACTTTTTCATTGAAGGGAATAGGAAGGTGTGTCCAAACCCTTGACTGGTGCTGTATATGAAAATACCCAAACTCCACAGACTTTCAGTGCAAGTCCTGAGAGTAATACTGAGATGACTGATAATTATGGGCCCAGATATGAAACTGCATGAAATCTGTTGTAGTAAGTCATCATCAGTGTTGGTTTACCCAGTGAGGATGGAAGGCTAAACAGCTGATGGCCCCGATCCTTTGACCCATGAAGCCATCATAGTACTTTATGTTGCTGATCACATCGCCGTTAGCGTTGTAGACTGCTATGAACTGGTTCATCGATCCACTGGAGGGCAGAGGATAAGACAGAAAAAGAGAGAGAGAGAGGAATGACTTGTAGCAGAATGTCTCAGCTTTAAACATCACATCAATCATAACACGCTGTCTTTACTGTATGGGATTTCTTTTGTGGTGAAATTTAACCTCGTGGATGGATGTCAGGTATTTTGTCCAGCTATATATTTTTTTTTGTCTGACTTTGGTGAAAGCTTATTGGATATCAATTCAACAAAAACAGAAAATCAATATATTTTTCTTTTTTTTACTAGGAAGACACAAGAGGAAGACTGCACTTTCAGCTGATCTTAACACTGTGGACACTTGATGACCTTTTCTGAAACAAACTCACCAGGCGAACAGGTTAGCCTGTGGGTGGATGTCCAGGGCTGTTAACCCCTTCACCGTCTGCAGCACGTTAATGGAGTCAGGTGTCCGTGGTTCAAAGAATCTAACGTCTCCGTTAACGCTGGTGGGAGAGCATCAAAGTCAGTACAGGCAAGAAAACAGTGAAGTTATAAGACTCTCACCAGAAAGAGAAAGAATGTACCTGACGCTGATAATATGTCCATCTGTCTCCTTCTGTAGATGAGCTTTCACTACCCAGGCTCCGTGCTCCCTGTAGGTCATCACCCGACTGTGGAAACACATGACAGATAGAACAAATTTAACATCTAACTGTGCATTTCTTCAGAATAGCCTGATGGGAAAAACAGGAAAATAGCAGCACAGCTGTGAGACTGTGAACATCAACAGCTCCAATATGCTCGGAAGCCCAAAAAAACTTGTTGCAAAAAAAGGAAAAGGAAAGAAAGTTTCTGAGCTGAAGTAAGATTAACAGATGATGAGTGAATTATATTGTTCTAGATTGTAAGTAATTGCTTAAGTAATAACACCAAAACTAAAAACTCTGGCTTAAAGTTGCTTTTGAGGACTGGCACTGTCACATGTGGGAGAAACATCTGTTCCAGTAAAAAGAAAACAGCAATGTGTAAAATGTTACAAGCGTCTCTCTATGCTATAAAATATAATAAAGGTGAGTGAACACTGGGTGGCAGTGTGTGATCATGACAGAAGAAAAACAAGTGTGGCTCCTTGAGCGGCTGAGACGGCATGAGAGCAGAAAACAAAACCAGTCTGATCATCTTTGTAGAACTGAGCTGTGCCACTATGCATGATAAACTATGAAACTATGTCTTATGCTGTGCTGTACATTCTGACTGCAGCTGTGACAGGAAGCACATCTGATCTTCCTTTAAATAGATTTCATGAAAAACACTTGAGACACAAAATTAAGCATTTTTTTCTGCCAGTACTGAAAACATAAAGCAGAAGAAGAAGAAAAACTAACACAAAAACAATTAACAGCAAGTTTGAAATTTCCTCCCTAACATACAGGCCAAAGCCCAAACATAACTGCTGCATATGTGAAACATGCAAAACAGTCAACATTTCATCAAGAATATTCAAAACATGACCTGCTTGTGCCTGTCTACTAGTCCTGGACTACTCTCAGGAGGTGCAACATAGTTGCTTAAAGATGTAATTCCTTGCCTGAGGGGAACTATTAAATTAGCTTTACTTAAAGATTTATGGGGCACTTCATGGTTTAACTGCTTTGTTTTCCCCCTTTGGGATTGAAATTAAAATAATGTTTAACCAACTGGGGGGATACAGTACCACAAGGGTCCATTAAAAGAGGTGGCAACCCCAAAGGGAGATTTACAGCATGCTATATATAATAAATATAGATTAGAGAAGTGAATAATGTAGGACTCTGTAGGAGTTAAAGCTTGCAGAAACTGCTGTGTGTGTTCTAGTGTATTTAAATAATGGTGAGACAGTTAAAAAAAGAGCTGGGAATGAAACTGTAAATGAATAATCTATTTAACCTTCTCTATGATTAGCAACTGATGAGTTCAGAGGTTGCATGAAGATCTGAGAGAGATTGTGTGTTTTACCATTCATTGGGACCCATTCTCCTGTCGAAGACGCGTACAGACCCGTCACCCAGACCGGCAACGATGAGCGAACGCTGGGAATCACAGGACAGGCTGGTCACACAGCTGTCTGCTCCTGTTGGGATGTCCTGGTGGACATACAGAGAAATCCCCTTGTAAAGATTTGTCAAGAAACCTACCAAGCTAACTGCTGTTACAACGCTCATTTCACATTTAACAGTCTTTGAAATAATCAATCATGTGCTCTGTTGACTGTTGGCTCGTTTGAAGCTGGACCCTGCATCAATATGCAGCCACGGGCGAGGCTGGGCCATTTGTACTTGTATTAAGTCCATCCATCATGACAATGATTAGTACACTAAGGACCACTGGATGTGTAAAACAAAGAAAAAAAGAAAAAGAAGAAACCACACTAATGGTGTACAGCCACAGATTTCCATTACTGTTTACCAAAACAACATGAGTACAGTAGACAGTTCAGTGCTAAAGTAGCTAAAAACCACAGACATGATTCATTCATATTTTAGTGTAAGCAGAGTTATTCAGGCTGTTTTTGAGGAATACTACGATAATACAGTTTTCAAAAACTCCACCTGAACATTTACAGATACTGGACTCTGTTGAGGAAAGTTTAGTATTAACTGTGACATCATCTTTTATGCACAAATATGTAGATCAGGGTTCTGCTTCATGGTCAGTCAAATGTTACATTGCAGTATTTTAAAGGTGTGAACTGATGTCTTTATCCCTCTATTATACATTCATGTATTTATAGAGGTTGATTCTGATAATGATTAAGTTGCAGTCAGAATACCACCATACTGTGCAGCTCTTCACTTGATATGTTTTAAGTTGAATGCTAATTCTAACTTTTGGCATGTTATTATCATGTTGTTGCTTATGCTATCACTTATGTAATTTTGTGTTTATATGTAAGTTTATATGTGGATCCCTCCTTCAAAAATAAGACTGTCAGCAGCTTCTCTATAGAAAACTAAAGACATCAAACGATTAAAAGAAAGGTGACTGAAGGGAACCTGGTGGACAGCAACCCATAAGCACGAACACAATTCTCCAACTTTTCCAGAGAGCAGCCTCTTAACAATTTGTTCACTCATTTACTTTGGATTGGATGCATTTATCAAAAAAATAAAAGATGACACAATGCTTTTTAGTAACAGACTTGCAAGTCCTGGATGCGACAGTTTCTCACCATCTTCCTTACAAAGCCATAAAATGTCATTTTTGAGCCAAGGGCTTCTCTATGCACCAACTCTCAGCTATATATATTGTGACCTTTTTGAGAAAGTCAGACATACAGACAGACAGGTGCACTGAATACAATACCTGGACTTTCATCTCTCTGTCAGTGTCCCAGATCCTGATGACTCGAACATCTCCAGAGGTCATGAGGAGACCAGTCTCCTGCTCCCAGTCCACGACCATGCCTGCACCTACAAGACAGGATGACACAGTAGTTATAATGCACAGTGCAAACACGCTCCATAAAACATAAAGCAGTACGGTGTTGTTGTTAGACAAATATCAGTGAACTGGCTTCACTTGATTCAATTAAAACAAAACAGAAGGTGGCTTTTTATCAAAATTAAAACTAAAACAAGCTTCAAAAGGTGCCCAATAGCTCAAATATGAGCATAAAATATTTAATTACTGAAAATAATTTGCACACAATATGTGAACTGCCGTTTTCATTTACTGTTTTTAAATGAGTTCATTTAATTTATAAGTGAACCTTTACACACAGACACAGCTATTAAACACACCGAGCATGTATTTATCCAGCCTAATACACATCACACACAATCTGTTGGAGGTTTCAGAAGGCTCTTGTTGCCACATGTAGCAAGTCAAATAAAATATTAGTGCAACAGCTCACTGCACCACTGTGTAAATAATAAATAGAGCACAAAGGACTCGACATAGAGCGGAAAAGCAGGTCAGTTTATTTAATAACATAATTTTGTTAAAAGAAATGTTAACAAATCTGTGTTTTTACTAAAAGTTTCTCATTTCGGAGTGTATAAACATGGACTACACACAGACGGAAGTGTAGTTTTGCATTTTGCATCCTTCCCGTCAAGACAACCACTGGGAGATGCCAAAGCTGACCCTGGAATTGAGCCTGTCAGCAGATTCTAGCTTCGATGAGTCAAACGGCACTCAAATGAGAGAGTGAAGCGGGAAGACGCTGAAGACAGCAAGACTCTTCTCCTCACATGTTGGCAGTCACAGCAGGAATCAAGTGAGCAGTGCTATCTCAGCCACATTTGGCCTGCTGGCTCAGTGATGCCTGGCAGAGGCCTGCAGGCTGCAGCCTAAAGGGGTCAGTTTGCCTCAAACCAAGTATTTGCTGGATTGTTGCAGGGCTTCTGAACCTCTGTCTACCCACAGCTTTCTGATGTTGGAATTAAGGAGGGTTGTCCCACAATTTTTGACAATCACGCACACTTCATGAAGGGATTTGCCTAGTGTGCAAAGAAAGTGTAAAGTAGATGGGATTTAAACTTTTCCCTTACGCTCTTCTTTCCTTCTTTACACAACTATTTTTGTGACTTTTTGTTTGTACAACAAAGAGACCCACAGCAGATGAACAAATTGTGTGACATTGCCTCACCACTTTTCGCTCAATTCTGTGGTCGTGTAAACGCTTGTTGAAAAATATTGTGTAAATAAGCAACCTACGACGTTCTCCAGCAAATTTTGTGAATCTGTGCAAACCAAAACATTGTTTCAGTTAGTATCTGTAATCTTGGAGGCAAAGAACAAAACAAAAGAGGGATTCCAGAAACTAAACGGTAAGGATCTTCTCCTTCACAGAGATGTATTCACCAAACTTCCTGCATCACTTCTTTGTTGTTAGTTTTTGGCAAATCAGTGCAGAGCCTCCAAACACATTTCAGCCTTTTTTTTCTCCACATTTTCCAACTTTCAACTCCTTTTCTTTCATGTAGCTTGAAATCCCACAATGTCTTGCAAAGTGATTTGCTCGCATCCCACAGAAAATGTTCAGTGGATCTTTAAGGTCTGATGGCAGATCTTTCCCCCTGCTTATGAGTGTGGCCATTCAGAACAGGTATTAACACTTGCCTTTATATGTGGTCTGATACAGACCAGTGGGCCTGGTTTTGTTTGTACTTTACTGGGTGTCTGTGTGTGCCAACGTGTGCAGTTAGTGCAGGTGTAGGTACATATAGTCCATGTGATTCAAAACTTGGTCTGTTCACAAATGTTCACATAGGGGTTTGCAAGGACCCTTGAAGACTTGAACAGATGACAAAATTTACCTGTCAGAAAGTTAATCAAAAGTTCATCAAAGTTTTTAGATGCATCTCAAGGTCTTTGAAGATTGTTGAAAGCTTTGGATCCTTGTTTCTACCCTGTGCCATGAGTCGAACTTAACCATCGGCAGCAGTAGGAAAATCACATTTCCCACAAGCCACGGAGCTAAGAAGAGTACAGGTGCTCTTTTGATAATGGAAGTTTATATGCTGGAGGAGGAGAGATAAGAGAGCCAGGAGGTACTCCAGAAAATCAAATGCCCATAAACACTCCTCGCCTTTCTCTCACTAGGATGCTTTTACCACAGATGCTAGGACAATAGCATCCTTCTCTCTCTGTTTGAAACTCATCATGGCATGCTTCATTTCCTCCCTCCTATTTTTTCACAATCAATAACCATCTCGAGCTCACCCACCTATGTCACCAGCTTGCTTTATACATTCACTTCATGCTTCAAGACTATTTTTTGCCCCTAATTGGCTCCTTTCACACAATTTTCAAGAGGAGATAGAAGAATAAGGACTCCATTACATTACTTTTCTTACAGCCTTGCAGAGCAATAGTGACTACGTGTATTATTTGAGATCCTTTCCCTCTGGTTATCTCCTCAGTGTGCTTCCTTCATGAGTTGTGACTTAGCTTAACTTTCCTCTACTGAACCATCTGTACCGGGGCTTTCTACTGTTCTACTTGGCTTGTGTTATCAGGAAAGCCCAAGCCCCATGTGGCGGCTTAAAACCCTCCACTGTGACGTCAATGGGCCTGCTCAGGCATCACGACATCACACTGCCGGTAATGTGGGCACACGTGGGTGGATAGCATGCAGGGAAAACCATCTCACAGAACTGTGCTCAGTCAGTGACACGTTCAGTTGCACACTTTATGCTGTTTCATTTCAGAGGCGGTGAGAAGAAAGGAGGCATTCCTTTTGAAGCTGGCAGCTCTGCGATGAGGAAATGTGGGTTACAATGAGAGGGCGTGGAGAACGGAAGATTTCCCAACACACAAAAACAATTGCATGTACGTTCTCTAAAATAAGGAGCTAAACCTTTCTTAAGGCTCAGTTTTATTGCTCTTTACTCATTATCCTTCCATGTTGTCCCGTATATAAAACACAGTGTTTGTACAAGATCCCCAACAGACTGAGCACTGCTATGGTAAAACTGTTTTTGTGTTGGGGTTCTATCTTAAACATGGCTGCATTAATCTGCTACGGGCCCTGGTCCTCCCACATTCTTAGGTCTTAAAACTATTTTGACAAAGAGCCGCAAGATTTAAGGATAAGCCCAGTGTGTTACATTATGGATCTTATTTTATAGGTCTGGCCATTGTTTCTATCTGTGATAATAACTTACTCAAGAAATTGCTGAGATTTCAGAACTCAGCAACATCATTAAAAAGAAATAAGCTGGGACAAGAAACACAAGTAGTCAGACAATCAGACAGATTTTAAACTCTGGAAGAGAAAACCAAGGTGAACAATCTTTACTCTGCCCACCTTAAACACCCCAAATCCTTCAACATGTGACATTATACAATTCATACATACTCGTGCAAATATAAATTAATTAATCGGATTTGGAAAATCACATTTAATCCCTTAAAGATAAATTATTTTCTGATTTTTATTTTATAGTTCTATTATCAGAGAATTTTTCCGCAAACTGTTTTACATGTGGGTGTTCACTTTCAGAAAATGAAGACTGTGATAATTAGTCATGTGACTCAAATGTATTTATCACACCTGTGAGTACTCAGCAGTTGTAATGAGCAAACCTGAAGAAGCTACAGGCGAAATGCGTTGTTCGCTCTTAATAAAGTCACAGTAAAGTCATTACAGTGTGCGGTGGTTAATTTTGATTTTCACCTTATATGTTCCTGCGACCGACCAGCACCTGTCTGAAAATACTGGCTGTGCATGGGGAGTTCTGTCCTTTTGTTTTACACGTGGGTTTGTCGCCCAGCAGACTTCTACCGGCTCTGTTCAGAATGTCTGACTGAAAAAATGTCAGCTGTAGCAAAAAGCCAATTAACCTGGTTTCAATTATCAATTAATACTGTCCATTTGTCAAACCCACAGTCTTGTCTATTAGATAAGATTGTAACTGCTTGCAAAGTGAATAATGTTCAGCCAGCAGTAAACATGCTAGCAAATAAGCTAGCTAGCACTAACTATCACTAAGGTTTATGCATGTACAGTATATGCAGGTCATATGGGTGTGTTGAGAGTCTCCCTCCGGTTTTTGCAGACCAATTTCCTGGTTCAACTTTGACCTGCAGTACTTACCATACTTGTGCACACACAGTTTTCCTGTGCTATGAGAGATTATAACATTTGGTTGTATTCACTTTCGGTTTTACCTCTAAACAAAGTGGTTTAGATAATTTGGCTAAACTGTTTGCTTGTTTAAAATCTGTCTGATCATCTGACTGCTTTTGTTTCTTGTTTAATTGTCCTGATGATGACACCATGTTCCCACATGAGTGAGTACAGTGATTTCATAACCAGCAGAAATGATGGGCAAAAAAAAAAAAAAATCCAAGTAGTAATGAACTACAATTATTTTTTGAGTAATAAAGCAGGGTCCATGCCATGTCAGTTGATTTTGCACTTTGATGACGCATATAATTCAAACCAATTTTGCATAAAGTGAACATGATCGATTCGTTGACACAGTAAACCAGAGGCTTTGGAGCTCCTGGAGTACTGGGATCCAAGGGAAGTTGCCCCTTTAGCCCAGTTCAGCCTTTCCATTAGTCTTTCAATCCCTTCCATCAATCTCTCTGGCTCTATATCCGGCAATCCACTTCCTCTCTTATCCTAATCTTACTTTATCTTCCCCTCATTATTTTCCCCTCTTCAGGCGACTGAATCCTCCCTAACTCCCATCAAAAAAGTTTACTAGGAGTTCAGGGGGTCAGAGCTCACAGATCTGCAACCTCAAAGCCGACCCTTCAGTTTTGTCTCTCGTGGTCATCACTCAGCCTCTCAAAACGGGAGAAAATTCTGCCTTAGAGGGAACCTTTGTGGGCCTGACTGGGTCTTAGTTACCCACACAGAAATCAATACAGACATGGAGAATGGAGATGTAAGACTGAAGAGCGGGAGCAAAGAAGTGTGAGCAATGTTTCCGCAGCTTTAAACATTACCACTTTACAGAGGTGTAGGTATAGATAGCTTCGGTGTGTATCCTCTCTTTATGGCTCTGCTCTTTTTGTCTCTGCTTTAGTTCAAATGTTTTCCCCCAATAACGATATCAAAAACAATAATTATATTGTTAGCAGAATGGTTTTTCCCTTGTTGAATCTTCAAGAGCTAGTTTAACCACCATTAACAGTCGGCCTGCCAGCAGTTGTGGTAGATCATCTTGCTCCTGTGCCAGTGTGCTGAGACAATCCCTAATTTGTGATATATATACATATCTATTCTTTTGCATAAATATCTTTGTTTCCCTCCTCTCTTTTCTCTGTGGAGAAGGCAGCTTCCTTTGTATTCTTATTGTGCACCATTATCTCCAGTGATGGACTAGCTCTCCCACACACTGCAGCTCATTAAACCAGCGCAGCGGCCTTCCTGGTTCTTCTTTCCCTCAGTGTTTTCTCCTCTCTTCCCTTCATCCTGTTTGCTTTGAAAAGGTCCTCCAGGATTCCGGTAATAAACTTTGTCCAGGTTTACCGGGGACTTGCCCGGCATGTATGTGTCTCTGATGGAAGATGACGTTATCTATGGGACCACTCTGACTGGCAGGACACTTCACTGCCATGGCATTTGACTAACCTTTAGCTGCCGGGCCCTGACATTCTGAGAGCTAAAAAGCTTTGACCTGCCTGGTTGACATAGACCCTGTGAAATGAGGCATAACCTGCATGACATTAACACTTGCTGACCTAATTATGGTGGACAGGAGACTAACCCTAATTTCTCAAACTGTTTTGCATAATTCACAACAGGGGAGTCCCCCAACAGTTGTGAACAGAGCCTGTAATTCTCAGCAGCTGCACACAAAGGCCAAACTAGGAACAAGCTTTCAGGAGACCTTTCATAACCAATTGCATCACATTATAACCTTATGTGATGTCAGAGTCCTTTAAAAATACTGAGCAGAAGATCATCTTGTGTCCGTGATAGATTTTCCAGTACTGTTCAAATTAAAGGGGTACTCTGCACTCCCAAGCTGAGATAACCTTGACGACATCATCAGAGTTATTTGTTTCTGACTGACGGAAATTTATGTTTGTTTTTATAGAGTAATGCTCACCATGACGAGTAAACTGATCTTGATGTTGATGTTAAAAGGCTGTGTGTACATGTTTTCAACAAGCTCTTTTATAAAAAGCATTATTCAAGGTTGTCTGTGATCTAAGTTCAGTTTCACTATATTAAGATTAACAATCTACTACTGGTGGCTTTGGAGAGAGAACTTGATATCACCTGATGGTTTTAGATCTCCTACCTGCCTGCTGCAATCCCACTTCTATACCAACATGTATGGACAAGCACATTTCTGTTGTGTGTCTTCTTGGGGTTATTAGTGTCCTACAATACACTGAAACCCCTGCAGCAAACAAAAGATGTGAGCCTGCCTCAAAGCTTTTTGTCTCATTTTCCTGACACTTCCAAGTCATGTGCCTCTCTCCAAGTCCTCACCGAGCCCTCGGTTCTGGATTTAGCAAGTTCCCAGAGCCCCGATCTTAACAAGGCACCAGGCAGCAAAGCCAAATGTAGAGCAAGACACAGCGTCTGCCTCCCTAAAGCCAAAGAGGCGACAGCTGCCCTACTTTCACTTCTGCAGCCAAAAGAAAAGGGACAGAGAGAAAGAAGGATAACAAAGGAAATAACATATCCCTAATCATGAGCAGGACTAAGAATAAACAGAGGGAGGTAAACGAAGAATGGAATAAAAAAGCTGGAACATTATTAACAGTATGTGGATCAGACTTTAATTAGATTGGCTCTCAATCTAATCTGCAGAGATGTAAAGTCTGTGCTTCACTCCCTCTGACTCCCCAACAAATGCTGAGAACTCAAACGTGGGTAACGAGTATCTTTGTTTGTATTTTGTTGTGCGTGCGGTTGCTCCTTGCTCCTAGCCTGAAATAAACACTATTAGATATATATATATATATGACCTTCTTTTAGCGCAGTCTCTAACTTTTTGATTTGTTTATTTTCTCTCCATCAAGACTTTTTCTTCCTCTCTATTTTCCCATTTGATTCACAGCCATCTCCACTATCAATCTCTTTGCCTGTCCAACTGTTTATCCGACTCTTTTAACCCTCTCTCTGACCTTACTTCATAAGAAATCTCCCACTTTTACCCAGAAGCCATTTTCCTCTTGTTTTTGCCCAGACCTCTCCTTCCCCTCTCTCCCTTCAGTGACACGCATTGCATACTAATGCAGCAACAGTAGCTGCAAGAATAGTTCTCCAGTCTGTGCCAGCTACAGTCCCCTAATTTCACTGGTTCCTCTGGAGTTTAACAGGCTGATCCCTCCGGTGAGACGGATTGGGTGGCTCTGCGCTATTAAAATCACACAGCACCGACACGCTCCCAATCAAACACTGACACCTTTGGGACCAGCTTAAATAAGTTTTTTTTTTTTTTTTTTTAAACATGAGAGAAACCATTTTAAGGTGAAGATGAGTAATGGGGGAAGTGGCTGTTTGGAGGAAGAGCTTGACCTTATTGAAGGCAAAAGCTATTTACTTGTTCTTTAAATAAGCCTCTATCTCAATGTAGTTTTGTATTTAGATTTCAGCCAAATATCAATGTACAACTTTGCTCTGCCACTGACTGTTAGCTAATCCCCTATTAATCAAACAGTGACTGTCAAGTCATAGCTTAGTAACTGTAACCAAGTACAGCACCTCTGATAAACTTGTAATTCCTCCACAAGCCAAAGCAGTGTGTGTGGGGCTGTAGTAAGAGTGAGTGATTTAAAGAGTTTTTACCCACTCATATATACATAACAAAAGCTACAATAGTTAACATGTCCGGCTAACTAGCTAACTACCTACAGTAGTAACAGAACATTACTACTGAGGCCAAGGAGCACATCATTAACTAACATTGGTTTGTGGGATTACAGCTTACATGAAAAAACCAAGTTCAGGACTAACACATCCACTGTGTAGTATTTCCCCACTGTGTGGAAGCTGAACCTGGATCAGCGTTGTCAGTTGGGAAAGTATCATATCAGTGGCTTAAAATTCATATTTTGAGGAAGATGATTGTATGCGAATCACATCCAAGAGAACAAATAGGTATAAATGTGTAATTTCAGAAAAAGTGTATTTATTGAGACGAACAACTTTTTGACACTGCCTACAAATCTAGCCACATTGTTAAAAAAAAAACAACAACTTGCTGACATTGTTATATGATGTGTGGAAGGGGGTAGACTTTCAGGACTCACTCAAATAAAAATGTCCAAACACTGAAAACGAAAGCATAGTTGTTCAATAAACTAAAGGCTATAATAGTAAACTATAACAACACAAGCTGTGGAATGTTCAGCATCTACATGGAAATGAACAACATACTTACCCCTTCAGCTCAAGTGCCACATAGTCTACCATTGTGCAATCTTCAAATAGGCTACTCTATGTGTGTATGACTCGGTCTGATTCAGCACTTCTTTTCAATACTTTTTTTTCACATGGATGCAGCAGTAAGCTATCTCTCATGTAGAGTCTCTTCAAATGAGCAAACCAGCCAATCATGCTTGTGATGATGATGAACATGAGTCACGTTCATCATCACAACAAGCATGATTGGCTGGAAAGAGGTCATGTGAGAAGAGATGAATGAACACCGACGTAGGATCGATATTTTACTATCCTGATGTGTTGAGAAATTAATTAAAATGAGATAGCATAGACTGCAACTACTAAGTGTCACAAAATGATCAAATTATCATACATTATGGGACTTTAGGCATTATTGATCATACATTGTGCAGAGGGCAAAATTATCTTACAATAATGATCTTACATGTGGCAACGCTGTCCTGGATGTTGTCAGAGTTAAGTTAAGTTTGTGGCTCTGTCTGGCTCATTTTTGAATTCGGGCAAGTTTACACTCAGCAAATGCAGCCAGCGTTACCCCAGAGAGTGTTACCTTTCCCAAACTCATTGGTCCTCATCTTTAAAGGTTTTACTCTTGTAACATTCAAAGTGAAAAAATATTGTTTAAAAAATAGGAACTAACATGTACACTAAGAAATAACATTCTGATCTTACATTGCTCCTTATAATACTTAAACAAAAAATTTTTTAAAAAAGGACTAACTAGTTCTACACTGCAATGCAGGAACATTGTGCTGTTTCCTTGTTATATCTTCTACATGGTGAGAATGCTGACTTTTTTCCTTGGGAATGAAACTTTTTGCGCAATACCATGTATGCACCCATCAACTGTATATTTAAGACCCCTAAAATGGTGTTCTCATTTTAAAATGAGTCAGCTGGAAACATTAAAAAGCCAGCCGAATGTTTAGCTTAATTAGCAAGTTAGCTCTAGCTGATAGCAAAAGTTGTCATTTCAGCAATACAGATGGTTGCTGGCAAGAAATGAGGCACCTTCGTTTGTCTACCTCTGTCTGAAATCAAGGACTCATTGTTTAATTTAAGTAAAATTTTAAATTTTAAGTGATAAATCTCACGCTGTTGTCATTGTAAACTTCATATACAAGAGCAGAAAGCCTGATAGACGCAGCCAAAAAGGACTGTCAATTATTAGAACTGTCTATCCAACTTGTAGGGCATGTTAGCATTTGTAGAAATACAGTACTCCAACTTGTTGTGTCTTAGTGAGTCTTCTAATCTCTGGGTGAGTAGCAGGGATGAAGTGATTGAGCACCACCGGACAGATGAAGGGATAAGGAGTGGTGGTGGTCAGGGGGATAAAAGTAAACAAAAACGAGGCACGCTGCTGGCTGTTTAGTGCAACACCTTTGCTCTGGGGTTGAGGGAGTAGAGAAAAGAATGGCGACACTCACCTCCTTGCTTACTCCTGTCAAGATAGATGGAGACCCTTCTGGCCAGACCTGCGAGCGGGAGGAGGGGGGGCAAACGGAAGAGGGGAGGAGGAGGGAGGGAGGGAGGAGAGCGGGAACGCAACAAAGCAAGCAACAAATTAGCAAGGACCCCTGTGCATGCAGAAACACACATTCACACACTTTCATGAGTGTATTCCACACACATTCCAATAGCAGAGGGATGAACAAGGCTGCTGTTTCCCAGTGTGGCGTCTCCCAAATGACTAACAGTGATACGCCAGGATCAAAGTGTGTGATGAGAAAGACAGAGAGAGAGAGAGAGAGAGAGAGAGAGGCCTGAGCTGAGCTGCTGCCTCTGCATTACAAAAAGGAGCTGTGAAAGCTGCACAGAGTCCCCAAACTCCAAGCCTGCAGGACACAGAATCCCAAATCCCTTCACCACAGGGCAAAAAGTAGGCAGGGTGGAGCACTGCTAGAGGACTCTGAATGTGAGTATGTGCAAAGAGTCTGAGAAACATCAATAGTAACCAAGACCTATGGAAATAATTGAACTGGATATGAAGGTGTGTGTGGTTACAAGAATCATCATATATCCATTTATGTTATTAAATGAAATGACATAACAATAACAAGATTTGTTGCTGTGGTGGGTGTATGTCATCGGGAAAACTGGTCGCTGCCTTGTTCAGCCTCTCTGTCACTTTGGGGGCTGGGGCACAAAACAATATCAAAGAACCAGCAAAGTAACAACAAGCCAGACGGTCACAGAGTCTACAGAGATGGTTCAATGATGAAAAACAGCAGACAAGCATGTCATTGGAGGACAAGAATGGGATGAGTGCAGACAGGTTGTACAGGGACTGGTGTGTATGTGTGTGTCTGCCAGCGTCTCCTTGAAAAACATTCTCTGTCTTGTAGCTACTGCCTACAGAGGTAGAGCGGGTTTTCTGGCAGCACAAAGACAGACTTGTGTAATATTTTATCAGGTTTTACATTATTAATGCTGGCGAGGCGATGCTAAAAATCTAAAAGAGTCCAAACAAACGCATATAATTATTGTACTCCTGCTGAAAGATGTTCCAGGAAATGGTAATAATATTATAATTAATACTGGGCCAGGAGGGGAGGTGGCCTGTGTGCATTAAATAGGGAAAATCGTATGTGTGCGCTTGTGTGTATGTGAGAATAAGATGTGTGGAGACAGGGAGTTTGCAGATGTTCTTGAAGTATCTTGCCGAGTTGGAAAACATATTTGAACACCACAAGCTGAAGCTGGACTCTTCAGTAAAACTTTTCCAGGAAAGATCTCGAGTGGCTGTTTTTATTAAAATTGATGCCTCCACTGTAGACTGAATGCAGTACCTACACAGTGACTGTCACTAAAGACACATCCAGGATAACAAGCACACCATTAAATGTTAAAGTCTTAGTGAAAACAAGGCTGTGGCTTGCTGTGGGAGAGTCCTCTGCAGAGGATGAATCTCTCAGGGCGATTTGTGTCGTGAGAGGCAGCAAGACAGTGATGCTAGTTAAGTGTGTCGCCTCTCTGCAGGTCTCTGCAGAGCTTTAGTGACTCTGTGGCTTTGTAATGATGGAGACACACATGTGCACGCAGTGTGTGGTCCACACAGATAACCAATCAGCCAGTCACTCATCCTGACAGCTCTGCTCCTGTTGCTACAGTACCAATTAGCCAAATATGTGTCTTACAGAGATGTGCTCTAAAAATGCTATCAGAAAGTTGTCCACCCACATAAGCATGTGCTCATGCTAACACGATGGGTCATAGATCATTTTAAAACTTTTTCAAAACATACAAAGGAGTGGAAGTTGATTTTTGCATTCATTGAACAGCTTATCAAGTATTCAGAGAAACATATAGTCATTCCTACAGCTGCCACAGTTTCCCCAAAAACTTCCATGACCCAGAAACGACGGCTAAGAAACGCCCGAGGCAGAGCGATGGAAATGTGGAGCAGTGGAGAGAGTCGAGAGAGAGAGAGAGTGTGTAGGTAACCTGACACAACGCAGAAGTGGGTGGATAACTCTGACAAGTGTGTACTGTGGGTGTCAGGCCTGGTTCAAATATTTGCGAATAACTCTGCCTCACAAACTATGGAAGTTTGCCAACACCTAAGGTAAACATGGCAGCACATCCACCGATATCCACAGTCCAATATTATATTCACACAACTTAAACAACCCTACAAGAATGATGAATCTACCCGTTACATTTTGATTAATGTAGTATTCTTAAATAAACAGACTTTGAATGTAGGTTTCTGAACAGATTAGACTTTCAACCCTGTCAGGTGTGAAAGATATGTGATGAATTCGGCATATGTCAAATGGTAAGACAGGTGGAGCTGACAACGGGGGGTAAGTTAGCTACATTAGTTTTGACTGATGGAGCTAAATACAGACTCCTGACTTACATCCAAAAACCTGCCACCAGTGTGGCAGGAACAATCATACAATGTGGAACTTAGGATCAACTCAGTTCATGTAAAGAAAGCATGTGACCTCCTCTCCTGGACTTCATGTGGTGACTATTACGTCATGTGTGTGTTCATACCTAATGAAAACACTGATAACTTGGTTCCACTGTGTGCTACCACTAGAAATTTGACATATTCAGTAATCCGAATGGCTCTCTGGTCGGTTGGCAAAGGTTCAGAGATCACTACTATCGGATGTTTTTGCCAAAGTCGTGGAATCATTTAAAACTTCTCTTGGCAACTGCAGAATGGACAGCCATTAACCTAAAATGTCTTACCTTATTAAAAGCACATGCCTACAGTATTTAAGACATTTATTGTGCTATTGCAGAGTGTGAACAAAATACTTTGGCTAGGTTTGATTGGGATGCTTCAGAGAGCCATGCCATAACTGAGTGTAACGAAGACTTGTGATAGTCATAAAAGTTGTTACATGATTTCATTTTCACAAATGGACAATGCACTCAACAGTATTAAAGTGCAAATAATATCAGCTAATGCTTAACCAACGTACTATAAGGAATGTTTACACCAGAGGTCAAATGGCTGCAGTGTCACCAGCACTTAAAGCTTCTTCTTCAGGAAATAATAGTGTGGTTCAGTTTCTATGACTGTTAGCTGTTTACTATTACTGAATCAGTTCACTGACTTAATGACTCTTCTCTAACTTGTTTTAGTAGTTCCCATTATGTTGTGATATTCAGTTGTGGCCACACTGGTTGCTATTCAGCAAATACTTTCACAGGCTAACCTTAAAGTAACAAAATGTGTCCATTTAAAAGTTAACATTGTCTCACAGAACAACATGTGAAATCCTACCTGGTTGTTCTTTGGATGGGGAGGTGTGGAAGTGTGACTGGGAGGGGTATACAGTGGGGCACGTGGTGATTTACTACAGGAAGTACTATGAGAGTATGGGTTGGTGGGTAGAGGGGGGCGGATAATAAAATAGAGCGTTGGTCTTTACTGTGAGCGCTGGAGGAGGGCTGACCTCTGGTAGTGGGCAGCATATCAGACAGGCCCTGCCAGGCCGTCACCATCTCCGGATTCTTCTGGTCGGCGAAGTTCTTCCAGATACGCAACGCTCCATCATCTGGAAAGAGGGGAGGGGTGGGGTTAGAGGTGGAGAGGGAAGGGAAAGAGTGAGAAAGAATGTGGATAAAAAGTTGCAGCGAGGTAATAAGGCCAGAAGGAGGTGAAGCACACAGACTCAACACTCGTTTGTATTCTTTTTGGATTTGGAAGTGCATTTTGAACTGTGCAGAACATTTGATGTAAACCTTGAAGTCAGACTCTTTCAAAACATGCAACACACAGTGCGACCTGACCATGACCACACACACAGACACAAAGAATCAATAGAAAATGTAGAGCAGCATCTTCAAAGGCTTTTTGCCTGAAAGAGTACAACTGTCAGTGGGAAACAACCTGAGGCAGGAGTCTCAAACCCCAAATATCTCTGTCAGAACAGTGTAGCTGAAACACAGCTAAGACACAGAGCTAAACATAAAACATGTCCGTGCACTCTTACGAGGAAGCTATTACAATCCATAAAGGTCTCCGCTTGATTTACATTCTGCATTTTACTTTTTTAATGCTGTATATTTTTTATAACTAATGTTCTCGCTGACATCCCTCGTAGCATGACTGATGGAGTAAAGCTGAATGAGTGCACATTACATTTTGATGAGAAGGAATTTAAATGTATTAATCCCTGAGCTTTTATCAAAGTTTCAGAAGGTGTGTAAGGGAATGCAGCATTCATTCTCAGTTTAATGTTATACTGTAAAGACAAAACAAAACAAATGTGTGTTTCTGTGGGTGTTTTCTACAGTTCCTCTGGGTTATGAAGATAAAGCCATGGAGGGTAATTGCTTTGTTCCGTTGATGAAAGATGATGAATACACATGAGTGTTTTGTGTGTGTCTGTGGGGGTAAGAGTCAAGTGTTTAAGGCTTGTTGTTGCTACAAATGAGTCGCATTGCGATTTCTACTGTGCTGGTGGGTGCGAACATTTGAGCTGCTCAAATGCTTTTTACTTTGCGCAGTAATGCGTGCACCTGAGTCTTCCATGTGAATGTATATATATGCCTGCATGTGTTTCCAACCTGTTGCAGTGAGCAGTAATGAACAGTCATGTCCGTTCAGGTACTCCATGGCTGTGATGCGAGTGTAGCGAGGGTTCCCGTTGTAGAAGTAGTCCAGCCTCTCGCCTTTTTCCCAGTCCCAAAAACTACAACAGGCATACAAACATAAAGTCTTTAGAATATAATCTCTTAACCTGTCTCACATTTTAAACCAGTGTGTAAACTCAATTATTTTGTGTTCAAGTGTGTGTGGTGCTCTTTGTCTCTGACCAGATGCTGTCTTTGTCAGCCACAGCAATGCAGGTGTTGAAAGGGTGAAACTTCACAACAGACGGCACTCCAGGGTTGCGGTTGATGAATATTTGATCATCCAGACGGGAAACACCTGTAAGCGGGGACAAGCCAGGACAGAAATAAGTGTAAAGTAGAGCAGCCAGTCCCAACCATGGGACTCTGATGGTATCTCTGCAGTAACCAGGAGGTACTAGGAAAGATTATAAAGAAGAACACACATATATGTATAATATTTTGATAAAAAAATATATAAACCTAGTACCCAGTGACCTTACAGCTGTCAGCTGTAAAACTTTAAGAGTAAATGTTATCAAATTGTTATCAAGTGAGCAGAAAGGTAAAAATAGATTTGCATAAGTAATAAATACGTTGTTGAATCGTCCAGCTTCTGCAGTAGTGCTACAAATGCTACCTTAAGACTTGAGACAAGCATAAACATCAACAATTCCAGGAGTCTTGTATGGATTCACATGCAGCCATGGTGGAAACATGGCTCTTCTCTCTCTTTGCAGAGAAATACAGCACCATTAAATAATTCCATTAAGGCCATTCATTGAAAGGGTATGATGAAGGGGTGCTTTAGCCCATCTGATTGAGCTGTGGGAGTGTGTCAGACAGCTCTGCTCCTGGTTCTGTACATGTACACTTACTTCAGACAGATATGCAAAAATCTACTTGCTAAAAAGTTAAATAGTATCAAGAACATAATTTCCAGCAGGGATGCAGAAGAGCTTCTCACTTCACTTTTCAAAGTGCCTGTTTTGCCTGTTTTCACACTAGAAATGAACCGAACCATGGTTCAGTTTGATCCGGAATCAGACCACCTCTTTTTGTCGGACCAAGGTTCGGCTATTTTTTGACATGTTCTTTATATAAGAACAGATTTTCTTGGTTCTTAGTTTGACATTATTCACTTTCTTGTTGAGAGTTAGATGAGAAGACTGATACCACTCACATGTCTAACAGTGCTATCAATCTACTCATCTAACCCTCAGCAAGAAAACAAATAAACGTATTTCCCAAATGTTGAACTGTTTTAAAATTAGATTAGCTATCAAAAAGTGTCAGATCTCCATCAGTGAAACTAAATGTGATTTCATGTAGGTTTGATGCATTAATTGTAGACTTACTAAATTAATACAGAATTTAATCATTCTTTTGAGAGTTCTATTATTATGGAAGGCACAGCCAAATGGTTGATGCAACTACAACTGCAGATAATAGCAGTTGTAGTTGTTTCATAGGTTCAGTTTTTTTTTCTTCCTTTTTTTGGTTCATGAACAACCCCTGGTTTCAGTGTGTGTTCTTGGCTACTACCTTAAAGCACTCATTGCAGATGGCCATCTTAAAATGCTTTGAAAATGAAAATGTTTTTCCTAAATTAATATAAAACTTTAATAATGCCAGCAGCTTTTGTAGCTGCAAATAGGACAAGACAACAGAGCCGAGGAAAAACAAAACAGAAATAAATAAACAGCAGCGAGGCCTTTGTAACACAATTTTAGAACCAGAACATACTGGAATATATGATTGAGTATTGGATAATTGCAGCACTGCAAAGATGTTGTTACAAAACAACAACAGTAGGACTTGAGGCAAAGCAAGAGAGGAAAAAGAAACAGAACATATGACAATATTTATTAGTGATCCAGGGAGGAGAGACAAAAAGTCTCGTTATGTACCCCTTTGGCAGGTTTCAACGGGAGTATAATGCAGTGCCAACACACTGATACAACCGATAAGTTCACCGCCTCACCATATGTTGTCATGGCAACACCATGTCGGTTTGCCAGCCTGTCCTTGGCTACCTGAACAAACTCTCGAGACCGCCATAATGAGATGAAGAAGAATGAGGAAAAATCCACCATGAATTCATCACTGACGCAGCTATGTTGAAAAAATGTAGTTGGAGGGAAAAGTAGATACGAGTGTTTGAGTCCTTTGGTAAAAAGCTGGGCAAGATCATCTTCATTGATTGCTTTTGTTTGTGCTATTTGACAGCATGTTCAATACGGAACTACTGTAAAATCTGAAACTACCCTGAAGACTTCAGAACTGCTTGGTGATTTGTGTAAATTTTGTATCAACAAGAAAAGAAAAACCAATGAGTTCAAAAAACCAGATAGTTTCTTGCGTTTCACTCTTTTCTCCTCTTTCATTTCTTGCCTCCCCACCACCGCCTCGCATCCTCTCCTTCGATCCCACCCTCCCTCCACCTCCTCCTCCTCCTCTCTCGTCTTGTTTCTCTCTGGGGGGAACAGACTGAATGAGGGCAACCCTACTACTCCTCTGTCAGAAAAACTCTAAGGATAGAGGGGAATTCAATGATATAGCAAGCAGTAAGAGAGGGGGGGGGGGACGTGCGTGAGAGAGCCTCAGCTCTGACGCCAATCACCTCGTGACTCTGCATGTATGTGTGGAGGGGGCTGCCAGTGACGTTGGGGGTGTTAGCTGCTTGAGAAAGCTCTGACTTCAATGGGGAGTCTCTGTATATGCTGGCACCCCAGGCTCTTTAATATGTGTGCGTGTGTTTGTGTGTTTGTGTGAGAGAAAGGGAGTCCTGTGACTCATAAAGGGGTTTGTTTCTGGCTGTGAGTAGATTTCAATCAATCCTCTTATCACTGCAAACCATCTGCACACTCACGTGACTGAAACAGAGCTGTAACATCTGCACTTGGTGTGTGTCTCGGTTTGGGCTTTTTTTTTTGGGGACAGTCTCGGTTTCAACCTGATTCTTCCCTCGAAGAGGATCTAAACAACTATCAGTTAGACATTATTCAGACAAAAGCTCAGCATCAGTACAGACATATTCTGAATTCCCTAAAATCTTATTATTTGAGACAGAGATGTTTTCCTGCCCATCAGTAATTATGTTCAAATAAGTAAACCTGTTCAATTCTCTGATCTCTCTGTGGTGCTAAATAACAAATTTGCCTACATTGTAAATATACAAACACTATGCACATTTTTATTTTTATTTTTATGGACTACAATTGTTTGGAATTGCTACGTATTGCATTGAACAAATTAAGGAATTGTTGTGCCTTAAATCCCTGAAGCTAAATAACAATAAATCTGAGATGAATGTGTTTGAAGTTAACATGCACCATAAATCTCTGAACCTGATGACCAAAATCCAACCTAAAATCTTTGATATCCATATCAAGACATCAATAATCATTTCTTACCAACCTCGACTCAGACACAAAATGAACAATTAGCTTTGATTCTGATGTGTGAGATGCAGGTAGAAAATGTTTATTTTTGCCACTGCCGATTCTTAAAGCTACATTTTTGCAACTTGGGGGCAGAAGAATTATTATGAGCTCATGAGGTTGCAACATCAAGTCAAGCAAAGCAAATATGGAGCAATATTAGCATTCATTTGAATTTCTGCTTTTGGCCTCCTCATGAATTTAACTCCAATATTAACTCTTCATGAGCGCTGTTCTGGTGGCCATTAATCCTGATGGAAATATACAGCTCTTAAGCTGCTAAATTCTCCCCTTTGTTAGCTAGTCGCTCACTTTATCTGTGTCCTGTTTGTAGCTGGACAGGTAGTGTATCATGTTTTTTGGAGTTTTTTCACTCAAAACCGCTGCCTGCTGCAACTGGAAACTGGGTTGATGTAATAAATGTTCCATAAATCTAAAATAATGAGCTGAACATAGCTAAAACACTCTGTAAAGCTGCATAGTTAGCTGATAACTCTCTGTGGGTTCATCATTATGAGCTACACCTATCAAATCATATCATTCATTTTCACATCATTACACACGATTCATTCTTAATATAAAAAATATTGATTAGTGCAGTTTTCAGTTTTCAATGCAGGTTTTATTATCATTTTAACATTTAATTTTCTTAAGAGAGTAGTACTAATGTTTTACTTGTTTCTTAACTTTTATATAGTTTTTTTTTCCAGCCTTTTACTATTTCATTTTCTTATGATTGTCTAACTTCATTATTATCTCTGTGATTTTGATTCTCTGTGCACAACTAATTGGTTTGATTTCATTTCCAGTAATGTGTGAGAAAATTATTTATTTATTTAACATGCAGTCCACTGTTCCTTTCATCTTTAAATAAGTAAGGTGGCTTAACCTGCCAGACAGAGTTGTAAAGTGTAAATACAATAGTAATAAGTGCACATGGGAGTATTTATACATTAGCATGTGTGAGACTGACCTCTTTGTGTGATGCTCCGGCTGTGCCTTCTCACACGAGCGTTTCTCAGGAACCTCCACTGCCGCTCCATCCTCACCTGACTCTCCAGGTCATGTTCCTCTGGGATCTGAGAGTGTGAATAAAATAGAAGGACAGGGACACAGAGATTCTTTTGATCACTCTATTTGAAACATTTCTGAGAGAGAACAAAAGATTTAAATTTATTGCGCACTCAGACACAAGTACATAAATACTGTGGATGTACTGTATAAGAGATGAACACTTCAGATGTCAGACATCAAGTCCCACATCAGGCACAACGAGCATCAAGTATTGCTCCTCTAAACACTGACACATTGGCTGCAAATCTAGTTTAAACTTTGAAGGCATTTTCTGATCTGGGTGTTTTTGTCAAGAGGAAGATTACAGGAAGCAAAGACATACATGAGGGCAGTTTAATTGTACTGCATGAAGAAAAGTATATTATTGAGCTGTTATAACAAATATGCATCAACAGTATGTTCATCAACGGGGGGTCTCTGGTGTAACCTCCAAACACACGAGTCAAGTTTTGTGAATTTGCAGAGGCGAGTAAGAACAGCATGTGATGAGGAACAATGCAGAAACGATATGAGAAAATAAGGAAATATAAGATACAAGTAAAATAGAAAAGAATGAGAATGGGAAAATCAAACACATGAGAAGTTCTTATGGACCCAAAGAGTCATGTTTATATTCAATGCTTCTCACCAAACCCACACTGTGCGTATCACTGAGGCTTTACAAACATGTTTAATACATCTCCTTCCTCATAAAACCTTTGCAAAGCTGATTTTGTGAATATTT